>NW_026292687.1:0-300000 GCF_023091745.1 Budorcas taxicolor | reverse complement strand
GTTGCTAGGGGACCTCTCGGGATTCCTCTCCCGTCCATGCCGGGGCCTCAGTCCTTGTGTGGAGTCGGGGCCGGAACCTGAGGATTCCTCTCCAGTGTTGCCATGGATCTTGGGGTGCTTCTGAGTCTCCCCAGGGCAGTCAGGCCTCGTCTCGAGTGGGGGCATGCACGTGCGCTTTCCTCCCGAGCTGCAGCAGTAGTGTCACGCTTCCTGTCACGTGGATCAAGGGATCTGTGGCTTTCCCTCGAGGCTGTCCCTCGAGGCTTTCCCACGAGGCTTTCCCACAGGGCTGTGCCACGTGCCACCTTGGTGTGAGTCGATCCTCGGCGTGAAAGACGAGCCGGTGAAGGGAAAAGAGGTTCCTCTGGAATGGACTGAGACATCTGGGGGACTCTTGGAATGGTGGCACGACCCTGGAGTTCCTCTCGCCGTTCCTGTTGAGAGGGCCTCCTCTTGAGATGCGACGGGAACGCCGGGAACTCTTTCCCGACGAAGCAGGGAAAGGATCCCTCATCTCGAGCTACGAGGCGGAAACGGGGCTCCTCTGGATGTGGGCGGGAGCCTCGTAGTTCCTCTCGAGTGGAGACGGGTATGTGGGGGAACTTCTTGATTTGCACCAAGGGTGTGAAGGAGCCTTTCGAAGTTCCAGAGGTGAGGTGTGATCAGGCTCGAGACGCCTCAGCGCAAATGGGCCTCATCTCGCCTGGAGGGGAGAACCTCCTGGATTTTCTCGAGTTGTGGCAGCTCTTCTCGAGTTACGACGGGGACCTCAGGGACCCGCTCTGGTGGCCTCAGGAAAGGCCAGTCCCCATGCGAGTTGCTAGGGGACCTCTCGGGATTCCTCTCCCGTCCATGCCGGGGCCTCAGTCCTTTTGTGGAGTCGGGGCCGGAACCTGAGGATTCCTCTCCAGTGTTGCCATGGATCTTGGGGTGCTTCTGAGTCTCCCCAGGGGAGTCAGGCCTCGTCTCGAGTTGGGGCATGCACGTGCGCTTTCCTCCTGAGCTGCAGCAGCAGTGTCACGCTTCCTGTCACGTGGATCAAGGGATCTGTGGCTTTCCCTCGAGGCTGTCCCTCGAGGCTTTCCCACGAGGCTTTCCCACAGGGCTGTGCCACGTGCCACCTTGGTGTGAGTCGATCCTCGGCGTGAAAGACGAGCCGGTGAAGGGAAAAGAGGTTCCTCTGGAATGGACTGAGACATCTGGGGGACTCTTGGAATGGTGGCACGACCCTGGAGTTCCTCTCGCCGTTCCTGTTGAGAGGGCCTCCTCTTGAGATGCGACGGGAACGCCGGGAACTCTTTCCCGACGAAGCAGGGAAAGGATCCCTCATCTCGAGCTACGAGGCGGAAACGGGGTTCCTCTGGATGTGGGCGGGACCCTCGTGATTCCTCTCGAGTGGAGACGGCTAGGTCGGGGAACTTCTTGAATTGCACCAAGGGTGTGAAGGACCCTTTCGAAGTTCCAGAGGTGAGGTGTGATCAGCCTCGAGACGCCTCAGCGGAAATGGGCCTCATCTCGCCTGGAGGGGAGAACCTCCTGGATTTTCTCGAGTTGCGGCAGGTCTTCTCGAGTTACGACGGGGACCTCAGGGACCCGCTCTGGTGGCCTCAGGAAAGGCCAGTCCCCATGCGAGTTGCTAGGGGACCTCGTGGGATTCCTCTCCCGTCCATGCCGGGGCCTCAGTCCTTGTGTGGAGTCGGGGCCGGAACCTGAGGATTCCTCTCCAGTGTTACCATGGATCTTGGGGTGCTTCTGAGTCTCCCCACGGGATTCAGGCCTCGTCTCGAGTGGGGGCATGCACGTGCGCTTTCCTCCCGAGCTGCAGCAGTAGTGTCACGCTTCCTGTCACGTGGATCAAGGGATCTCGGCTTTCCCTCGAGGCTGTCCCTCGAGGCTTTCCCACGAGGCTTTCCCACAGGGCTGTGCCACGTGCCACCTTGGTGTGAGTCGATCCTCGGCGTGAAAGACGAGCCGGTGAAGGGAAAAGAGGTTCCTCTGGAATGGACTGAGACATCTGGGGGACTCTTGGAATGGTGGCACGACCCTGGAGTTCCTCTCGCCGTACCTGTTGAGAGGGCCTCCTCTTGAGATGCGACGGGAACGCCGGGAACTCTTTCCCGACGAAGCAGGGAAAGGATCCCTCATCTCGAGCTACGAGGCGGAAACGGGGCTCCTCTGGATGTGGGCGGGACCCTCGTGATTCCTCTCGAGTGGAGACGGCTAGGTCGGGGAACTTCTTGATTTGCACCAAGGGTGTGAAGGAGCCTTTCGAAGTTCCAGAGGTGAGGTGTGATCAGCCTCGAGACTCCTCAGCGGAAATGGGCCTCATCTCGCCTGGAGGGGAGAACCTCCTGGATTTTCTCGAGTTGCGGCAGGTCTTCTCGAGTTACGACGGGGACCTCAGGGACCCGCTCTGGTGGCCTCAGGAAAGGCCAGTCCCCATGCGAGTTGCTAGGGGACCTCTCGGGATTCCTCTCCCGTCCATGCCGGGGCCTCAGTCCTTGTGTGGAGTCGGGGCCGGAACCTGAGGATTCCTCTCCAGTGTTGCCATGGATCTTGGGGTGCTTCTGAGTCTCCCCAGGGCAGTCAGGCCTCGTCTCGAGTGGGGGCATGCACGTGCGCTTTCCTCCCGAGCTGCAGCAGTAGTGTCACGCTTCCTGTCACGTGGATCAAGGGATCTGTGGCTTTCCCTCGAGGCTGTCCCTCGAGGCTTTCCCACGAGGCTTTCCCACAGGGCTGTGCCACGTGCCACCTTGGTGTGAGTCGATCCTCGGCGTGAAAGACGAGCCGGTGAAGGGAAAAGAGGTTCCTCTGGAATGGACTGAGACATCTGGGGGACTCTTGGAATGGTGGCACGACCCTGGAGTTCCTCTCGCCGTTCCTGTTGAGAGGGCCTCCTCTTGAGATGCGACGGGAACGCCGGGAACTCTTTCCCGACGAAGCAGGGAAAGGATCCCTCATCTCGAGCTACGAGGCGGAAACGGGGCTCCTCTGGATGCGGGCGGGAGCCTCGTGATTCCTCTCGAGTGGAGACGGGTATGTGGGGGAACTTCTTGATTTGCACCAAGGGTGTGAAGGAGCCTTTCGAAGTTCCAGAGGTGAGGTGTGATCAGGCTCGAGACGCCTCAGCGCAAATGGGCCTCATCTCGCCTGGAGGGGAGAACCTCCTGGATTTTCTCGAGTTGCGGCAGCTCTTCTCGAGTTACGACGGGGACCTCAGGGACCCGCTCTGGTGGCCTCAGGAAAGGCCAGTCCCCATGCGAGTTGCTAGGGGACCTCGTGGGATTCCTCTCCCGTCCATGCCGGGGCCTCAGTCCTTGTGTGGAGTCGGGGCCGGAACCTGAGGATTCCTCTCCAGTGTTGCCATGGATCTTGGGGTGCTTCTGAGTCTCCCCAGGGGAGTCAGGCCTCGTCTCGAGTGGGGACATGCACGTGCGCTTTCCTCCCGAGCTGCAGCAGTAGTGTTACGCTTCCTGTCACGTGGATCAAGGGATCTGTGGCTTTCCCTCGAGGCTGTCCCTCGAGGCTTTCACACGAGGCTTTCCCACAGGGCTGTGCCACGTGCCACCTTGGTGTGAGTCGATCCTCGGCGTGAAAGACGAGCCAGTAAAGGGAAAAGAGTTTCCTCTGGAATGGACTGAGATATCTGGGGGACTCTTGGAATGGTGGCACGACCCTGGAGTTCCTCTCGCCGTTCCTGTTGAGAGGGCCTCCTCTTGAGATGCGACGGGAACGCCGGGAACTCTTTCCCTACGAAGCAGGGAAAGGATCCCTCATCTCGAGCTACGAGGCGGAAACGGGGCTCCTCTGGATGTGGGCGGGACCCTCGTGATTCCTCTCGAGTGGAGCCGGCTAGGTCGGGGAACTTCTTGAATTGCACCAAGGGTGTGAAGGACCCTTTCGAAGTTCCAGAGGTGAGGTGTGATCAGCCTCGAGACGCCTCAGCGGAAATGGGCCTCATCTCGCCTGGAGGGGAGAACCTCCTGGATTTTCTCGAGTTGCGGCAGGTCTTCTCGAGTTACGACGGGGACCACAGGGACCCACTCTGTTGGCCTCAAGAAAGGCGAGTCCCCATGCGAGTTGCTAGGGGACCTCTCGGGATACCTCTCCCGTCCATGCCGGGGCCTCAGTCCTTGTGTGGAGTCGGGGCCGGAACCTGAGGATTCCTCTCCAGTGTTGCCATGGATCTTGGGGTGCTTCTGAGTCTCCCCACGGGAGTCAGGCCTCGTCTCGAGTGGGAGCATGCACGTGCGCTTTCCTCCCGAGCTGCAGCTGTAGTGTCACGCTTCCTGTCACGTGGATCAAGGGATCTGTGGCTTTCCCTCGAGGCTGTCCCTCGAGGCTTTCCCACGAGGCTTTCCCACAGGGCTGTGCCACGTGCCACCTTGGCGTGAGTCGATCCTCGGTGTGAAAGACGAGCCGGTGAAGGGAAAAGAGGTTCCTCTGGAATGGACTGAGACATCTGGGGGACTCTTGGAATGGTGGCACGACCCTGGAGTTCCTCTCGCCGTTCCTGTTGAGAGGGCCTCCTCTTGAGATGCGACGGGAACGCCGGGAACTCTTTCCCGACGAAGCAGGGAAAGGATCCCTCATCTCGAGCTACGAGGCGGAAACGGGGCTCCTCTGGATGCGGGCGGGACCCTCGTGATTCCTCTCGAGTGGAGACGGCTAGGTCGGGGAACTTCTTGATTTGCACCAAGGGTGTAAAGGACCCTTTCGAAGTTCCAGAGGTGAGGTGTGATCAGCCTCGAGACGCCTCAACGGAAATGGGCCTCATCTCGCCTGGAGGGGAGAACCTCCTGGATTTTCTCGAGTTGCGGCAGGTCTTCTCGAGTTACGACGGGGACCTCAGGGACCCGCTCTGGTGGCCTCAGGAAAGGCCAGTCCCCATGCGAGTTGCTAGGGGACCACTCGGGATACCTCTCCCGTCCATGCCGGGGCCTCAGTCCTTGTGTGGAGTCGGGGCCGGAACCTGAGGATTCCTCTCCAGTGTTACCATGGATCTTGGGGTGCTTCTGAGTCTCCCCACGGGATTCAGGCCTCGTCTCGAGTGGGGGCATGCACGTGCGCTTTCCTCCCGAGCTGCAGCAGTAGTGTCACGCTTCCTGTCACGTGGATCAAGGGATCTCGGCTTTCCCTCGAGGCTGTCCCTCGAGGCTTTCCCACGAGGCTTTCCCACAGGGCTGTGCCACGTGCCACCTTGGTGTGAGTCGATCCTCGGCGTGAAAGACGAGCCGGTGAAGGGAAAAGAGGTTCCTCTGGAATGGACTGAGACATCTGGGGGACTCTTGGAATGGTGGCACGACCCTGGAGTTCCTCTCGCCGTACCTGTTGAGAGGGCCTCCTCTTGAGATGCGACGGGAACGCCGGGAACTCTTTCCCGACGAAGCAGGGAAAGGATCCCTCATCTCGAGCTACGAGGCGGAAACGGGGCTCCTCTGGATGTGGGCGGGACCCTCGTGATTCCTCTCGAGTGGAGACGGCTAGGTCGGGGAACTTCTTGATTTGCACCAAGGGTGTGAAGGAGCCTTTCGAAGTTCCAGAGGTGAGGTGTGATCAGCCTCGAGACTCCTCAGCGGAAATGGGCCTCATCTCGCCTGGAGGGGAGAACCTCCTGGATTTTCTCGAGTTGCGGCAGGTCTTCTCGAGTTACGACGGGGACCTCAGGGACCCGCTCTGGTGGCCTCAGGAAAGGCCAGTCCCCATGCGAGTTGCTAGGGGACCTCTCGGGATTCCTCTCCCGTCCATGCCGGGGCCTCAGTCCTTGTGTGGAGTCGGGGCCGGAACCTGAGGATTCCTCTCCAGTGTTGCCATGGATCTTGGGGTGCTTCTGAGTCTCCCCAGGGCAGTCAGGCCTCGTCTCGAGTGGGGGCATGCACGTGCGCTTTCCTCCCGAGCTGCAGCAGTAGTGTCACGCTTCCTGTCACGTGGATCAAGGGATCTGTGGCTTTCCCTCGAGGCTGTCCCTCGAGGCTTTCCCACGAGGCTTTCCCACAGGGCTGTGCCACGTGCCACCTTGGTGTGAGTCGATCCTCGGCGTGAAAGACGAGCCGGTGAAGGGAAAAGAGGTTCCTCTGGAATGGACTGAGACATCTGGGGGACTCTTGGAATGGTGGCACGACCCTGGAGTTCCTCTCGCCGTTCCTGTTGAGAGGGCCTCCTCTTGAGATGCGACGGGAACGCCGGGAACTCTTTCCCGACGAAGCAGGGAAAGGATCCCTCATCTCGAGCTACGAGGCGGAAACGGGGCTCCTCTGGATGTGGGCGGGAGCCTCGTAGTTCCTCTCGAGTGGAGACGGGTATGTGGGGGAACTTCTTGATTTGCACCAAGGGTGTGAAGGAGCCTTTCGAAGTTCCAGAGGTGAGGTGTGATCAGGCTCGAGACGCCTCAGCGCAAATGGGCCTCATCTCGCCTGGAGGGGAGAACCTCCTGGATTTTCTCGAGTTGTGGCAGCTCTTCTCGAGTTACGACGGGGACCTCAGGGACCCGCTCTGGTGGCCTCAGGAAAGGCCAGTCCCCATGCGAGTTGCTAGGGGACCTCTCGGGATTCCTCTCCCGTCCATGCCGGGGCCTCAGTCCTTTTGTGGAGTCGGGGCCGGAACCTGAGGATTCCTCTCCAGTGTTGCCATGGATCTTGGGGTGCTTCTGAGTCTCCCCACGGGAGTCAGGCCTCGTCTCGAGTGGGGGCATGCACGTGCGCTTTCCTCCCGAGCTGCAGCAGTAGTGTCACGCTTCCTGTCACGTGGATCAAGGGATCTGTGGCTTTCCCTCGAGGCTGTCCCTCGAGGCTTTCCCACGAGGCTTTCCCACAGGGCTGTGCCACGTGCCACCTTGGCGTGAGTCGATCCTCGGCGTGAAAGACGAGCCGGTGAAGGGAAAAGAAGTTCCTCTGGAATGGACTGAGACATCTGGGGGACTCTTGGAATGGTGGCACGACCCTGGAGTTCCTCTCGCCGTTCCTGTTGAGAGGGCCTCCTCTTGAGATGCGACGGGAACGCCGGGAACTCTTTCCCGACGAAGCAGGGAAAGGATCCCTCATCTCGAGCTACGAGGCGGAAACGGGGCTCCTCTGGATGTGGGCGGGACCCTCGTGATTCCTCTCGAGTGGAGACGGCTAGGTCGGGGAACTTCTTGATTTGCACCAAGGGTGTGAAGGACCCTTTCGAAGTTCCAGAGGTGAGGTGTGATCAGCCTCGAGACGCCTCAGCGCAAATGGACCTCATCTCGCCTGGAGGGGAGAACCTCCTGGATTTTCTCGAGTTGCGGCAGGTCTTCTCGAGTTACGACGGGGACCTCAGGGACCCGCTCTGGTGGCCTCAGGAAAGGCCAGTCCCCATGGGAGTTGCTAGGGGACCTCTCGGGATTCCTCTCCCGTCCATGCCGGGGCCTCAGTCCTTGTGTGGAGTCGGGGCCGGAACCTGAGGATTCCTCTCCAGTGTTGCCATGGATCTTGGGGTGCTTCTGAGTCTCCCCAGGGGAGTCAGGCCTCGTCTCGAGTGGGGGCATGCAAGTGCGCTTTCCTCCCGAGCTGCAGCAGTAGTGTCACGCTTCCTGTCACGTGGATCAAGGGATCTGTGGCTTTCCCTCGAGGCTGTCCCTCGAGGCTTTCCCACGAGGCTTTCCCACAGGGCTGTGCCACGTACCACCTTGGTGGGAGTCGATCCTCGGCGTGAAAGACGAGCCGGTGAAGGGAAAAGAGGTTCCTCTGGAATGGACTGAGACATCTGGGGGACTCTTGGAATGGTGGCACGACCCTGGAGTTCCTCTCGCCGTTCCTGTTGAGAGGGCCTCCTCTTGAGATGCGACGGGAACGCCGGGAACTCTTTCCCGACGAAGCAGGGAAAGGATCCCTCATCTCGAGCTACGAGGCGGAAACGGGGCTCCTCTGGATGTGGGTGGGACCCTCGTGATTCCTCTCGAGTGGAGACGGCTAGGTCGGGGAACTTCTTGATTTGCACCAAGGGTGTGAAGGACCCTTTCGAAGTTCCAGAGGTGAGGTGTGATCAGCCTGGAGACGCCTCAGCGGAAATGGGCCTCATCTCGCCTGGAGGGGAGAACCTCCTGGATTTTCTCGAGTTGCAGCAGGTCTTCTCGAGTTACGACGGGGACCTCAGGGACCCGCTCTGGTGGCCTCAGGAAAGGCCAGTACCCATGGGAGTTGCTAGGGGACCACTCGGGATTCCTCTCCCGTCCATGCCGGGGCCTCAGTCCTTGTGTGGAGTCGGGGCCGGAACCTGAGGATTCCTCTCCAGTGTTGCCATGGATCTTGGGGTGCTTCTGAGTCTCCCCAGGGGAGTCAGGCCTCGTCTCGAGTGGGGGCATGCACGTGCGCTTTCCTCCCGAGCTGCAGCAGTAGTGTCACGCTTCCTGTCACGTGGATCAAGGGATCTGTGGCTTTCCCTCGAGGCTGTCCCTCGAGGCTTTCCCACGAGGCTTTCCCACAGGGCTGTGCCACGTGCCACCTTGGTGGGAGTCGATCCTCGGCGTGAAAGACGAGCCGGTGAAGGGAAAAGAGGTTCCTCTGGAATGGACTGAGACATCTGGGGGACTCTTGGAATGGTGGCACGACCCTGGAGTTCCTCTCGCCGTTCCTGTTGAGAGGGCCTCCTCTTGAGATGCGACGGGAACGCCGGGAACTCTTTCCCGACGAAGCAGGGAAAGGATCCCTCATCTCGAGCTACGAGGCGGAAACGGGGCTCCTCTGGATGTGGGTGGGACCCTCGTGATTCCTCTCGAGTGGAGACGGCTAGGTCGGGGAACTTCTTGATTTGCACCAAGGGTGTGAAGGACCCTTTCGAAGTTCCAGAGGTGAGGTGTGATCAGCCTGGAGACGCCTCAGCGGAAATGGGCCTCATCTCGCCTGGAGGGGAGAACCTCCTGGATTTTCTCGAGTTGCGGCAGGTCTTCTCGAGTTACGACGGGGACCTCAGGGACCCGCTCTGGTGGCCTCAGGAAAGGCCAGTCCCCATGCGAGTTGCTAGGGGACCTCTCGGGATTCCTCTCCCGTCCATGCCGGGGCCTCAGTCCTTGTGTGGAGTCGGGGCCGGAACCTGAGGATTCCTCTCCAGTGTTGCCATGGATCTTGGGGTGCTTCTGAGTCTCCCCAGGGGAGTCAGGCCTCGTCTCGAGTGGGGGCATGCACGTGCGCTTTCCTCCCGAGCTGCAGCAGTAGTGTCACGCTTCCTGTCACGTGGATCAAGGGATCTGTGGCTTTCCCTCGAGGCTGTCCCTCGAGGCTTTCCCACGAGGCTTTCCCACAGGGCTGTGCCACGTGCCACCTTGGTGGGAGTCGATCCTCGGCGTGAAAGACGAGCCGGTGAAGGGAAAAGAGGTTCCTCTGGAATGGACTGAGACATCTGGGGGACTCTTGGAATGGTGGCACGACCCTGGAGTTCCTCTCGCCGTTCCTGTTGAGAGGGCCTCCTCTTGAGATGCGACGGGAACGCCGGGAACTCTTTCCCGACGAAGCAGGGAAAGGATCCCTCATCTCGAGCTACGAGGCGGAAACGGGGCTCCTCTGGATGTGGGCGGGACCCTCGTGATTCCTCTCGAGTGGAGACGGCTAGGTCGGGGAACTTCTTGATTTGCACCAAGGGTGTGAAGGACCCTTTCGAAGTTCCAGAGGTGAGGTGTGATCAGCCTCGAGACGCCTCAGCGGAAATGGGCCTCATCTCGCCTGGAGGGGAGAACCTCCTGGATTTTCTCGAGTTGCGGCAGGTCTTCTCGAGTTACGACGGGGACCTCAGGGACCCGCTCTGGTGGCCTCAGGAAAGGCCAGTCCCCATGCGAGTTGCTAGGGGACCTCTCGGGATTCCTCTCCCGTCCATGCCGGGGCCTCAGTCCTTGTGTGGAGTCGGGGCCGGAACCTGAGGATTCCTCTCCAGTGTTGCCATGGATCTTGGGGTGCTTCTGAGTCTCCCCAGGGGAGTCAGGCCTCGTCTCGAGTGGGGGCATGCACGTGCGCTTTCCTCCCGAGCTGCAGCAGTAGTGTCACGCTTCCTGTCACGTGGATCAAGGGATCTGTGGCTTTCCCTCGAGGCTGTCCCTCGAGGCTTTCCCACGAGGCTTTCCCACAGGGCTGTGCCACGTGCCACCTTGGTGGGAGTCGATCCTCGGCGTGAAAGACGAGCCGGTGAAGGGAAAAGAGGTTCCTCTGGAATGGACTGAGACATCTGGGGGACTCTTGGAATGGTGGCACGACCCTGGAGTTCCTCTCGCCGTTCCTGTTGAGAGGGCCTCCTCTTGAGATGCGACGGGAACGCCGGGAACTCTTTCCCGACGAAGCAGGGAAAGGATCCCTCATCTCGAGCTACGAGGCGGAAACGGGGCTCCTCTGGATGTGGGCGGGACCCTCGTGATTCCTCTCGAGTGGAGACGGCTAGGTCGGGGAACTTCTTGATTTGCCCCAAGGGTGTGAAGGAGCCTTTCGAAGTTCCAGAGGTGAGGTGTGATCAGCCTCGAGACTCCTCAGCGGAAATGGGCCTCATCTCGCCTGGAGGGGAGAACCTCCTGGATTTTCTCGAGTTGCGGCAGGTCTTCTCGAGTTACGACGGGGACCTCAGGGACCCGCTCTGGTGGCCTCAGGAAAGGCCAGTCCCCATGCGAGTTGCTAGGGGACCTCTCGGGATTCCTCTCCCGTCCATGCCGGGGCCTCAGTCCTTGTGTGGAGTCGGGGCCGGAACCTGAGGATTCCTCTCCAGTGTTGCCATGGATCTTGGGGCGCTTCTGAGTCTCCCCAGGGGAGTCAGGCCTCGTCTCGAGTGGGGACATGCACGTGCGCTTTCCTCCCGAGCTGCAGCAGTAGTGTCACGCTTCCTGTCACGTGGATCAAGGGATCTGTGGCTTTGCCTCGAGGCTGTCCCTCGAGGCTTTCCCACGAGGCTTTCCCACAGGGCTGTGCCACGTGCCACCTTGGTGTGAGTCGATCCTCGGCGTGAAAGACGAGCCGGTGAAGGGAAAAGAGGTTCCTCTGGAATGGACTGAGACATCTGGGGGACTCTTGGAATGGTGGCACGACCCTGGAGTTCCTCTCGCCGTTCCTGTTGAGAGGGCCTCCTCTTGAGATACGACGGGAACGCCGGGAACTCTTTCCCGACGAAGTAGGGAAAGGATCCCTCATCTCGAGCTACGAGGCGGAAACGGGGCTCCTCTGGATGTGGGCGGGACTCTCGTGATTCCTCTCGAGTGGAGACGGCTAGGTCGGGGAACTTCTTGATTTGCACCAAGGGTGTGAAGGACCCTTTCGAAGTTCCAGAGGTGAGGTGTGATCAGCCTCGAGACGCCTCAGCGGAAATGGGCCTCATCTCGCCTGGAGGGGAGAACCTCCTGGATTTTCTGGAGTTGTGGCAGGTCTTCTCGAGTTACGACGGGGACCTCAGGGACCCGCTCTGGTGGCCTCAGGAAAGGCCAGTCCCCATGCGAGTTGCTAGGGGACCTCTCGGGATTCCTCTCCCGTCCATGCCGGGGCCTCAGTCCTTGTGTGGAGTCGGGGCCGGAACCTGAGGATTCCTCTCCAGTGTTGCCATGGATCTTGGGGTGCTTCTGAGTCTCCCCAGGGGAGTCAGGCCTCGTCTCGAGTGGGGGCATGCACGTGCGCTTTCCTCCCGAGCTGCAGCAGTAGTGTCACGCTTCCTGTCACGTGGATCAAGGGATCTGTGGCTTTCCCTCGAGGCTGTCCCTCGAGGCTTTCCCACGAGGCTTTCCCACAGGGCTGTGCCACGTGCCACCTTGGTGTGAGTCGATCCTCGGCGTGAAAGACGAGGCGGTGAAGGGAAAAGAGGTTCCTCTGGAATGGACTGAGACATCTGGGGGACTCTTGGAATGGTGGCACGACCCTGGAGTTCCTCTCGCCGTTCCTGTTGAGAGGGCCTCCTCTTGAGATGCGACGGGAACGCCGGGAACTCTTTCCCGACGAAGCAGGGAAAGGATCCCTCATCTCGAGCTACGAGGCGGAAACGGGGCTCCTCTGGATGTGGGCGGGACTCTCGTGATTCCTCTCGAGTGGAGACGGCTAGGTCGGGGAACTTCTTGATTTGCACCAAGGGTGTGAAGGACCCTTTCGAAGTTCCAGAGGTGAGGTGTGATCAGCCTCGAGACGCCTCAGCGGAAATGGGCCTCATCTCGCCTGGAGGGGAGAACCTCCTGGATTTTCTGGAGTTGTGGCAGGTCTTCTCGAGTTACGACGGGGACCTCAGGGACCCGCTCTGGTGGCCTCAGGAAAGGCCAGTCCCCATGCGAGTTGCTAGGGGACCTCTCGGGATTCCTCTCCCGTCCATGCCGGGGCCTCAGTCCTTGTGTGGAGTCGGGGCCGGAACCTGAGGATTCCTCTCCAGTGTTGCCATGGATCTTGGGGTGCTTCTGAGTCTCCCCAGGGGAGTCAGGCCTCGTCTCGAGTGGGGGCATGCACGTGCGCTTTCCTCCCGAGCTGCAGCAGTAGTGTCACGCTTCCTGTCACGTGGATCAAGGGATCTGTGGCTTTCCCTCGAGGCTGTCCCTCGAGGCTTTCCCACGAGGCTTTCCCACAGGGCTGTGCCACGTGCCACCTTGGTGTGAGTCGATCCTCGGCGTGAAAGACGAGCCGGTGAAGGGAAAAGGGGTTCCTCTGGAATGGACTGAGACATCTGGGGGACTCTTGGAATGGTGGCACGACCCTGGAGTTCCTCTCGCCGTTCCTGTTGAGAGGGCCTCCTCTTGAGATGCGACGGGAACGCCGGGAACTCTTTCCCGACGAAGCAGGGAAAGGATCCCTCATCTCGAGCTACGAGGCGGAAACGGGACTCCTCTGGATGGGGGCGGGACCCTCGTGATTCCTCTCGAGTGGAAACGGGTATGTCGGGGAACTTCTTGATTTGCACCAAGGGTGTGAAGGACCCTTTCGAAGTTCAGAGGTGAGGTGTGATCAGCCTCGAGACGCCTCAGCGGAAATGGGCCTCATCTCGCCTGGAGGGGAGAACCTCCTGGATTTTCTCGAGTTGCGGCAGGTCTTCTCGAGTTACGAATGGGACTTCAGGGACCCGCTCTGGTGGCCTCAGGAAAGGCCAGTCCCCATGCGAGTTTCTAGGGGACCTCTCGGGATTCCGCTCCCGTCCATGCCGGGGCCTCAGTCCTTGTGTGGAGTCGGGGCCGGAACCTGAGGATTCCTCGCCAGTGTTGCCATGGATCTTGGGGTGCTTCTGAGTCTCCCCAGGGGAGTCAGGCCTCGTCTCGTGTGGGGGCATGCACGTGCGCTTTCCTCCCGAGCTGCAGCATTAGTGTCACGCTTCCTGTCACGTGGATCAAGGGATCTGTGGCTTTCCCTCGAGGCTGTCCCTCGAGGCTTTCCCACGAGGCTTTCCCACAGGGCTGTGCCACGTGCCACCTTGGTGTGAGTCGATCCTCGGCGTGAAAGACGAGCCGGTGAAGGGAAAAGAGGTTCCTCTGGAATGGACTGAGACATCTGGGGGACTCTTGGAATGGTGGCACGACCCTGGAGTTCCTCTCGCCGTTCCTGTTGAGAGGGCCTCCTCTTGAGATGCGACGGGAACGCCGGGAACTCTTTCCCGATGAAGCAGGGAAAGGATCCCTCATCTCGAGCTACGAGGCGGAAACGGGGCTCCTCTGGATGTGGGCGGGACCCTCGTGATTCCTCTCGAGTGGAGACGGCTAGGTCGGGGAACTTCTTGATTTGAACCGAAGGGTGTGAACGACCCTTTCGAAGTTCCAGAGGTGAGGTGTGATCAGCCTCGAGACGCCTCAGCGGAAATGGGCCTCATCTCGCCTGGAGGGGAGAACCTCCTGGATTTTCTCGAGTTGGGGCAGGTCTTCTCGAGTTACGACGGGGACCTCAGGGTCCCGCTCTGGTGGCCTCAGGAAAGGCCAGTCCCCATGCGAGTTGCTAGGGTACCTTTCGGGATTCCTCTCCCGTCCATGCCGGGAACTCAGTCCTTGTGTGGAGTCGGGGCCGGAACCTGAGGATTCCTCTCCAGTGTTGCCATGGATCTTGGGGTGCTTCTGAGTCTCCCCAGGGGAGTCAGGCCTCGTCTCGAGTGGGGGCATGCACGTGCGCTTTCCTCCCGAGCTGCAGCAGTAGTGTCACGCTTCCTGTCACGTGGATCAAGGGATCTGTGGCTTTCCCTCGAGGCTGTCCCTCGAGGCTTTCCCACGAGGCTTTCCCACAGGGCTGTGCCACGTGCCACCTTGGTGTGAGTCGATCCTCGGCGTGAAAGACGAGCCGGTGAAAGGAAAAGAGGTTCCTCTGGAATGGACTGAGACATCTGGGGGACTCTTGGAATGGTGGCACGACCCTGGAGTTCCTCTCGCCGTTCCTGTTGAGAGGGCCTCCTCTTGAGATGCGACGGGAACGCCGGGAACTCTTTCCCGACGAAGCAGGGAAAGGATCCCTCATCTCGAGCTACGAGGCGGAAACGGGGCTCTTCTGGATGTGGGAGGGACCCTCGTGATTCCTCTCGAGTGGAGACGGCTAGGTCGGGGAACTTCTTGATTTGCACCGAGGGTGTGAAGGACCCTTTCGAAGTTCCAGAGGTGAGGTGTGATCAGCCTCGAGACGCCTCAGCGGAAATGGGCCTCATCTCGCCTGGAGGGGAGAACCTCCTGGATTTTCTCGAGTTGCGGCAGGTCTTCTCCAGTTACGACTGGGACCTCAGGGACCCGCTTTGGTGGCCTCAGGAAAGGCCAGTCCCCACGCGAGTTGCTAGGGGACCTCTCGGGATTCCTCTCCCGTCCATGCCGGGGCCTCAGTCCTTGTGTGGAGTCGGGGCCGGAACCTGAGGATTCCTCTCCAGTGTTGCCATGGATCTTGGGGTGCTTCTCAGTCTCCCCAGGGGAGTCAGGCCTCGTCTCGAGTGGGGGCATGCACGTGCGCTTTCCTCCCGAGCTGCAGCAGTAGTGTCACGCTTCCTGTCACGTGGATCAAGGGATCTGTGGCTTTCCCTCGAGGCTGTCCCTCGAGGCTTTCCCACGAGGCTTTCCCACAGGGCTGTGCCACGTGCCACCTTGGTGTGAGTCGATCCTCGGCGTGAAAGACGAGCCGGTGAAGGGAAAAGAGGTTCCTCTGCAATGGACTGAGACATCTGGGGGACTCTTGGAATGGTGGCACGACCCTGGAGTTCCTCTCACCATTCCTGTTGAGAGGGCCTCCCCTTGAGATGCGACGGGAACGCCGGGAACTCTTTCCCGATGAAGCAGGGAAAGGATCCCTCATCTCGAGCTACGAGGCGGAAACGGGGCTCCTCTGGATGTGGGCGGGACCCTCGTGATTCCTCTCGAGTGGAGACGGGTATGTCGGGGAACTTCTTGATTTGCACCAAGGGTGTGAAGTAGCCTTTCGAAGTTCCAGAGGTGAGGTGTGATCAGCCTCGAGACGCCTCAGCGGAAATGGGCCTCATCTCGCCTGGAGGGGAGAACCTCCTGGATTTTCTCGAGTTGCGGCAGGTCTTCTCGAGTTACGACGGGGACCTCAGGGACCCGCTCTCGTGGCCTCAGGAAAGGCCAGTCCCCATGCGAGTTGCTAGGGGACCTCTCGGGATTCCTCTCCCGTCCATGCCGGGGCCTCAGTCCTTGTGTGCAGTCGGGGCCGGAACCTGAGGATTCCTCTCCAGTGTTGCCATGGATCTTGGGGTGCTTCTGAGTCTCCCCAGGGGAGTCAGGCCTCGTCTCGAGTGGGGGCATGCACGTGCGCTTTCCTCCCGAGCTGCAGCAGTAGTGTCACGCTTCCTGTCACGTGGATCAAGGGATCTGTGGCTTTGCCTCGAGGCTGTCCCTCGAGGCTTTCCCACGAGGCTTTCCCACAGGGCTGTGCCACGTGCCACCTTGGTGTGAGTCGATCCTCGGCGTGAAAGACGAGCCGGTGAAGGGAAAAGAGGTTCCTCTGGAATGGACTGAGACATCTGGGGGACTCTTGGAATGGTGGCACGACCCTGGAGTTCCTCTCGCCGTTCCTGTTGAGAGGGCCTCCTCTTGAGATGCGACGGGAACGCCGGGAACTCTTTCCCGACGAAGCAGGGAAAGGATCCCTCATCTCGAGTTACGAGGCGGAAACGGGGCTCCTCTGGATGTGGGCGGGACCCTCGTGATTCCTCTCGAGTGGAGACGGGTATGTCGAGGAACTTCTTGATTTGCACCAAGGGTGTGAAGGACCCTTTCGAAGTTCCAGAGGTGAGGTGTGATCAGCCTCGAGACGCCTCAGCGGAAATGGGCCTCATCTCGCCTGGAGGGGAGAACCTCCTGGATTTTCTCGAGTTGCAGCAGGTCTTCTTGAGTTACGACGGGGACCTCAGGGACCCGCTCTCGTGGCCTCAGGAAAGGCCAGTCCCCATGCGAGTTGCTAGGGGACCTCTCGGGATTCCTCTCCCGTCCATACCGGGGTCTCAGTCCTTGTGTGGAGTCGGGGCCGGAACCTGAGGATTCCTCTCCAGTGTTGCCATGGATATTGGGGTGCTTCTGAGTCTCCCCAGGGGAGTCAGGCGTCGTCTCGAGTGGGGGCATGCACGTGCGCTTTCCTCCCGAGCTGCAGCAATAGTGTCACGCTTCCTGTCACGTGGATCAAGGGATCTGTGGCTTTCCCTCGAGGCTGTCCCTCGAGGCTTTCCCACGAGGCTTTCCCACAGCGCTGTGCCACGTACCACCTTGGTGTGAGTCGATCCTCGGCGTGAAAGACGAGCCGGTGAAGGGAAAAGAGGTTCCTCTGGAATGGACTGAGACATCTGGGGGACTCTTGGAATGGTGGCACGACCCTGGAGTTCCTCTCGCCGTTCCTGTTGAGAGGGCCTCCTCTTGAGATGCGACGGGAACGCCGGGAACTCTTTCCCGACGAAGCAGGGAAAGGATCCCTCATCTCGAGCTACGAGGCGGAAACGGGGCTCCTCTGGATGTGGGCGGGACCCTCGTGATTCCTCTCGAGTGGAGACGGCTAGGTCGGGGAACTTCTTGATTTGCACCGAGGGTGTGAAGGACCCTTTCGAAGTTCCAGAGGTGAGGTGTGATCAGCCTCGAGACGCCTCAGCGGAAATGGGCCTCATCTCGCCTGGAGGGGAGAACCTCCTGGATTTTCTCGAGTTGCGGCAGGTCTTCTCGAGTTACGACGGGGACCTCAGGGACCCGCTCTGGTGGCCTCAGGAAAGGCCAGTCCCCATGCGAGTTGCTAGGGGACCTCTCGGGATTCCTCTCCCGTCCATGCCGGGGCCTCAGTCCTTGTGTGGAGTCGGGGCCGGAACCTGAGGATTCCTCTCCAGTGTTGCCATGGATCTTGGGGTGCTTCTGAGTCTCCCCAGGGGAGTCAGGCCTCGTCTCGAGTGGGGGCATGCACGAGCGCTTTCCTCCCGAGGTGCAGCAGTAGTGTCACGCTTCCTGTCACGTGGATCAAGGGATCTGTGGCTTTCCCTCGAGGCTGTCCCTCGAGGCTTTCCCACGAGGCTTTCCCACAGGGCTGTGCCACGTGCCACCTTGGTGTGAGTCGATCCTCGGCGTGAAAGACGAGCCGGTGAAGGGAAAAGAGGTTCCTCTGCAATGGACTGAGACATCTGGGGGACTCTTGGAATGGTGGCACGACCCTGGAGTTCCTCTCGCCGTTCCTGTTGAGAGGGCCTCCTCTTGAGATGCGACGGGAACGCCGGGAACTCTTTCCCGACGAAGCAGGGAAAGGATCCCTCATCTCGAGCTACGAGGCGGAAACGGGACTCCTCTGGATGGGGGCGGGACCCTGGTGATTCCTCTCGAGTGGAAACGGGTATGTCGGGGAACTTCTTGATTTGCACCAAGGGTGTGAAGGACCCTTTCGAAGTTCAGAGGTGAGGTGTGATCAGCCTCGAGACGCCTCAGCGGAAATGGGCCTCATCTCGCCTGGAGGGGAGAACCTCCTGGATTTTCTCGAGTTGCGGCAGGTCTTCTCGAGTTACGAATGGGACTTCAGGGACCCGCTCTGGTGGCCTCAGGAAAGGCCAGTCCCCATGCGAGTTTCTAGGGGACCTCTCGGGATTCCTCTCCCGTCCATGCCGGGGCCTCAGTCCTTGTGTGGAGTCGGGGCCGGAACCTGAGGATTCCTCTCCAGTGTTGCCATGGATCTTGGGGTGCTTCTGAGTCTCCCCAGGGGAGTCAGGCCTCGTCTCGAGTGGGGGCATGCACGTGCGCTTTCCTCCCGAGCTGCAGCAGTAGTGTCACGCTTCCTGTCACGTGGATCAAGGGATCTGTGGCTTTCCCTCGAGGCTGTCCCTCGAGGCTTTCCCACGAGGCTTTCCCACAGGGCTGTGCCACGTGCCACCTTGGTGTGAGTCGATCCTCGGCGTGAAAGACGAGCCGGTGAAAGGAAAAGAGGTTCCTCTGGAATGGACTGAGACATCTGGGGGACTCTTGGAATGGTGGCACGACCCTGGAGTTCCTCTCGCCGTTCCTGTTGAGAGGGCCTCCTCTTGAGATGCGACGGGAACGCCGGGAACTCTTTCCCGACGAAGCAGGGAAAGGATCCCTCATCTCGAGCTACGAGGCGGAAACGGGGCTCTTCTGGATGTGGGAGGGACCCTCGTGATTCCTCTCGAGTGGAGACGGCTAGGTCGGGGAACTTCTTGATTTGCACCGAGGGTGTGAAGGACCCTTTCGAAGTTCCAGAGGTGAGGTGTGATCAGCCTCGAGACGCCTCAGCGGAAATGGGCCTCATCTCGCCTGGAGGGGAGAACCTCCTGGATTTTCTCGAGTTGCGGCAGGTCTTCTCCAGTTACGACTGGGACCTCAGGGACCCGCTTTGGTGGCCTCAGGAAAGGCCAGTCCCCATGCGAGTTGCTAGGGGACCTCTCGGGATTCCTCTCCCGTCCATGCCGGGGCCTCAGTCCTTGTGTGGAGTCGGGGCCGGAACCTGAGGATTCCTCTCCAGTGTTGCCATGGATCTTGGGGTGCTTCTCAGTCTCCCCAGGGGAGTCAGGCCTCGTCTCGAGTGGGGGCATGCACGTGCGCTTTCCTCCCGAGCTGCAGCAGTAGTGTCACGCTTCCTGTCACGTGGATCAAGGGATCTGTGGCTTTCCCTCGAGGCTGTCCCTCGAGGCTTTCCCACGAGGCTTTCCCACAGGGCTGTGCCACGTGCCACCTTGGTGTGAGTCGATCCTCGGCGTGAAAGACGAGCCGGTGAAGGGAAAAGAGGTTCCTCTGCAATGGACTGAGACATCTGGGGGACTCTTGGAATGGTGGCACGACCCTGGAGTTCCTCTCACCATTCCTGTTGAGAGGGCCTCCCCTTGAGATGCGACGGGAACGCCGGGAACTCTTTCCCGATGAAGCAGGGAAAGGATCCCTCATCTCGAGCTACGAGGCGGAAACGGGGCTCCTCTGGATGTGGGCGGGACCCTCGTGATTCCTCTCGAGTGGAGACGGCTAGGTCGGGGAACTTCTTGATTTGCACCGAAGGGTGTGAAGGACCCTTTCGAAGTTCCAGAGGTGAGGTGTGATCAGCCTCGAGACGCCTCAGCGGAAATGGGCCTCATCTCGCCTGGAGGGGAGAACCTCCTGGATTTTCTCGAGTTGCGGCAGGTCTTCTCGAGTTACGACGGGGACCTCAGGGTCCCGCTCTGGTGGCCTCAGGAAAGGCCAGTCCCCATGCGAGTTGCTAGGGTACCTCTCGGGATTCCTCTCCCGTCCATGCCGGGAACTCAGTCCTTGTGTGGAGTCGGGGCCGGAACCTGAGGATTCCTCTCCACTGTTGCCATGGATCTTGGGGTGCTTCTGAGTCTCCCCAGGGGAGTCAGGCCTCGTCTCGAGTGGGGGCATGCACGTGCGCTTTCCTCCCGAGCTGCAGCAGTAGTGTCACGCTTCCTGTCACGTGGATCAAGGGATCTGTGGCTTTCCCTCGAGGCTGTCCCTCGAGGCTTTCCCACGAGGCTTTCCCACAGGGCTGTGCCACGTGCCACCTTGGTGTGAGTCGATCCTCGGCGTGAAAGACGAGCCGGTGAAAGGAAAAGAGGTTCCTCTGGAATGGACTGAGACATCTGGGGGACTCTTGGAATGGTGGCACGACCCTGGAGTTCCTCTCGCCGTTCCTGTTGAGAGGGCCTCCTCTTGAGATGCGACGGGAACGCCGGGAACTCTTTCCCTACGAAGCAGGGAAAGGATCCCTCATCTCGAGCTACGAGGCGGAAACGGGGCTCTTCTGGATGTGGGAGGGACCCTCGTGATTCCTCTCGAGTGGAGACGGCTAGGTCGGGGAACTTCTTGATTTGCACCGAGGGTGTGAAGGACCCTTTCGAAGTTCCAGAGGTGAGGTGTGATCAGCCTCGAGACGCCTCAGCGGAAATGGGCCTCATCTCGCCTGGAGGGGAGAACCTCCTGGATTTTCTCGAGTTGCGGCAGGTCTTCTCCAGTTACGACTGGGACCTCAGGGACCCGCTTTGGTGGCCTCAGGAAAGGCCAGTCCCCACGCGAGTTGCTAGGGGACCTCTCGGGATTCCTCTCCCGTCCATGCCGGGGCCTCAGTCCTTGTGTGGAGTCGGGGCCGGAACCTGAGGATTCCTCTCCAGTGTTGCCATGGATCTTGGGGTGCTTCTCAGTCTCCCCAGGGGAGTCAGGCCTCGTCTCGAGTGGGGGCATGCACGTGCGCTTTCCTCCCGAGCTGCAGCAGTAGTGTCACGCTTCCTGTCACGTGGATCAAGGGATCTGTGGCTTTCCCTCGAGGCTGTCCCTCGAGGCTTTCCCACGAGGCTTTCCCACAGGGCTGTGCCACGTGCCACCTTGGTGTGAGTCGATCCTCGTCGTGAAAGACGAGCCGTTGAAGGGAAAAGAGGTTCCTCTGCAATGGACTGAGACATCTGGGGGACTCTTGGAATGGTGGCACGACCCTGGAGTTCCTCTCACCATTCCTGTTGAGAGGGCCTCCCCTTGAGATGCGACGGGAACGCCGGGAACTCTTTCCCGATGAAGCAGGGAAAGGATCCCTCATCTCGAGCTACGAGGCGGAAACGGGGCTCCTCTGGATGTGGGCGGGACCCTCGTGATTCCTCTCGAGTGGAGACGGGTATGTCGGGGAACTTCTTGATTTGCACCAAGGGTGTGAAGTAGCCTTTCGAAGTTCCAGAGGTGAGGTGTGATCAGCCTCGAGACGCCTCAGCGGAAATGGGCCTCATCTCGCCTGGAGGGGAGAACCTCCTGGATTTTCTCGAGTTGCGGCAGGTCTTCTCGAGTTACGACGGGGACCTCAGGGACCCGCTCTCGTGGCCTCAGGAAAGGCCAGTCCCCATGCGAGTTGCTAGGGGACCTCTCGGGATTCCTCTCCCGTCCATGCCGGGGCCTCAGTCCTTGTGTGGAGTCGGGGCCGGAACCTGAGGATTCCTCTCCAGTGTTGCCATGGATCTTGGGGTGCTTCTGAGTCTCCCCAGGGGAGTCAGGCCTCGTCTCGAGTGGGGGCATGCACGTGCGCTTTCCTCCCGAGCTGCAGCAGTAGTGTCACGCTTCCTGTCACGTGGATCAAGGGATCTGTGGCTTTCCCTCGAGGCTGTCCCTCGAGGCTTTCCCACGAGGCTTTCCCACAGGGCTGTGCCACGTGCCACCTTGGTGTGAGTCGATCCTCGGCGTGAAAGACGAGCCGGTGAAGGGAAAAGAGGTTCCTCTGGAATGGACTGAGACATCTGGGGGACTCTTGGAATGGTGGCACGACCCTGGAGTTCCTCTCGCCGTTCCTGTTGAGAGGGCCTCCTCTTGAGATGCGACGGGAACGCCGGGAACTCTTTCCCGACGAAGCAGGGAAAGGATCCCTCATCTCGAGTTACGAGGCGGAAACGGGGCTCCTCTGGATGTGGGCGGGACCCTCGTGATTCCTCTCGAGTGGAGACGGGTATGTCGAGGAACTTCTTGATTTGCACCAAGGGTGTGAAGGACCCTTTCGAAGTTCCAGAGGTGAGGTGTGATCAGCCTCGAGACGCCTCAGCGGAAATGGGCCTCATCTCGCCTGGAGGGGAGAACCTCCTGGATTTTCTCGAGTTGCGGCAGGTCTTCTTGAGTTACGACGGGGACCTCAGGGACCCGCTCTCGTGGCCTCAGGAAAGGCCAGTCCCCATGCGAGTTGCTAGGGGACCTCTCGGGCTTCCTCTCCCGTCCATGCCGGGGCCTCAGTCCTTGTGTGGAGTCGGGGCCGGAACCTGAGGATTCCTCTCCAGTGTTGCCATGGATCTTGGGGTGCTTCTGAGTCTCCCCAGGGGAGTCAGGCCTCGTCTCGAGTGGGGGCATGCACGTGCGCTTTCCTCCCGAGCTGCAGCAGTAGTGTCACTCTTCCTGTCACGTGGATCAAGGGATCTGTGGCTTTCCCTCGAGGCTGTCCCTCGAGGCTTTCCCACGAGGCTTTCCCACAGGGCTGTGCCACGTGCCACCTTGGTGGGAGTCGATCCTCGGCGTGAAAGACGAGCCGGTGAAGGGAAAAGAGGTTCCTCTGGAATGGACTGAGACATCTGGGGGACTCTTGGAATGGTGGTACGACCCTGGAGTTCCTCTCGCCGTTCCTGTTGAGAGGGCCTCCCCTTGAGATGCGACGGGAACGCCGGGAACTCTTTCCCGACGAAGCAGGGAAAGGATCCCTCATCTCGAGCTACGAGGCGGAAACGGGGCTCCTCTGGATGTGGGAGGGACCCTCGTGATTCCTCTCGAGTATAGACGGCTAGGTCGGGGAACTTCTTGATTTGCACCGAGGGTGTGAAGGACCCTTTCGAAGTTCCAGAGGTGAGGTGTGATCAGCCTCGAGACGCCTCAGCGGAAATGGGCCTCATCTCGCCTGGAGGGGAGAACCTCCTGGATTTTCTCGAGTTGCGGCAGGTCTTCTCGAGTTACGACGGGGACCTCAGGGACCCGCTCTGGTGGCCTCAGGAAAGGCCAGTCCCCATGCGAGTTGCTAGGGGACCTCTCGGGATTCCTCTCCCGTCCATGCCGGGGCCTCAGTCCTTGTGTGGAGTCTGGGCCGGAACCTGAGGATTCCTCTCCAGTGTTGCCATGGATCTTGGGGTGCTTCTGAGTCTCCCCAGGGGAGTCAGGCCTCGTCTCGAGTGGGGGCATGCACGAGCGCTTTCCTCCCGAGCTGCAGCAGTAGTGTCACGCTTCCTGTCACGTGGATCAAGGGATCTGTGGCTTTCCCTCGAGGCTGTCCCTCGAGGCTTTCCCACGAGGCTTTCCCACAGGGCTGTGCCACGTGCCACCTTGGTGTGAGTCGATCCTCGGCGTGAAAGACGAGCCGGTGAAGGGAAAAGAGGTTCCTCTGCAATGGACTGAGACATCTGGGGGACTCTTGGAATGGTGGCACGACCCTGGAGTTCCTCTCGCCGTTCCTGTTGAGAGGGCCTCCTCTTGAGATGCGACGGGAACGCCGGGAACTCTTTCCCGACGAAGCAGGGAAAGGATCCCTCATCTCGAGCTACGAGGCGGAAACGGGACTCCTCTGGATGGGGGCGGGACCCTGGTGATTCCTCTCGAGTGGAGACGGGTATGTCGGGGAACTTCTTGATTTGCACCAAGGGTGTGAAGGACCCTTTCGAAGTTCAGAGGTGAGGTGTGATCAGCCTCGAGACGCCTCAGCGGAAATGGGCCTCATCTCGCCTGGAGGGGAGAACCTCCTGGATTTTCTCGAGTTGCGGCAGGTCTTCTCGAGTTACGACTGGGACCTCAGGGACCCGCTCTGGTGGCCTCAGGAAAGGCCAGTCCCCATGCGAGTTGCCAGGGGACCTCTCGGGATTCCTCTCCCGTCCATGCCGGGGCCTCAGTCCTTGTGTGGAGTCGGGGCCGGAACCTGAGGATTCCTCTCCAGTGTTGCCATGGATCTTGGGGTGCTTCTGAGTCTCCCCAGGGGAGTCAGGCCTCGTCTCGAGTGGGGGCATGCACGTGCGCTTTCCTCCCGAGCTGCAGCAGTAGTGTCACGCTTCCTGTCACGTGGATCAAGGGATCTGTGGCTTTCCCTCGAGGCTGTCCCTCGAGGCTTTCCCACGAGGCTTTCCCACAGGGCTGTGCCACGTGCCACCTTGGTGTGAGTCGATCCTCGGCGTGAAAGACGAGCCGGTGAAGGGAAAAGAGGTTCCTCTGCAATGGACTGAGACATCTGGGGGACTCTTGGAATGGTTGCACGACCCTGGAGTTCCTCTCGCCATTCCTTTTGAGAGGGTCTCCTCTTGAGATGCGACGGGAATGCCGGGAACTCTTTCCCGACGAAGCAGGGAAAGGATCCCTCATCTCGAGCTACGAGTCGGAAACGGGGCTCCTCTGGATGTGGGCGGGACCCTCGTGATTCCTCTCGAGTGGAGACGGGTATGTCGGGGAACTTCTTGATTTGCACCAAGGGTGTGAAGGAGCCTTTCGAAGTTCCAGAGGTGAGGTGTGATCAGCCTCGAGACGCCTCAGCGGAAATGGGCCTCATCTCGCCTGGAGGGGAGAACCTCCTGGATTTTCTCGAGTTGCGGCAGGTCTTCTCGAGTTACGACGGGGACCTCAGGGACCCGCTCTCGTGGCCTCAGGAAAGGCCAGTCCCCATGCGAGTTGCTAGGGGACCTCTCGGGATTCCTCTCCCGTCCATACCGGGGTCTCAGTCCTTGTGTGGAGTCGGGGCCGGAACCTGAGGATTCCTCTCCAGTGTTGCCATGGATATTGGGGTGCTTCTGAGTCTCCCCAGGGGAGTCAGGCCTCGTCTCGAGTGGGGGCATGCACGTGCGCTTTCCTCCCGAGCTGCAGCAATAGTGTCACGCTTCCTGTCACGTGGATCAAGGGATCTGTGGCTTTCCCTCGAGGCTGTCCCTCGAGGCTTTCCCACGAGGCTTTCCCACAGGGCTGTGCCACGTGCCACCTTGGTGGGAGTCGATCCTCGGCGTGAAAGACGAGCCGGTGAAGGGAAAAGAGGTTCCTCTGGAATGGACTGAGACATCTGGGGGACTCTTGGAATGGTGGCACGACCCTGGAGTTCCTCTCGCCGTTCCTGTTGAGAGGGCCTCCTCTTGAGATGCGACGGGAACGCCGGGAACTCTTTCCCGACGAAGCAGGGAAAGGATCCCTCATCTCGAGCTACGAGGCGGAAACGGGGCTCCTCTGGATGTGGGCGGGACCCTCGTGATTCCTCTCGAGTGGAGACGGCTAGGTCGGGGAACTTCTTGATTTGCACCGAGGGTGTGAAGGACCCTTTCGAAGTTCCAGAGGTGAGGTGTGATCAGCCTCGAGACGCCTCAGCGGAAATGGGCTTCATCTCGCCTGGAGGGGAGAACCTCTTGGATTTTCTCGAGTTGCGGCAGGTCTTCTCGAGTTACGACGGGGACCTCAGGGACCCGCTCTGGTGGCCTCATGAAAGGCCAGTCCCCATGCGAGTTGCTAGGGGACCTCTCGGGATTCCTCTCCCGTCCATGCCGGGGCCTCAGTCCTTGTGTGGAGTCGGGGCCGGAACCTGAGGATTCCTCTCCAGTGTTGCCATGGATCTTGGGGTGCTTCTGAGTCTCCCCAGGGGAGTCAGGCCTCGTCTCGAGTGGGGGCATGCACGTGCGCTTTCCTCCCGAGCTGCAGCAGTAGTGTCACGCTTCCTGTCACGTGGATCAAGGGATCTGTGGCTTTCCCTCGAGGCTGTCCCTCGAGGCTTTCCCACGAGGCTTTCCCACAGGGCTGTGCCACGTGCCACCTTGGTGTGAGTCGATCCTCGGCGTGAAAGACGAGCCGGTGAAGGGAAAAGAGGTTCCTCTGGAATGGACTGAGACATCTGGGGGACTCTTGGAATGGTGGCACGACCCTGGAGTTCCTCTCGCCGTTCCTGTTGAGAGGGCCTCCTCTTGAGATGCGACGGGAACGCCGGGAATTCTTTCCCGACGAAGCAGGGAAAGGATCCCTCATCTCGAGCTACAAGGCGGAAACGGGGCTCCTCTGGATGTGGGCGGGACCCTCGTGATTCCTCCGAGTGGAGACGGGTATGTCGGGCAACTTCTTGATTTGCACCGAGGGTGTGAAGGACCCTTTCGAAGTTCCAGAGGTGAGGTGTGATCAGCCTCGAGACGCCTCAGCGGAAATGGGCCTCATCTCGCCTGGAGGGGAGAACCTCCTGGATTTTCTCGAGTTGCGGCAGGTCTTCTCCAGTTACGACTGGTACCTCAGGGACCCGCTCTGGTGGCCTCAGGAAAGGCCAGTCCCCATGCGAGTTGCTAGGGGACCTCTCGGGATTCCTCTCCCGTCCATGCCGGGAACTCAGTCCTTGTGTGGAGTCGGGGCCGGAACCTGAGGATTCCTCTCCAGTGTTGCCATGGATCTTGGGGTGCTTCTGAGTCTCCCCAGGGGAGTCAGGCCTCGTCTCGAGTGGGGGCATGCACGTGCGCTTTCCTCCCGAGCTGCAGCAGTAGTGTCACGATTGCTGTCACGTGGATCAAGGGATCTGTGGCTTTCCCTCGAGGCTGTCCCTCGATGCTTTCCCACGAAGCTTTCCCACAGGGCTGTGCCACGTGCCACCTTGGTGTGAGTCGATCCTCGGCGTGAAAGACGAGCCGGTGAAGGGAAAAGAGGTTTCTCTGGAATGGACTGAGACATCTGGGGGATTCTTGGAATGGTGGCACGACCCTGGAGTTCCTCTCGCCGTTCCTGTTGAGAGGGCCTCCTCTTGAGATGCGACGGGAACGCCGGGAACTCTTTCCCGACGAAGCAGGGAAAGGATCCCTCATCTCGAGCTACGAGGCGGAAACGGGGCTCCTCTGGATGTGGGCGGGACCCTCGTGATTCCTCTCGAGTGGAGACGGGTATGTCGGGGAACTTCTTGATTTGCAATAAGGGTGTGAAGGACCCTTTCGAAGTTCCAGAGGTGAGGCGTGATCAGCCTCGAGACGCCTCAGCGGAAATGGGCCTCATCTCGCCTGGAGGGGAGAACCTCCTGGATTTTCTCGAGTTGCGGCAGGTCTTCTCGAGTTACGACAGGGACCTCAGGGACCCGCTCTGGTGACCTCAGGAAAGGCCAGTCCCCATGCGAGTTGCTAGGGGACCTCTCGGGATACCTCTCCCGTCTATGCCGGGGCCTCAGTCCTTGTGTGGAGTCGGGGCCGGAACCTGAGGATTCCTCTCCAGTGTTGCCATGGATCTTGGGGTGCTTCTGAGTCTCCCCAGGGGAGTCAGGCCTCGTCTCGAGTGGGGGCATGCACGTGCGCTTTCCTCCCGAGCTGCAGCAGTAGTGTCACGCTCCCTGTCACGTGGATCAAGGGATCTGTGGCTTTCCCTCGAGGCTGTCCCTTGAGGCTTTCCCACGAGGCTTTCCCACAGGGCTGTGCCACGTGCCACCTTGGTGTGAGTCGATCCTCGGCGTGAAAGACGAGCCGGTGAAAGGAAAAGAGGTTCCTCTGGAATGGACTGAGACATCTGGGGGACTCTTGGAATGGTGGCACGACCCTGGAATTCCTCTCGCCGTTCCTGTTGAGAGGGCCTCCTCTTGAGATGCGACGGGAACGCCGGGAACTCTTTCCCGACGAAGCAGGGAAAAGATTCCTCATCTCGAGCTACGAGGCGGAAACGGGGCTCCTCTGGATGTGGGAGGGACCCTCGTGATTCCTCTCGAGTGGAGACGGCTAAGTCGGGGAATTTCTTGATTTGCACCGAGGGTGTGAAGGACCCTTTCGAAGTTCCAGAGGTGAGGTGTGATCAGCCTCGAGACGCCTCAGCGGAAATGGGCCTCATCTCGCCTGGAGGGGAGAACCTCCTGGATTTTCTCGAGTTGCGGCAGGTCTTCTCGAGTTACGACGGGGACCTCAGGGACCCGCTCTGGTGGCCTCAGGAAAGGCCAGTCCCCATGCGAGTTGCTAGGGGACCTCTCGGGATTCCTCTCCCGTCCATGCCGGGGCCTCAGTCCTTGTGTGGAGTCGGGGCCGGAACCTGAGGATTCCTCTCCAGTGTTGCCATGGATCTTGGGGTGCTTCTGAGTCTCCCCAGGGGAGTCAGGCCTCGTCTCGAGTGGGGGCATGCACGAGCGCTTTCCTCCCGAGCTGCAGCAGTAGTGTCACGCTTCCTGTCACGTGGATCAAGGGATCTGTGGCTTTCCCTCGAGGCTGTCCCTCGAGGCTTTCCCACGAGGCTTTCCCACAGGGCTGTGCCACGTGCCACCTTGGTGTGAGTCGATCCTCGGCGTGAAAGACGAGCCGGTGAAGGGAAAAGAGGTTCCTCTGCAATGGACTGAGACATCTGGGGGACTCTTGGAATGGTGGCACGACCCTGGAGTTCCTCTCGCCGTTCCTGTTGAGAGGGCCTCCTCTTGAGATGCGACGGGAACGCCGGGAACTCTTTCCCGACGAAGCAGGGAAAGGATCCCTCATCTCGAGCTACGAGGCGGAAACGGGACTCCTCTGGATGGGGGCGGGACCCTGGTGATTCCTCTCGAGTGGAAACGGGTATGTCGGGGAACTTCTTGATTTGCACCAAGGGTGTGAAGGACCCTTTCGAAGTTCAGAGGTGAGGTGTGATCAGCCTCGAGACGCCTCAGCGGAAATGGGCCTCATCTCGCCTGGAGGGGAGAACCTCCTGGATTTTCTCGAGTTGCGGCAGGTCTTCTCGAGTTACGACTGGGACCTCAGGGACCCGCTCTGGTGGCCTCAGGAAAGGCCAGTCCCCATGCGAGTTGCTAGGGGACCTCTCGGGATTCCTCTCCCGTCCATGCCGGGGCCTCAGTCCTTGTGTGGAGTCGGGGCCGGAACCTGAGGATTCCTCTCCAGTGTTGCCATGGATCTTGGGGTGCTTCTGAGTCTCCCCAGGGGAGTCAGGCCTCGTCTCGAGTGGGGGCATGCACGTGCGCTTTCCTCCCGAGCTGCAGCAGTAGTGTCACGCTTCCTGTCACGTGGATCAAGGGATCTGTGGCTTTCCCTCGAGGCTGTCCCTCGAGGCTTTCCCACGAGGCTTTCCCACAGGGCTGTGCCACGTGCCACCTTGGTGTGAGTCGATCCTCGGCGTGAAAGACGAGCCGGTGAAGGGAAAAGAGGTTCCTCTGCAATGGACTGAGACATCTGGGGGACTCTTGGAATGGTGGCACGACCCTGGAGTTCCTCTCGCCGTTCCTGTTGAGAGGGCCTCCTCTTGAGATGCGACGGGAACGCCGGGAACTCTTTCCCGACGAAGCAGGGAAAGGATCCCTCATCTCGAGCTACGAGGCGGAAACGGGGCTCCTCTGGATGTGGGCGGGACCCTCGTGATTCCTCTCGAGTGGAGACGGGTATGTCGGGGAACTTCTTGATTTGCACCAAGGGTGTGAAGTAGCCTTTCGAAGTTCCAGAGGTGAGGTGTGATCAGCCTCGGGACGCCTCAGCGGAAATGGGCCTAATCTCGCCTGGAGGGGAGAACCTCCTGGATTTTCTCGAGTTGCGGCAGGTCTTCTCGAGTTACGACGGGGACCTCAGGGACCCGCTCTCGTGGCCTCAGGAAAGGCCAGTCCCCATGCGAGTTGCTAGGGGACCTCTCGGGATTCCTCTCCCGTCCATGCTGGGGCCTCAGTCCTTGGGTGGAGTCGGGGCCGGATCCTGAGGATTCCTCTCCAGTGTTGCCATGGATATTGGGGTGCTTCTGAGCCTCCCCAGGGGAGTCAGGCCTCGTCTCGAGTGGGGGCATGCACGTGCGCTTTCCTCCCGAGCTGCAGCAATAGTGTCACGCTTCCTGTCACGTGGATCAAGGGATCTGTGGCTTTCCCGCGAGGCTGTCCCTCGAGGCTTTCCCACGAGGCTTTCCCACAGGGCTGTGCCACGTGCCACCTTGGTGTGAGTCGATCCTCGGCGTGAAAGACGAGCCGGTGAAGGGAAAAGAGGTTCCTCTGGAATGGACTGAGACATCTGGGGGACTCTTGGAATGGTGGCACGACCCTGGAGTTCCTCTCGCCGTTCCTGTTGAGAGGGCCTCCTCTTGAGATGCGACGGGAACGCCGGGAACTCTTTCCCGATGAAGCAGGGAAAGGATCCCTCATCTCGAGCTACGAGGCGGAAACGGGGCTCCTCTGGATGTGGGCGGGACCCTCGTGATTCCTCTCGAGTGGAGACGGCTAGGTCGGGGAACTTCTTGATTTGCACCGAAGGGTGTGAAGGACCCTTTCGAAGTTCCAGAGGTGAGGTGTGATCAGCCTCGAGACGCCTCAGCGGAAATGGGCCTCATCTCGCCTGGAGGGGAGAACCTCCTGGATTTTCTCGAGTTGCGGCAGGTCTTCTCGAGTTACGACGGGGACCTCAGGGACCCGCTCTGGTGGCCTCAGGAAAGGCCAGTCCCCATGCGAGTTGCTAGGGGACCTCTCGGGATTCCTCTCCCGTCCATGCCGGGGCCTCAGTCCTTGTGTGGAGTCGGGGCCGGAACCTGAGGATTCCTCTCCAGTGTTGCCATGGATCTTGGGGTGCTTCTGAGTCTCCCCAGGGGAGTCAGGCCTCGTCTCGAGTGGGGGCATGCACGTGCGCTTTCCTCCCGAGCTGCAGCAGTAGTGTCACGCTCCCTGTCACGTGGATCAAGGGATCTGTGGCTTTCCCTCGAGGCTGTCCCTCGAGGCTTTCCCACGAGGCTTTCCCACAGGGCTGTGCCACGTGCCACCTTGGTGGGAGTCGATCCTCGGCGTGAAAGACGAGCCGGTGAAGGGAAAAGAGGTTCCTCTGGAATGGACTGAGACATCTGGGGGACTCTTGGAATGGTGGCACGACCCTGGAGTTCCTCTCGCCGTTCCTGTTGAGAGGGCCTCCTCTTCACATGCGACGGGAACGCCGGGAACTCTTTCCCGACGAAGCAGGGAAAGGATCCCTCATCTCGAGCTACGAGGCGGAAACGGGGCTCCTCTGGATGTGGGCGGGACCCTCGTGATTCCTCTCGAGTGGAGACGGCTAGGTCGGGGAACTTCTTGATTTGCACCGAGGGTGTGAAGGACCCTTTCGAAGTTCCAGAGGTGAGGTGTGATCAGCCTCGAGACGCCTCAGCGGAAATGGGCCTCATCTCGCCTGGAGGGGAGAACCTCCTGGATTTTCTCGAGTTGCGGCAGGTCTTCTCGAGTTACGACGGGGACCTCAGGGACCCGCTCTGGTGGCCTCAGGAAAGGCCAGTCCCCATGCGAGGTGCTAGGGGACCTCTCGGGATTCCTCTCCCGTCCATGCCGGGGCCTCAGTCCTTGTGTGGAGTCGGGGCCGGAACCTGAGGATTCCTCCCCAGTGTTGCCAGGGATCTTGGGGTGCTTCTGAGTCTCCCCAGGGGAGTCAGGCCTCGTCTCGAGTGGGGGCATGCACGTGCGCTTTCCTCCCGAGCTGCAGCAGTAGTGTCACGCTTCCTGTCACGTGGATCAAGGGATCTGTGGCTTTCCCTCGAGGCTGTCCCTCGAGGCTTTCCCACGAGGCTTTCCCACAGGGCTGTGCCACGTGCCACCTTGGTGGGAGTCGATCCTCGGCGTGAAAGACGAGCCGGTGAAGGGAAAAGAGGTTCCTCTGCAATGGACTGAGACATCTGGAGGACTCTTGGAATGGTGGCACGACCCTGGAGTTCCTCTCGCCGTTCCTGTTGAGAGGGCCTCCCCTTGAGATGCGACGGGAACGCCGGGAACTCTTTCCCGACGAAGCAGGGAAAGGATCCCTCATCTCGAGCTACGAGGGGGAAACGGGGCTCCTCTGGATGTGGGCGGGACCCTCGTGATTCCTCTCGAGTGGAGACGGCTAGGTCGGGGAACTTCTTGATTTGCACCGAGGGTGTGAAGGACCCTTTCGAAGTTCCAGAGGTGAGGTGTGATCAGCCTCGAGACGCCTCAGCGGAAATGGGCCTCATCTCGCCTGGAGGGGAGAACCTCCTGGATTTTCTCGAGTTGCGACAGGTCTTCTCGAGTTACGACGGGGACCTCAGGGACCCGCTCTGGTGGCCTCAGGAAAGGCCAGTCCCCATGCGAGTTGCTAGGGTACCTCTCGGGATTCCTCTCCCGTCCATGCCGGGAACTCAGTCCTTGTGTGGAGTCGGGGCCGGAACCTGAGGATTCCTCTCCAGTGTTGCCATGGATCTTGGGGTGCTTCTGAGTCTCCCCAGGGGAGTCAGGCCTCGTCTCGAGTGGGGGCATGCACGTGCGCTTTCCTCCCGAGCTGCAGCAGTAGTGTCACGCTTCCTGTCACGTGGATCAAGGGATCTGTGGCTTTCCCTCGAGGCTGTCCCTCGAGGCTTTCCCACGAGGCTTTCCCACAGGGCTGTGCCACGTGCCACCTTGGTGTGAGTCGATCCTCGCCGTGAAAGACGAGCCGGTGAAAGGAAAAGAGGTTCCTCTGGAATGGACTGAGACATCTGGGGGACTCTTGGAATGGTGGCACGACCCTGGAGTTCCTCTCGCCGTTCCTGTTGAGAGGGCCTCCTCTTGAGATGCGACGGGAACGCCGGGAACTCTTTCCCGACGAAGCAGGGAAAGGATCCCTCATCTCGAGCTACGAGGCGGAAACGGGGCTCCTCTGGATGTGGGCGGGACCCTCGTGATTCCTCTCGAGTGGAGACGGGTATGTCGGGGAACTTCTTGATTTGCACCAAGGGTGTGAAGTAGCCTTTCGAAGTTCCAGAGGTGAGGTGTGATCAGCCTCGAGACGCCTCAGCGGAAATGGGCCTCATCTCGCCTGGAGGGGAGAACCTCCTGGATTTTCTCGAGTTGCGGCAGGTCTTCTCGAGTTACGACGGGGACCTCAGGGACCCGCTCTGGTGGCCTCAGGAAAGGCCAGTCCCCATGCGAGTTGCTAGGGGACCTCTCGGGCTTCCTCTCCCGTCCATGCCGGGGCCTCAGTCCTTGTGTGGAGTCGGGGCCGGAACCTGAGGATTCCTCTCCAGTGTTGCCATGGATCTTGGGGTGCTTCTGAGTCTCCCCAGGGGAGTCAGGCCTCGTCTCGAGTGGGGGCATGCACGTGCGCTTTCCTCCCGAGCTGCAGCAGTAGTGTCACTCTTCCTGTCACGTGGATCAAGGGATCTGTGGCTTTCCCTCGAGGCTGTCCCTCGAGGCTTTCCCACGAGGCTTTCCCACAGGGCTGTGCCACGTGCCACCTTGGTGGGAGTCGATCCTCGGCGTGAAAGACGAGCCGGTGAAGGGAAAAGAGGTTCCTCTGGAATGGACTGAGACATCTGGGGGACTCTTGGAATGGTGGTACGACCCTGGAGTTCCTCTCGCCGTTCCTGTTGAGAGGGCCTCCCCTTGAGATGCGACGGGAACGCCGGGAACTCTTTCCCGACGAAGCAGGGAAAGGATCCCTCATCTCGAGCTACGAGGCGGAAACGGGGCTCCTCTGGATGTGGGAGGGACCCTCGTGATTCCTCTCGAGTATAGACGGCTAGGTCGGGGAACTTCTTGATTTGCACCGAGGGTGTGAAGGACCCTTTCGAAGTTCCAGAGGTGAGGTGTGATCAGCCTCGAGACGCCTCAGCGGAAATGGGCCTCATCTCGCCTGGAGGGGAGAACCTCCTGGATTTTCTCGAGTTGCGGCAGGTCTTCTCGAGTTACGACGGGGACCTCAGGGACCCGCTCTGGTGGCCTCAGGAAAGGCCAGTCCCCATGCGAGTTGCTAGGGGACCTCTCGGGATTCCTCTCCCGTCCATGCCGGGGCCTCAGTCCTTGTGTGGAGTCTGGGCCGGAACCTGAGGATTCCTCTCCAGTGTTGCCATGGATCTTGGGGTGCTTCTGAGTCTCCCCAGGGGAGTCAGGCCTCGTCTCGAGTGGGGGCATGCACGAGCGCTTTCCTCCCGAGCTGCAGCAGTAGTGTCACGCTTCCTGTCACGTGGATCAAGGGATCTGTGGCTTTCCCTCGAGGCTGTCCCTCGAGGCTTTCCCACGAGGCTTTCCCACAGGGCTGTGCCACGTGCCACCTTGGTGTGAGTCGATCCTCGGCGTGAAAGACGAGCCGGTGAAGGGAAAAGAGGTTCCTCTGCAATGGACTGAGACATCTGGGGGACTCTTGGAATGGTGGCACGACCCTGGAGTTCCTCTCGCCGTTCCTGTTGAGAGGGCCTCCTCTTGAGATGCGACGGGAACGCCGGGAACTCTTTCCCGACGAAGCAGGGAAAGGATCCCTCATCTCGAGCTACGAGGCGGAAACGGGACTCCTCTGGATGGGGGCGGGACCCTGGTGATTCCTCTCGAGTGGAGACGGGTATGTCGGGGAACTTCTTGATTTGCACCAAGGGTGTGAAGGACCCTTTCGAAGTTCAGAGGTGAGGTGTGATCAGCCTCGAGACGCCTCAGCGGAAATGGGCCTCATCTCGCCTGGAGGGGAGAACCTCCTGGATTTTCTCGAGTTGCGGCAGGTCTTCTCGAGTTACGACTGGGACCTCAGGGACCCGCTCTGGTGGCCTCAGGAAAGGCCAGTCCCCATGCGAGTTGCCAGGGGACCTCTCGGGATTCCTCTCCCGTCCATGCCGGGGCCTCAGTCCTTGTGTGGAGTCGGGGCCGGAACCTGAGGATTCCTCTCCAGTGTTGCCATGGATCTTGGGGTGCTTCTGAGTCTCCCCAGGGGAGTCAGGCCTCGTCTCGAGTGGGGGCATGCACGTGCGCTTTCCTCCCGAGCTGCAGCAGTAGTGTCACGCTTCCTGTCACGTGGATCAAGGGATCTGTGGCTTTCCCTCGAGGCTGTCCCTCGAGGCTTTCCCACGAGGCTTTCCCACAGGGCTGTGCCACGTGCCACCTTGGTGTGAGTCGATCCTCGGCGTGAAAGACGAGCCGGTGAAGGGAAAAGAGGTTCCTCTGCAATGGACTGAGACATCTGGGGGACTCTTGGAATGGTGGCACGACCCTGGAGTTCCTCTCGCCGTTCCTGTTGAGAGGGCCTCCTCTTGAGATGCGACGGGAACGCCGGGAACTCTTTCCCGACGAAGCAGGGAAAGGATCCCTCATCTCGAGCTACGAGGCGGAAACGGGGCTCCTCTGGATGTGGGCGGGACCCTCGTGATTCCTCTCGAGTGGAGACGGGTATGTCGGGGAACTTCTTGATTTGCACCAAGGGTGTGAAGTAGCCTTTCGAAGTTCCAGAGGTGAGGTGTGATCAGCCTCGGGACGCCTCAGCGGAAATGGGCCTAATCTCGCCTGGAGGGGAGAACCTCCTGGATTTTCTCGAGTTGCGGCAGGTCTTCTCGAGTTACGACGGGGACCTCAGGGACCCGCTCTCGTGGCCTCAGGAAAGGCCAGTCCCCATGCGAGTTGCTAGGGGACCTCTCGGGATTCCTCTCCCGTCCATGCTGGGGCCTCAGTCCTTGGGTGGAGTCGGGGCCGGATCCTGAGGATTCCTCTCCAGTGTTGCCATGGATATTGGGGTGCTTCTGAGCCTCCCCAGGGGAGTCAGGCCTCGTCTCGAGTGGGGGCATGCACGTGCGCTTTCCTCCCGAGCTGCAGCAATAGTGTCACGCTTCCTGTCACGTGGATCAAGGGATCTGTGGCTTTCCCGCGAGGCTGTCCCTCGAGGCTTTCCCACGAGGCTTTCCCACAGGGCTGTGCCACGTGCCACCTTGGTGTGAGTCGATCCTCGGCGTGAAAGACGAGCCGGTGAAGGGAAAAGAGGTTCCTCTGGAATGGACTGAGACATCTGGGGGACTCTTGGAATGGTGGCACGACCCTGGAGTTCCTCTCGCCGTTCCTGTTGAGAGGGCCTCCTCTTGAGATGCGACGGGAACGCCGGGAACTCTTTCCCGATGAAGCAGGGAAAGGATCCCTCATCTCGAGCTACGAGGCGGAAACGGGGCTCCTCTGGATGTGGGCGGGACCCTCGTGATTCCTCTCGAGTGGAGACGGCTAGGTCGGGGAACTTCTTGATTTGCACCGAAGGGTGTGAAGGACCCTTTCGAAGTTCCAGAGGTGAGGTGTGATCAGCCTCGAGACGCCTCAGCGGAAATGGGCCTCATCTCGCCTGGAGGGGAGAACCTCCTGGATTTTCTCGAGTTGCGGCAGGTCTTCTCGAGTTACGACGGGGACCTCAGGGACCCGCTCTGGTGGCCTCAGGAAAGGCCAGTCCCCATGCGAGTTGCTAGGGGACCTCTCGGGATTCCTCTCCCGTCCATGCCGGGGCCTCAGTCCTTGTGTGGAGTCGGGGCCGGAACCTGAGGATTCCTCTCCAGTGTTGCCATGGATCTTGGGGTGCTTCTGAGTCTCCCCAGGGGAGTCAGGCCTCGTCTCGAGTGGGGGCATGCACGTGCGCTTTCCTCCCGAGCTGCAGCAGTAGTGTCACGCTCCCTGTCACGTGGATCAAGGGATCTGTGGCTTTCCCTCGAGGCTGTCCCTCGAGGCTTTCCCACGAGGCTTTCCCACAGGGCTGTGCCACGTGCCACCTTGGTGGGAGTCGATCCTCGGCGTGAAAGACGAGCCGGTGAAGGGAAAAGAGGTTCCTCTGGAATGGACTGAGACATCTGGGGGACTCTTGGAATGGTGGCACGACCCTGGAGTTCCTCTCGCCGTTCCTGTTGAGAGGGCCTCCTCTTGAGATGCGACGGGAACGCCGGGAACTCTTTCCCGACGAAGCAGGGAAAGGATCCCTCATCTCGAGCTACGAGGCGGAAACGGGACTCCTCTGGATGGGGGCGGGACCCTGGTGATTCCTCTCGAGTGGAGACGGGTATGTCGGGGAACTTCTTGATTTGCACCAAGGGTGTGAAGGACCCTTTCGAAGTTCAGAGGTGAGGTGTGATCAGCCTCGAGACGCCTCAGCGGAAATGGGCCTCATCTCGCCTGGAGGGGAGAACCTCCTGGATTTTCTCGAGTTGCGGCAGGTCTTCTCGAGTTACGACTGGGACCTCAGGGACCCGCTCTGGTGGCCTCAGGAAAGGCCAGTCCCCACGCGAGTTGCCAGGGGACCTCTCGGGATTCCTCTCCCGTCCATGCCGGGGCCTCAGTCCTTGTGTGGAGTCGGGGCCGGAACCTGAGGATTCCTCCCCAGTGTTGCCAGGGATCTTGGGGTGCTTCTGAGTCTCCCCAGGGGAGTCAGGCCTCGTCTCGAGTGGGGGCATGCACGTGCGCTTTCCTCCCGAGCTGCAGCAGTAGTGTCACGCTTCCTGTCACGTGGATCAAGGGATCTGTGGCTTTCCCTCGAGGCTGTCCCTCGAGGCTTTCCCACGAGGCTTTCCCACAGGGCTGTGCCACGTGCCACCTTGGTGGGAGTCGATCCTCGGCGTGAAAGACGAGCCGGTGAAGGGAAAAGAGGTTCCTCTGCAATGGACTGAGACATCTGGGGGACTCTTGGAATGGTGGCACGACCCTGGAGTTCCTCTCGCCGTTCCTGTTGAGAGGGCCTCCCCTTGAGATGCGACGGGAACGCCGGGAACTCTTTCCCGACGAAGCAGGGAAAGGATCCCTCATCTCGAGCTACGAGGGGGAAACGGGGCTCCTCTGGATGTGGGCGGGACCCTCGTGATTCCTCTCGAGTGGAGACGGCTAGGTCGGGGAACTTCTTGATTTGCACCGAGGGTGTGAAGGACCCTTTCGAAGTTCCAGAGGTGAGGTGTGATCAGCCTCGAGACGCCTCAGCGGAAATGGGCCTCATCTCGCCTGGAGGGGAGAACCTCCTGGATTTTCTCGAGTTGCGACAGGTCTTCTCGAGTTACGACGGGGACCTCAGGGACCCGCTCTGGTGGCCTCAGGAAAGGCCAGTCCCCATGCGAGTTGCTAGGGTACCTCTCGGGATTCCTCTCCCGTCCATGCCGGGAACTCAGTCCTTGTGTGGAGTCGGGGCCGGAACCTGAGGATTCCTCTCCAGTGTTGCCATGGATCTTGGGGTGCTTCTGAGTCTCCCCAGGGGAGTCAGGCCTCGTCTCGAGTGGGGGCATGCACGTGCGCTTTCCTCCCGAGCTGCAGCAGTAGTGTCACGCTTCCTGTCACGTGGATCAAGGGATCTGTGGCTTTCCCTCGAGGCTGTCCCTCGAGGCTTTCCCACGAGGCTTTCCCACAGGGCTGTGCCACGTGCCACCTTGGTGTGAGTCGATCCTCGCCGTGAAAGACGAGCCGGTGAAAGGAAAAGAGGTTCCTCTGGAATGGACTGAGACATCTGGGGGACTCTTGGAATGGTGGCACGACCCTGGAGTTCCTCTCGCCGTTCCTGTTGAGAGGGCCTCCTCTTGAGATGCGACGGGAACGCCGGGAACTCTTTCCCGACGAAGCAGGGAAAGGATCCCTCATCTCGAGCTACGAGGCGGAAACGGGGCTCCTCTGGATGTGGGCGGGACCCTCGTGATTCCTCTCGAGTGGAGACGGGTATGTCGGGGAACTTCTTGATTTGCACCAAGGGTGTGAAGTAGCCTTTCAAAGTTCCAGAGGTGAGGTGTGATCAGCCTCGAGACGCCTCAGCGGAAATGGGCCTCATCTCGCCTGGAGGGGAGAACCTCCTGGATTTTCTCGAGTTGCGGCAGGTCTTCTCGAGTTACGACGGGGACCTCAGGGACCCGCTCTGGTGGCCTCAGGAAAGGCCAGTCCCCATGCGAGTTGCTAGGGGACCTCTCGGGCTTCCTCTCCCGTCCATGCCGGGGCCTCAGTCCTTGTGTGGAGTCGGGGCCGGAACCTGAGGATTCCTCTCCAGTGTTGCCATGGATCTTGGGGTGCTTCTGAGTCTCCCCAGGGGAGTCAGGCCTCGTCTCGAGTGGGGGCATGCACGTGCGCTTTCCTCCCGAGCTGCAGCAGTAGTGTCACTCTTCCTGTCACGTGGATCAAGGGATCTGTGGCTTTCCCTCGAGGCTGTCCCTCGAGGCTTTCCCACGAGGCTTTCCCACAGGGCTGTGCCACGTGCCACCTTGGTGGGAGTCGATCCTCGGCGTGAAAGACGAGCCGGTGAAGGGAAAAGAGGTTCCTCTGGAATGGACTGAGACATCTGGGGGACTCTTGGAATGGTGGTACGACCCTGGAGTTCCTCTCGCCGTTCCTGTTGAGAGGGCCTCCCCTTGAGATGCGACGGGAACGCCGGGAACTCTTTCCCGACGAAGCAGGGAAAGGATCCCTCATCTCGAGCTACGAGGCGGAAACGGGGCTCCTCTGGATGTGGGAGGGACCCTCGTGATTCCTCTCGAGTATAGACGGCTAGGTCGGGGAACTTCTTGATTTGCACCGAGGGTGTGAAGGACCCTTTCGAAGTTCCAGAGGTGAGGTGTGATCAGCCTCGAGACGCCTCAGCGGAAATGGGCCTCATCTCGCCTGGAGGGGAGAACCTCCTGGATTTTCTCGAGTTGCGGCAGGTCTTCTCGAGTTACGACGGGGACCTCAGGGACCCGCTCTGGTGGCCTCAGGAAAGGCCAGTCCCCATGCGAGTTGCTAGGGGACCTCTCGGGATTCCTCTCCCGTCCATGCCGGGGCCTCAGTCCTTGTGTGGAGTCGGGGCCGGAACCTGAGGATTCCTCTCCAGTGTTGCCATGGATCTTGGGGTGCTTCTGAGTCTCCCCAGGGGAGTCAGGCCTCGTCTCGAGTGGGGGCATGCACGAGCGCTTTCCTCCCGAGCTGCAGCAGTAGTGTCACGCTTCCTGTCACGTGGATCAAGGGATCTGTGGCTTTCCCTCGAGGCTGTCCCTCGAGGCTTTCCCACGAGGCTTTCCCACAGGGCTGTGCCACGTGCCACCTTGGTGTGAGTCGATCCTCGGCGTGAAAGACGAGCCGGTGAAGGGAAAAGAGGTTCCTCTGCAATGGACTGAGACATCTGGGGGACTCTTGGAATGGTGGCACGACCCTGGAGTTCCTCTCGCCGTTCCTGTTGAGAGGGCCTCCTCTTGAGATGCGACGGGAACGCCGGGAACTCTTTCCCGACGAAGCAGGGAAAGGATCCCTCATCTCGAGCTACGAGGCGGAAACGGGACTCCTCTGGATGGGGGCGGGACCCTGGTGATTCCTCTCGAGTGGAAACGGGTATGTCGGGGAACTTCTTGATTTGCACCAAGGGTGTGAAGGACCCTTTCGAAGTTCAGAGGTGAGGTGTGATCAGCCTCGAGACGCCTCAGCGGAAATGGGCCTCATCTCGCCTGGAGGGGAGAACCTCCTGGATTTTCTCGAGTTGCGGCAGGTCTTCTCGAGTTACGACTGGGACCTCAGGGACCCGCTCTGGTGGCCTCAGGAAAGGCCAGTCCCCATGCGAGTTGCTAGGGGACCTCTCGGGATTCCTCTCCCGTCCATGCCGGGGCCTCAGTCCTTGTGTGGAGTCGGGGCCGGAACCTGAGGATTCCTCTCCAGTGTTGCCATGGATCTTGGGGTGCTTCTGAGTCTCCCCAGGGGAGTCAGGCCTCGTCTCGAGTGGGGGCATGCACGTGCGCTTTCCTCCCGAGCTGCAGCAGTAGTGTCACGCTTCCTGTCACGTGGATCAAGGGATCTGTGGCTTTCCCTCGAGGCTGTCCCTCGAGGCTTTCCCACGAGGCTTTCCCACAGGGCTGTGCCACGTGCCACCTTGGTGTGAGTCGATCCTCGGCGTGAAAGACGAGCCGGTGAAGGGAAAAGAGGTTCCTCTGCAATGGACTGAGACATCTGGGGGACTCTTGGAATGGTGGCACGACCCTGGAGTTCCTCTCGCCGTTCCTGTTGAGAGGGCCTCCTCTTGAGATGCGACGGGAACGCCGGGAACTCTTTCCCGACGAAGCAGGGAAAGGATCCCTCATCTCGAGCTACGAGGCGGAAACGGGGCTCCTCTGGATGTGGGCGGGACCCTCGTGATTCCTCTCGAGTGGAGACGGCTAGGTCGGGGAACTTCTTGATTTGCACCGAAGGGTGTGAAGGACCCTTTCGAAGTTCCAGAGGTGAGGTGTGATCAGCCTCGAGACGCCTCAGCGGAAATGGGCCTCATCTCGCCTGGAGGGGAGAACCTCCTGGATTTTCTCGAGTTGCGGCAGGTCTTCTCGAGTTACGACGGGGACCTCAGGGACCCGCTCTGGTGGCCTCAGGAAAGGCCAGTCCCCATGCGAGTTGCTAGGGGACCTCTCGGGATTCCTCTCCCGTCCATGCCGGGGCCTCAGTCCTTGTGTGGAGTCGGGGCCGGAACCTGAGGATTCCTCTCCAGTGTTGCCATGGATCTTGGGGTGCTTCTGAGTATCCCCAGGGGAGTCAGGCCTCGTCTCGAGTGGGGGCATGCACGTGCGCTTTCCTCCCGAGCTGCAGCAGTAGTGTCACGCTCCCTGTCACGTGGATCAAGGGATCTGTGGCTTTCCCTCGAGGCTGTCCCTCGAGGCTTTCCCACGAGGCTTTCCCACAGGGCTGTGCCACGTGCCACCTTGGTGGGAGTCGATCCTCGGCGTGAAAGACGAGCCGGTGAAGGGAAAAGAGGTTCCTCTGGAATGGACTGAGACATCTGGGGGACTCTTGGAATGGTGGCACGACCCTGGAGTTCCTCTCGCCGTTCCTGTTGAGAGGGCCTCCTCTTGAGATGCGACGGGAACGCCGGGAACTCTTTCCCGACGAAGCAGGGAAAGGATCCCTCATCTCGAGCTACGAGGCGGAAACGGGGCTCCTCTGGATGTGGGCGGGACCCTCGTGATTCCTCTCGAGTGGAGACGGCTAGGTCGGGGAACTTCTTGATTTGCACCGAGGGTGTGAAGGACCCTTTCGAAGTTCCAGAGGTGAGGTGTGATCAGCCTCGAGACGCCTCAGCGGAAATGGGCCTCATCTCGCCTGGAGGGGAGAACCTCCTGGATTTTCTCGAGTTGCGGCAGGTCTTCTCGAGTTACGACGGGGACCTCAGGGACCCGCTCTGGTGGCCTCAGGAAAGGCCAGTCCCCATGCGAGGTGCTAGGGGACCTCTCGGGATTCCTCTCCCGTCCATGCCGGGGCCTCAGTCCTTGTGTGGAGTCGGGGCCGGAACCTGAGGATTCCTCCCCAGTGTTGCCAGGGATCTTGGGGTGCTTCTGAGTCTCCCCAGGGGAGTCAGGCCTCGTCTCGAGTGGGGGCATGCACGTGCGCTTTCCTCCCGAGCTGCAGCAGTAGTGTCACGCTTCCTGTCACGTGGATCAAGGGATCTGTGGCTTTCCCTCGAGGCTGTCCCTCGAGGCTTTCCCACGAGGCTTTCCCACAGGGCTGTGCCACGTGCCACCTTGGTGGGAGTCGATCCTCGGCGTGAAAGACGAGCCGGTGAAGGGAAAAGAGGTTCCTCTGCAATGGACTGAGACATCTGGGGGACTCTTGGAATGGTGGCACGACCCTGGAGTTCCTCTCGCCGTTCCTGTTGAGAGGGCCTCCCCTTGAGATGCGACGGGAACGCCGGGAACTCTTTCCCGACGAAGCAGGGAAAGGATCCCTCATCTCGAGCTACGAGGGGGAAACGGGGCTCCTCTGGATGTGGGCGGGACCCTCGTGATTCCTCTCGAGTGGAGACGGCTAGGTCGGGGAACTTCTTGATTTGCACCGAGGGTGTGAAGGACCCTTTCGAAGTTCCAGAGGTGAGGTGTGATCAGCCTCGAGACGCCTCAGCGGAAATGGGCCTCATCTCGCCTGGAGGGGAGAACCTCCTGGATTTTCTCGAGTTGCGACAGGTCTTCTCGATGTACGACGGGGACCTCAGGGACCCGCTCTGGTGGCCTCAGGAAAGGCCAGTCCCCATGCGAGTTGCTAGGGTACCTCTCGGGATTCCTCTCCCGTCCATGCCGGGAACTCAGTCCTTGTGTGGAGTCGGGGCCGGAACCTGAGGATTCCTCTCCAGTGTTGCCATGGATCTTGGGGTGCTTCTGAGTCTCCCCAGGGGAGTCAGGCCTCGTCTCGAGTGGGGGCATGCACGTGCGCTTTCCTCCCGAGCTGCAGCAGTAGTGTCACGCTTCCTGTCACGTGGATCAAGGGATCTGTGGCTTTCCCTCGAGGCTGTCCCTCGAGGCTTTCCCACGAGGCTTTCCCACAGGGCTGTGCCACGTGCCACCTTGGTGTGAGTCGATCCTCGCCGTGAAAGACGAGCCGGTGAAAGGAAAAGAGGTTCCTCTGGAATGGACTGAGACATCTGGGGGACTCTTGGAATGGTGGCACGACCCTGGAGTTCCTCTCGCCGTTCCTGTTGAGAGGGCCTCCTCTTGAGATGCGACGGGAACGCCGGGAACTCTTTCCCGACGAAGCAGGGAAAGGATCCCTCATCTCGAGCTACGAGGCGGAAACGGGGCTCCTCTGGATGTGGGCGGGACCCTCGTGATTCCTCTCGAGTGGAGACGGGTATGTCGGGGAACTTCTTGATTTGCACCAAGGGTGTGAAGTAGCCTTTCGAAGTTCCAGAGGTGAGGTGTGATCAGCCTCGAGACGCCTCAGCGGAAATGGGCCTCATCTCGCCTGGAGGGGAGAACCTCCTGGATTTTCTCGAGTTGCGGCAGGTCTTCTCGAGTTACGACGGGGACCTCAGGGACCCGCTCTGGTGGCCTCAGGAAAGGCCAGTCCCCATGCGAGTTGCTAGGGGACCTCTCGGGCTTCCTCTCCCGTCCATGCCGGGGCCTCAGTCCTTGTGTGGAGTCGGGGCCGGAACCTGAGGATTCCTCTCCAGTGTTGCCATGGATCTTGGGGTGCTTCTGAGTCTCCCCAGGGGAGTCAGGCCTCGTCTCGAGTGGGGGCATGCACGTGCGCTTTCCTCCCGAGCTGCAGCAGTAGTGTCACTCTTCCTGTCACGTGGATCAAGGGATCTGTGGCTTTCCCTCGAGGCTGTCCCTCGAGGCTTTCCCACGAGGCTTTCCCACAGGGCTGTGCCACGTGCCACCTTGGTGGGAGTCGATCCTCGGCGTGAAAGACGAGCCGGTGAAGGGAAAAGAGGTTCCTCTGGAATGGACTGAGACATCTGGGGGACTCTTGGAATGGTGGTACGACCCTGGAGTTCCTCTCGCCGTTCCTGTTGAGAGGGCCTCCCCTTGAGATGCGACGGGAACGCCGGGAACTCTTTCCCGACGAAGCAGGGAAAGGATCCCTCATCTCGAGCTACGAGGCGGAAACGGGGCTCCTCTGGATGTGGGAGGGACCCTCGTGATTCCTCTCGAGTATAGACGGCTAGGTCGGGGAACTTCTTGATTTGCACCGAGGGTGTGAAGGACCCTTTCGAAGTTCCAGAGGTGAGGTGTGATCAGCCTCGAGACGCCTCAGCGGAAATGGGCCTCATCTCGCCTGGAGGGGAGAACCTCCTGGATTTTCTCGAGTTGCGGCAGGTCTTCTCGAGTTACGACGGGGACCTCAGGGACCCGCTCTGGTGGCCTCAGGAAAGGCCAGTCCCCATGCGAGTTGCTAGGGTACCTCTCGGGATTCCTCTTCCGTCCATGCCGGGAACTCAGTCCTTGTGTGGACTCGGGGCCGGAACCTGAGGATTCCTCTCCAGTGTTGGCATGGATCTTGGGGTGCTTCTGAGTCTCCCCAGGGGAGTCAGGCCTCGTCTCGAGTGGGGGCATGCACTTGCGCTTTCCTCCCGAGCTGCAGCAGTAGTGTCACGCTTCCTGTCACGTGGATCAAGGGATCTGTGGCTTTCCCTCGAGGCTGTCCCTCGAGGCTTTCCCACGAGGCTTTCCCACAGGGCTGTGCCACGTGCCACCTTGGTGTGAGTCGATCCTCGGCGTGAAAGACGAGCCGGTGAAGGGAAAAGAGGTTCCTCTGGAATGGACTGAGACATCTGGGGGACTCTTGGAATGGTGGCACGACCCTGGAGTTCCTCTCGCCGTTCCTGTTGAGAGGGCCTCCTCTTGAGATGCGACGGGAACGCCGGGAACTCTTTCCCGACGAAGCAGGGAAAGGATCCCTCATCTCGAGCTACGAGGCGGAAACGGGGCTCCTCTGGATGTGGGCGGGACCCTCGTGATTCCTCTCGAGTGGAGACGGGTATGTCGGGGAACTTCTTGATTTGCACCAAGGGTGTGAAGGACCCTTTCGAAGTTCCAGAGGTGAGGTGTGATCAGCCTCGAGACGCCTCAGCGGAAATGGGCCTCATCTCGCCTGGAGGGGAGAACCTCCTGGATTTTCTCGAGTTGCGGCAGGTCTTCTCGAGTTACGACGGGGACCTCAGGGACCCGCTCTGGTGGCCTCAGGAAAGGCCAGTCCCCATGCGAGTTGCTAGGGGACCTCTCGGGATTCCTCTCCCGTCCATGCCGGGGCCTCAGTCCTTGTGTGGAGTCGGGGCCGGAACCTGAGGATTCCTCTCCAGTGTTGCCATGGATCTTGGGGTGCTTCTGATTCTCCCCAGGGGAGTCAGGCCTCGTCTCGAGTGGGGGCATGCACGTGCGCTTTCCTCCCGAGCTGCAGCAGTAGTGTCACGCTTCCTGTCACGTGGATCAAGGGATCTGTGGCTTTCCCTCGAGGCTGTCCCTCGAGGCTTTCCCACGAGGCTTTCCCACAGGGCTGTGCCACGTGCCACCTTGGTGTGAGTCGATCCTCGGCGTGAAAGACGAGCCGGTGAAGGGAAAAGAGGTTCCTCTGGAATGGACTGAGACATCTGGGGGACTCTTGGAATGGTGGCACGACCCTGGAGTTCCTCTCGCCGTTCCTGTTGAGAGGGCCTGCTCTTGAGATGCGACGGGAACGCCGGGAACTCTTTCCCGACGAAGCAGGGAAAGGATCCCTCATCTCGAGCTACGAGGCGGAAACGGGGCTCCTCTGGATGTGGGCGGGACCCTCGTGATTCCTCTCGAGTGGAGACGGCTAGGTCGGGGAACTTCTTGATTTGCACCGAGGGTGTGAAGGACCCTTCCGAAGTTCCAGAGGTGAGGTGTGATCAGCCTCGAGACGCCTCAGCGGAAATGGGCCTCATCTCGCCTGGAGGGGAGAACCTCCTGGATTTTCTCGAGTTGCGGCAGGTCTTCTCGAGTTACGACGGGGACCTCAGGGACCCGCTCTGGTGGCCTCAGGAAAGGCCAGTCCCCATGCGAGTTGCTAGGGGACCTCTCGGGATTCCTCTCCCGTCCATGCCGGGGCCTCAGTCCTTGTGTGGAGTCGGGGCCGGAACCTGAGGATTCCCCTCCAGTGTTGCCATGGATCTTGGGGTGCTTCTGAGTCTCCCCAGGGGAGTCAGGCCTCGTCTCGAGTGGGGGCATGCACGTGCGCTTTCCTCCCGAGCTGCAGCAGTAGTGTCACGCTTCCTGTCACGTGGATCAAGGGATCTGTGGCTTTCCCTCGAGGCTGTCCCTCAAGGCTTTCCCACGAGGCTTTCCCACAGGGCTGTGCCACGTGCCACCTTGGTGTGAGTCGATCCTCGGCGTGAAAGACGAGCCGGTGAAGGGAAAAGAGGTTCCTCTGGAATGGACTGAGACATCTGGGGGACTCTTGGAATGGTGGCACGACCCTGGAGTTCCTCTCGCCGTTCCTGTTGAGAGGGCCTCCTCTTGAGATGCGACGGGAACGCCGGGAACTCTTTCCCGACGAAGCAGGGAAAGGATCCCTCATCTCGAGCTACGAGGCGGAAACGGGGCTCCTCTGGGTGTGGGCGGGACCCTCGTGATTCCTCTCGAGTGGAGACGGCTAGGTCGGGGAACTTCTTGATTTGCACCAAAGGTGTGAAGGACCCTTTCGAAGTTCCAGAGGTGAGGTGTGATCAGCCTCGAGACGCCTCAGCGGAAATGGGCCTCATCTCGCCTGGAGGGGAGAACCTCCTGGATTTTCTCGAGTTGCGGCAGGTCTTCTCGAGTTACGACGGGGACCTCAGGGACCCGCTCTGGTGGCCTCAGGAAAGGCCAGTCCCCATGCGAGTTGCTAGGGGACCTCTCGGGATTCCTCTCCCGTCCATGCCGGGGCCTCAGTCCTTGTGTGGAGTCGGGGCCGGAACCTGAGGATTCCTCTCCAGTGTTGCCATGGATCTTGGGGTGCTTCTGATTCTCCCCAGGGGAGTCAGGCCTCGTCTCGAGTGGGGGCATGCACGTGCGCTTTCCTCCCGAGCTGCAGCAGTAGTGTCACGCTTCCTGTCACGTGGATCAAGGGATCTGTGGCTTTCCCTCGAGGCTGTCCCTCGAGGCTTTCCCACGAGGCTTTCCCACAGGGCTGTGCCACGTGCCACCTTGGTGTGAGTCGATCCTCGGCGTGAAAGACGAGCCGGTGAAGGGAAAAGAGGTTCCTCTGGAATGGACTGAGACATCTGGGGGACTCTTGGAATGGTGGCACGACCCTGGAGTTCCTCTCGCCGTTCCTGTTGAGAGGGCCTGCTCTTGAGATGCGACGGGAACGCCGGGAACTCTTTCCCGACGAAGCAGGGAAAGGATCCCTCATCTCGAGCTACGAGGCGGAAACGGGGCTCCTCTGGATGTGGGCGGGACCCTCGTGATTCCTCTCGAGTGGAGACGGCTAGGTCGGGGAACTTCTTGATTTGCACCGAGGGTGTGAAGGACCCTTCCGAAGTTCCAGAGGTGAGGTGTGATCAGCCTCGAGACGCCTCAGCGGAAATGGGCCTCATCTCGCCTGGAGGGGAGAACCTCCTGGATTTTCTCGAGTTGCGGCAGGTCTTCTCGAGTTACGACGGGGACCTCAGGGACCCGCTCTGGTGGCCTCAGGAAAGGCCAGTCCCCATGCGAGTTGCTAGGGGACCTCTCGGGATTCCTCTCCCGTCCATGCCGGGGCCTCAGTCCTTGTGTGGAGTCGGGGCCGGAACCTGAGGATTCCCCTCCAGTGTTGCCATGGATCTTGGGGTGCTTCTGAGTCTCCCCAGGGGAGTCAGGCCTCGTCTCGAGTGGGGGCATGCACGTGCGCTTTCCTCCCGAGCTGCAGCAGTAGTGTCACGCTTCCTGTCACGTGGATCAAGGGATCTGTGGCTTTCCCTCGAGGCTGTCCCTCAAGGCTTTCCCACGAGGCTTTCCCACAGGGCTGTGCCACGTGCCACCTTGGTGTGAGTCGATCCTCGGCGTGAAAGACGAGCCGGTGAAGGGAAAAGAGGTTCCTCTGGAATGGACTGAGACATCTGGGGGACTCTTGGAATGGTGGCACGACCCTGGAGTTCCTCTCGCCGTTCCTGTTGAGAGGGCCTCCTCTTGAGATGCGACGGGAACGCCGGGAACTCTTTCCCGACGAAGCAGGGAAAGGATCCCTCATCTCGAGCTACGAGGCGGAAACGGGGCTCCTCTGGGTGTGGGCGGGACCCTCGTGATTCCTCTCGAGTGGAGACGGCTAGGTCGGGGAACTTCTTGATTTGCACCAAAGGTGTGAAGGACCCTTTCGAAGTTCGAGAGGTGAGGTGTGATCAGCCTCGAGACGCCTCAGCGGAAATGGGCCTCATCTCGCCTGGAGGGGAGAACCTCCTGGATTTTCTCGAGTTGCGGCAGGTCTTCTCGAGTTACGACGGGGACCTCAGGGACCCGCTCTGGTGGCCTCAGGAAAGGCCAGTCCCCGTGCGAGTTGCTAGGGGACCTCTCGGGATTCCTCTCCCGTCCATGCCGGGGCCTCAGTCCTTGTGTGGAGTCGGGGCCGGAACCTGAGGATTCCCCTCCAGTGTTGCCATGGATCTTGGGGTGCTTCTGAGTCTCCCCAGGGGAGTCAGGCCTCGTCTCGAGTGGGGGCATGCACGTGCGCTTTCCTCCCGAGCTGCAGCAGTAGTGTCACGCTTCCTGTCACGTGGATCAAGGGATCTGTGGCTTTCCCTCGAGGCTGTCCCTCGAGGCTTTCCCACGAGGCTTTCCCACAGGGCTGTGCCACGTGCCACCTTGGTGTGAGTCGATCCTCGGCGTGAAAGACGAGCCGGTGAAGGGAAAAGAGGTTCCTCTGGAATGGACTGAGACATCTGGGGGACTCTTGGAATGGTGGCACGACCCTGGAGTTCCTCTCGCCGTTCCTGTTGAGAGGGCCTCCTCTTGAGATGCGACGGGAACGCCGGGAACTCTTTCCCGACGAAGCAGGGAAAGGATCCCTCATCTCGAGCTACGAGGCGGAAACGGGGCTCCTCTGGATGTGGGCGGGACCCTCGTGATTCCTCTCGAGTGGAGACGGCTAGGTCGGGGAACTTCTTGATTTGCACCAAGGGTGTGAAGGACCCTTTCGAAGTTCCAGAGGTGAGGTGTGATCAGCCTCGAGACGCCTCAGCGGAAATGGGCCTCATCTCGCCTGGAGGGGAGAACCTCCTGGATTTTCTCGAGTTGCGGCAGGTCTTCTCGAGTTACGACGGGGACCTCAGGGACCCGCTCTGGTGGCCTCAGGAAAGGCCAGTCCCCATGCGAGTTGCTAGGGGACCTCTCGGGATTCCTCTCCCGTCCATGCCGGGGCCTCAGTCCTTGTGTGGAGTCGGGGCCGGAACCTGAGGATTCCCCTCCAGTGTTGCCATGGATCTTGGGGTGCTTCTGAGTCTCCCGAGGGGAGTCAGGCCTCGTCTCGAGTGGGGGCATGCACGTGCGCTTTCCTCCCGAGCTGCAGCAGTAGTGTCACGCTTCCTGTCACGTGGATCAAGGGATCTGTGGCTTTCCCTCGAGGCTGTCCCTCGAGGCTTTCCCACGAGGCTTTCCCACAGGGCTGTGCCACGTGCCACCTTGGTGGGAGTCGATCCTCGGCGTGAAAGACGAGCCGGTGAAGGGAAAAGAGGTTCCTCTGGAATGGACTGAGACATCTGGGGGACTCTTGGAATGGTGGCACGACCCTGGAGTTCCTCTCGCCGTTCCTGTTGAGAGGGCCTCCTCTTGAGATGCGACGGGAACGCCGGGAACTCTTTCCCGACGAAGCAGGGAAAGGATCCCTCATCTCGAGCTACGAGGCGGAAACGGGGCTCCTCTGGATGTGGGCGGGACCCTCGTGATTCCTCTCGAGTGGAGACGGCTAGGTCGGGGAACTTCTTGATTTGCACCAAGGGTGTGAAGGACCCTTTCGAAGTTCCAGAGGTGAGGTGTGATCAGCCTCGAGACGCCTCAGCGGAAATGGGCCTCATCTCGCCTGGAGGGGAGAACCTCCTGGATTTTCTCGAGTTGCGGCAGGTCTTCTCGAGTTACGACGGGGACCTCAGGGACCCGCTCTGGTGGCCTCAGGAAAGGCCAGTCCCCATGCGAGTTGCTAGGGGACCTCTCGGGATTCCTCTCCCGTCCATGCCGGGGCCTCAGTCCTTGTGTGGAGTCGGGGCCGGAACCTGAGGATTCCTCCCCAGTGTTGCCATGGATCTTGGGGTGCTTCTGAGTCTCCCCAGGGGAGTCAGGCCTCGTCTCGTGTGGGGGCATGCACGTGCGCTTTCCTCCCGAGCTGCAGCAGTAGTGTCACGCTTCCTGTCACGTGGATCAAGGGATCTGTGGCTTTCCCTCGAGGCTGTCCCTCGAGGCTTTCCCACGAGGCTTTCCCACAGGGCTGTGCCACGTGCCACCTTGGTGGGAGTCGATCCTCGGCGTGAAAGACGAGCCGGTGAAGGGAAAAGAGGTTCCTCTGGAATGGACTGAGATATCTGGGGGACTCTTGGAATGGTGGCACGACCCTGGAGTTCCTCTCGCCGTTCCTGTTGAGAGGGCCTCCTCTTCACATGCGACGGGAACGCCGGGAACTCTTTCCCGACGAAGCAGGGAAAGGATCCCTCATCTCGAGTTACGAGGCGGAAACGGGGCTCCTCTGGATGTGGGCGGGACCCTCGTGATTCCTCTCGAGTGGAGACGGCTAGGTCGGGGAACTTCTTGATTTGCACCAAGGGTGTGAAGGACCCTTTCGAAGTTCCAGAGGTGAGGTGTGATCAGTCTCGAGACGCCTCAGCGGAAATGGGCCTCATCTCGCCTGGAGGGGAGAACCTCCTGGATTTTCTCGAGTTGCGGCAGGTCTTCTCGAGTTACGACGGGGACCTCAGGGACCCGCTCTGGTGGCCTCAGGAAAGGCCAGTCCCCATGCGAGTTGCTAGGGGACCTCTCGGGATTCCTCTCCCGTCCATGCCGGGGCCTCAGTCCTTGTGTGGAGTCGGGGCCGGAACCTGAGGATTCCTCTCCAGTGTTGCCATGGATCTTGGGGTGCTTCTGAGTCTCCCCAGGGGAGTCAGGCCTCGTCTCGAGTGGGGGCATGCACGTGCGCTTTCCTCCCGAGCTGCAGCAGTAGTGTCACGCTTCCTTTCACGTGGATCAAGGGATCTGTGGCTTTCCCTCGAGGCTGTCCCTCGAGGCTTTCCCACGAGGCTTTCCCACAGGGCTGTGCCACGTGCCACCTTGGTGGGAGTCGATCCTCGGCGTGAAAGACGAGCCGGTGAAGGGAAAAGAGGTTCCTCTGGAATGGACTGAGACATCTGGGGGACTCTTGGAATGGTGGCACGACCCTGGAGTTCCTCTCGCCGTTCCTGTTGAGAGGGCCTCCTCTTGAGATGCGACGGGAACGCCGGGAACTCTTTCCCGACGAAGCAGGGAAAGGATCCCTCATCTCGAGCTACGAGGGGGAAACGGGGCTCCTCTGGATGTGGGTGGGACCCTCGTGATTCCTCTCGAGTGGAGACGGCTAGGTCGGGGAACTTCTTGATTTGCACCAAGGGTGTGAAGGACCCTTTCGAAGTTCCAGAGGTGAGGTGTGATCAGCCTCGAGACGCCTCAGCGGAAATGGGCCTCATCTCGCCTGGAGGGAGAACCTCCTGGATTTTCTCGAGTTGCGGCAGGTCTTCTCGAGTTACGACGGGGACCTCAGGGACCCGCTCTGGTGGCCTCAGGAAAGGCCAGTCCCCATGCGAGTTGCTAGGGGACCTCTCGGGATTCCTCTCCCGTCCATGCCGGGGCCTCAGTCCTTGTGTGGAGTCGGGGCCGGAACCTGAGGATTCCTCCCCAGTGTTGCCATGGATCTTGGGGTGCTTCTGAGTCTCCCCAGGGGAGTCAGGCCTCGTCTCGAGTGGGGGCATGCACGTGCGCTTTCCTCCCGAGCTGCAGCAGTAGTGTCACGCTTCCTGTCACGTGGATCAAGGGATCTGTGGCTTTCCCTCGAGGCTGTCCCTCGAGGCTTTCCCACGAGGCTTTCCCACAGGGCTGTGCCACGTGCCACCTTGGTGGGAGTCGATCCTCGGCGTGAAAGACGAGCCGGTGAAGGGAAAAGAGGTTCCTCTGGAATGGACTGAGACATCTGGGGGACTCTTGGAATGGTGGCACGACCCTGGAGTTCCTCTCGCCGTTCCTGTTGAGAGGGCCTCCTCTTCACATGCGACGGGAACGCCGGGAACTCTTTCCCGACGAAGCAGGGAAAGGATCCCTCATCTCGAGCTACGAGGCGGAAACGGGGCTCCTCTGGATGTGGGCGGGACCCTCGTGATTCCTCTCGAGTGGAGACGGCTAGGTCGGGGAACTTCTTGATTTGCACCAAGGGTGTGAAGGACCATTTCGAAGTTCCAGAGGTGAGGTGTGATCAGCCTCGAGACGCCTCAGCGGAAATGGGCCTCATCTCGCCTGGAGGGGAGAACCTCCTGGATTTTCTCGAGTTGCGGCAGGTCTTCTCGAGTTACGACGGGGACCTCAGGGACCCGCTCTGGTGGCCTCAGGAAAGGCCAGTCCCCATGCGAGTTGCTAGGGGACCTCTCGGGATTCCTCTCCCGTCCATGCCGGGGCCTCAGTCCTTGTGTGGAGTCGGGGCCGGAACCTGAGGATTCCTCCCCAGTGTTGCCATGGATCTTGGGGTGCTTCTGAGTCTCCCGAGGGGAGTCAGGCCTCGTCTCGTGTGGGGGCATGCACGTGCGCTTTCCTCCCGAGCTGCAGCAGTAGTGTCACGCTTCCTGTCACGTGGATCAAGGGATCTGTGGCTTTCCCTCGAGGCTGTCCCTCGAGGCTTTCCCACGAGGCTTTCCCACAGGGCTGTGCCACGTGCCACCTTGGTGGGAGTCGATCCTCGGCGTGAAAGACGAGCCGGTGAAGGGAAAAGAGGTTCCTCTGGAATGGACTGAGAAATCTGGGGGACTCTTGGAATGGTGGCACGACCCTGGAGTTCCTCTCGCCGTTCCTGTTGAGAGGGCCTCCTCTTGAGATGCGACGGGAACGCCGGGAACTCTTTCCCGACGAAGCAGGGAAAGGATCCCTCATCTCGAGCTACGAGGCGGAAACGGGGCTCCTCTGGATGTGGGCGGGACCCTCGTGATTCCTCTCGAGTGGAGACGGCTAGGTCGGGGAACTTCTTGATTTGCACCAAGGGTGTGAAGGACCCTTTCGAAGTTCCAGAGGTGAGGTGTGATCAGCCTCGAGACGCCTCAGCGGAAATGGGCCTCATCTCGCCTGGAGGGGAGAACCTCCTGGATTTTCTCGAGTTGCGGCAGGTCTTCTCGAGTTACGACGGGGACCTCAGGGACCCGCTCTGGTGGCCTCAGGAAAGGCCAGTCCCCATGCGAGTTGCTAGGGGACCTCTCGGGATTCCTCTCCCGTCCATGCCGGGGCCTCAGTCCTTGTGTGGAGTCGGGGCCGGAACCTGAGGATTCCTCCCCAGTGTTGCCATGGATCTTGGGGTGCTTCTGAGTCTCCCGAGGGGAGTCAGGCCTCGTCTCGTGTGGGGGCATGCACGTGCGCTTTCCTCCCGAGCTGCAGCAGTAGTGTCACGCTTCCTGTCACGTGGATCAAGGGATCTGTGGCTTTCCCTCGAGGCTGTCCCTCGAGGCTTTCCCACGAGGCTTTCCCACAGGGCTGTGCCACGTGCCACCTTGGTGGGAGTCGATCCTCGGCGTGAAAGACGAGCCGGTGAAGGGAAAAGAGGTTCCTCTGGAATGGACTGAGACATCTGGGGGACTCTTGGAATGGTGGCACGACCCTGGAGTTCCTCTCGCCGTTCCTGTTGAGAGGGCCTCCTCTTCACATGCGACGGGAACGCCGGGAACTCTTTCCCGACGAAGCAGGGAAAGGATCCCTCATCTCGAGCTACGAGGCGGAAACGGGGCTCCTCTGGATGTGGGCGGGACCCTCGTGATTCCTCTCGAGTGGAGACGGCTAGGTCGGGGAACTTCTTGATTTGCACCAAGGGTGTGAAGGACCCTTTCGAAGTTCCAGAGGTGAGGCGTGATCAGCCTCGAGACGCCTCAGCGGAAATGGGCCTCATCTCGCCTGGAGGGGAGAACCTCCTGGATTTTCTCGAGTTGCGGCAGGTCTTCTCGAGTTACGACGGGGACCTCAGGGACCCGCTCTGGTGGCCTCAGGAAAGGCCAGTCCCCATGCGAGTTGCTAGGGGACCTCTCGGGATTCCTCTCCCGTCCATGCCGGGGCCTCAGTCCTTGTGTGGAGTCTGGGCCGGAACCTGAGGATTCCTCCCCAGTGTTGCCATGGATCTTGGGGTGCTTCTGAGTCTCCCGAGGGGAGTCAGGCCTCGTCTCGTGTGGGGGCATGCACGTGCGCTTTCCTCCCGAGCTGCAGCAGTAGTGTCACACTTCCTGTCACGTGGATCAAGGGATCTGTGGCTTTCCCTCGAGGCTGTCCCTCGAGGCTTTCCCACGAGGCTTTCCCACAGGGCTGTGCCACGTGCCACCTTGGTGGGAGTCGATCCTCGGCGTGAAAGACGAGCCGGTGAAGGGAAAAGACGTTCCTCTGGAATGGACTGAGACATCTGGGGGACTCTTGGAATGGTGGCACGACCCTGGAGTTCCTCTCGCCGTTCCTGTTGAGAGGGCCTCCTCTTGAGATGCGACGGGAACGCCGGGAACTCTTTCCCGACGAAGCAGGGAAAGGATCCCTCATCTCGAGCTACGAGGCGGAAACGGGGCTCCTCTGGATGTGGGCGGGACCCTCGTGATTCCTCTCGAGTGGAGACGGCTAGGTCGGGGAACTTCTTGATTTGCACCAAGGGTGTGAAGGACCCTTTCGAAGTTCCAGAGGTGAGGTGTGATCCGCCTCGAGACGCCTCAGCGGAAATGGGCCTCATCTCGCCTGGAGGGGAGAACCTCCTGGATTTTCTCGAGTTGCGGCAGGTCTTCTCGAGTTACGACGGGGACCTCAGGGACCCGCTCTGGTGGCCTCAGGAAAGGCCAGTCCCCATGCGAGTTGCTAGGGGACCTCTCGGGATTCCTCTTGCGTCCATGCCGGGGCCTCAGTCCTTGTGTGGAGTCGGGGCCGGAACCTGAGGATTCCTCCCCAGTGTTGCCATGGACCTTGGGGTGCTTCTGAGTCTCCCCAGGGGAGTCAGGCCTCGTCTCGAGTGGGGGCATGCACGTGCGCTTTCCTCCCGAGCTGCAGCAGTAGTGTCACGCTTCCTGTCACGTGGATCAAGGGATCTGTGGCTTTCCCTCGAGGCTGTCCCTCGAGGCTTTCCCACGAGGCTTTCCCACAGGGCTGTGCCACGTGCCACCTTGGTGGGAGTCGATCCTCGGCGTGAAAGACGAGCCGGTGAAGGGAAAAGAGGTTCCTCTGGAATGGACTGAGACATCTGGGGGACTCTTGGAATGGTGGCACGACCCTGGAGTTCCTCTCGCCGTTCCTGTTGAGAGGGCCTCCTCTTCACATGCGACGGGAACGCCGGGAACTCTTTCCCGACGAAGCAGGGAAAGGATCCCTCATCTCGAGCTACGAGGCGGAAACGGGGCTCCTCTGGATGTGGGCGGGACCCTCGTGATTCCTCTCGAGTGGAGACGGCTAGGTCGGGGAACTTCTTGATTTGCACCAAGGGTGTGAAGGACCCTTTCGAAGTTCCAGAGGTGAGGTGTGATCAGCCTCGAGACGCCTCAGCGGAAATGGGCCTCATCTCGCCTGGAGGGGAGAACCTCCTGGATTTTCTCGAGTTGCGGCAGGTCTTCTCGAGTTACGACGGGGACCTCAGGGACCCGCTCTGGTGGCCTCAGGAAAGGCCAGTCCCCATGCGAGTTGCTAGGGGACCTCTCGGGATTCCTCTCCCGTCCATGCCGGGGCCTCAGTCCTTGTGTGGAGTCGGGGCCGGAACCTGAGGATTCCTCCCCAGTGTTGCCATGGATCTTGGGGTGCTTCTGAGTCTCCCCAGGGGAGTCAGGCCTCGTCTCGAGTGGGGGCATGCACGTGCGCTTTCCTCCCGAGCTGCAGCAGTAGTGTCACGCTTCCTGTCACGTGGATCAAGGGATCTGTGGCTTTCCCTCGAGGCTGTCCCTCGAGGCTTTCCCACGAGGCTTTCCCACAGGGCTGTGCCACGTGCCACCTTGGTGTGAGTCGATCCTCGGCGTGAAAGACGAGCCGGTGAAGGGAAAAGAGGTTCCTCTGGAATGGACTGAGATATCTGGGGGACTCTTGGAATGGTGGCACGACCCTGGAGTTCCTCTCGCCGTTCCTGTTGAGAGGGCCTCCTCTTCACATGCGACGGGAACGCCGGGAACTCTTTCCCGACGAAGCAGGGAAAGGATCCCTCATCTCGAGCTACGAGGCGGAAACGGGGCTCCTCTGGATGTGGGCGGGACCCTCGTGATTCCTCTCGAGTGGAGACGGCTAGGTCGGGGAACTTCTTGATTTGCACCAAGGGTGTGAAGGACCCTTTCGAAGTTCCAGAGGTGAGGTGTGATCAGCCTCGAGACGCCTCAGCGGAAATGGGCCTCATCTCGCCTGGAGGGGAGAACCTCCTGGATTTTCTCGAGTTGCGGCAGGTCTTCTCGAGTTACGACGGGGACCTCAGGGACCCGCTCTGGTGGCCTCAGGAAAGGCCAGTCCCCATGCGAGTTGCTAGGGGACCTCTCGGGATTCCTCTCCCGTCCATGCCGGGGCCTCAGTCCTTGTGTGGAGTCGGGGCCGGAACCTGAGGATTCCTCCCCAGTGTTGCCATGGATCTTGGGGTGCTTCTGAGTCTCCCGAGGGGAGTCAGGCCTCGTCTCGTGTGGGGGCATGCACGTGCGCTTTCCTCCCGAGCTGCAGCAGTAGTGTCACGCTTCCTGTCACGTGGATCAAGGGATCTGTGGCTTTCCCTCGAGGCTGTCCCTCGAGGCTTTCCCACGAGGCTTTCCCACAGGGCTGTGCCACCTGCCACCTTGGTGGGAGTCGATCCTCGGCGTGAAAGACGAGCCGGTGAAGGGAAAAGAGGTTCCTCTGGAATGGACTGAGACATCTGGGGGACTCTTGGAATGGTGGCACGACCCTGGAGTTCCTCTCGCCGTTCCTGTTGAGAGGGCCTCCTCTTCACATGCGACGGGAACGCCGGGAACTCTTTCCCGACGAAGCAGGGAAAGGATCCCTCATCTCGAGCTACGAGGCGGAAACGGGGCTCCTCTGGATGTGGGCGGGACCCTCGTGATTCCTCTCGAGTGGAGACGGCTAGGTCGGGGAACTTCTTGATTTGCACCAAGGGTGTGAAGGACCCTTTCGAAGTTCCAGAGGTGAGGTGTGATCAGCCTCGAGACGCCTCAGCGGAAATGGGCCTCATCTCGCCTGGAGGGGAGAACCTCCTGGATTTTCTCGAGTTGCGGCAGGTCTTCTCGAGTTACGACGGGGACCTCAGGGACCCGCTCTGGTGGCCTCAGGAAAGGCCAGTCCCCATGCGAGTTGCTAGGGGACCTCTCGGGATTCCTCTCCCGTCCATGCCGGGGCCTCAGTCCTTGTGTGGAGTCGGGGCCGGAACCTGAGGATTCCTCTCCAGTGTTGCCATGGATCTTGGGGTGCTTCTGAGTCTCCCCAGGGGAGTCAGGCCTCGTCTCGAGTGGGGGCATGCACGTGCGCTTTCCTCCCGAGCTGCAGCAGTAGTGTCACGCTTCCTGTCACGTGGATCAAGGGATCTGTGGCTTTCCCTCGAGGCTGTCCCTCGAGGCTTTCCCACGAGGCTTTCCCACAGGGCTGTGCCACGTGCCACCTTGGTGGGAGTCGATCCTCGGCGTGAAAGACTAGCCGGTGAAGGGAAAAGAGGTTCCTCTGGAATGGACTGAGACATCTGGGGGACTCTTGGAATGGTGGCACGACCCTGGAGTTCCTCTCGCCGTTCCTGTTGAGAGGGCCTCCTCTTCACATGCGACGGGAACGCCGGGAACTCTTTCCCGACGAAGCAGGGAAAGGATCCCTCATCTCGAGCTACGAGGCGGAAACGGGGCTCCTCTGGATGTGGGCGGGACCCTCGTGATTCCTCTCGAGTGGAGACGGCTAGGTCGGGGAACTTCTTGATTTGCACCAAGGGTGTGAAGGACCCTTTCGAAGTTCCAGAGGTGAGGTGTGATCCGCCTCGAGACGCCTCAGCGGAAATGGGCCTCATCTCGTCTGGAGGGGAGAACCTCCTGGATTTTCTCGAGTTGCGGCAGGTCTTCTCGAGTTACGACGGGGACCTCAGGGACCCGCTCTGGTGGCCTCAGGAAAGGCCAGTCCCCATGCGAGTTGCTAGGGGACCTCTCGGGATTCCTCTCCCGTCCATGCCGGGGCCTCAGTCCTTGTGTGGAGTCGGGGCCGGAACCTGAGGATTCCTCTCCAGTGTTGCCATGGATCTTGGGGTGCTTCTGAGTCTCCCCAGGGGAGTCAGGCCTCGTCTCGAGTGGGGGCATGCACGTGCGCTTTCCTCCCGAGCTGCAGCAGTAGTGTCACGCTTCCTGTCACGTGGATCAAGGGATCTGTGGCTTTCCCTCGAGGCTGTCCCTCGAGGCTTTCCCACGAGGCTTTCCCACAGGGCTGTGCCACGTGCCACCTTGGTGGGAGTCGATCCTCGGCGTGAAAGACGAGCCGGTGAAGGGAAAAGAGGTTCCTCTGGAATGGACTGAGACATCTGGGGGACTCTTGGAATGGTGGCACGACCCTGGAGTTCCTCTCGCCGTTCCTGTTGAGAGGGCCTCCTCTTGAGATGCGACGGGAACGCCGGGAACTCTTTCCCGACGAAGCCGGGAAAGGATCCCTCATCTCGAGCTACGAGGCGGAAACGGGGCTCCTCTGGATGTGTGCGGGACCCTCGTGATTCCTCTCGAGTGGAGACGGCTAGGTCGGGGAACTTCTTGATTTGCACCAAGGGTGTGAAGGACCCTTTCGAAGTTCCAGAGGTGAGGTGTGATCAGCCTCGGGACGCCTCAGCAGAAATGGACCTCATCTCGCCTGGAGGGGAGAACCTCCTGGATTTTCTCGAGTTGCGGCAGGTCTTCTCGAGTTACGACGGGGACCTCAGGGACCCGCTCTGGTGGCCTCAGGAAAGGCCAGTCCCCATGCGAGTTGCTAGGGGACCTCTCGGGATTCCTCTCCCGTCCATGCCGGGGCCTCAGTCCTTGTGTGGAGTCGGGGCCGGAACCTGAGGATTCCTCCCCAGTGTTGCCATGGATCTTGGGGTGCTTCTGAGTCTCCCCAGGGGAGTCAGGCCTCGTCTCGAGTGGGGGCATGCACGTGCGCTTTCCTCCCGAGCTGCAGCAGTAGTGTCACGCTTCCTGTCACGTGGATCAAGGGATCTGTGGCTTTCCCTCGAGGCTGTCCCTCGAGGCTTTCCCACGAGGCTTTCCCACAGGGCTGTGCCACGTGCCACCTTGGTGGGAGTCGATCCTCGGCGTGAAAGACGAGCCGGTGAAGGGAAAAGAGGTTCTTCTGGAATGGACTGAGACATCTGGGGGACTCTGGGAATGGTGGCACGACACTGGAGTTCCTCTCGCCGTTCCTGTTGAGAGGGCCTCCTCTTGAGATGCGACGGGAACGCCGGGAACTCTTTCCCGACGAAGCAGGGAAAGGATCCCTCATCTCGAGCTACGAGGCGGAAACGGGGCTCCTCTGGATGTGGGCGGGACCCTCGTGATTCCTCTCGAGTGGAGACGGCTAGGTCGGGGAACTTCTTGATTTGCACCAAGGGTGTGAAGGACCCTTTCGAAGTTCCAGAGGTGAGGTGTGATCAGCCTCGAGACGCCTCAGCGGAAATGGGCCTCATCTCGCCTGGAGGGGAGAACCTCCTGGATTTTCTCGAGTTGCGGCAGGTCTTCTCGAGTTACGACGGGGACCTCCGGGACCTGCTCTGGTGGCCTCATGAAAGGCCAGTCCCCATGCGAGTTGCTAGGGGACCTGTCGGGATTCCTCTCCCGTCCATGCCGGGGCCTCAGTCGTTGTGTGGAGTCGGGGCCGGAACCTGAGGATTCCTCTCCAGTGTTGCCATGGATCTTGGGGTGCTTCTGAGTCTCCCCAGGGGAGTCAGGCCTCGTCTCGAGTGGGGGCATGCACGTGCGCTTTCCTCCCGAGCTGCAGCAGTAGTGTCATGCTTCCTGTCACGTGGATCAAGGGATCTGTGGCTTTCCCTCGAGGCTGTCCCTCGAGGCTTTCCCACGAGGCTTTCCCACAGGGCTGTGCCACGTGCCACCTTGGTGGGAGTCGATCCTCGGCGTGAAAGACGAGCCGGTGAAGGGAAAAGAGGTTCCTCTGGAATGGACTGAGACATCTGGGGGACTCTTGGAATGGTGGCACGACCCTGGAGTTCCTCTCGCCGTTCCTGTTGAGAGGGCCTCCTCTTCACATGCGACGGGAACGCCGGGAACTCTTTCCCGACGAAGCAGGGAAAGGATCCCTCATCTCGAGCTACGAGGCGGAAACGGGGCTCCTCTGGATGTGGGCGGGACCCTCGTGATTCCTCTCGAGTGGAGACGGCTAGGTCGGGGAACTTCTTGATTTGCACCAAGGGTGTGAAGGACCCTTTCGAAGTTCCAGAGGTGAGGTGTGATCCGCCTCGAGATGCCTCAGCGGAAATGGGCCTCATCTCGCCTGGAGGGGAGAACCTCCTGGATTTTCTCGAGTTGCGGCAGGTCTTCTCGAGTTACGACGGGGACCTCAGGGACCCGCTCTGGTGGCCTCAGGAAAGGCCAGTCCCCATGCGAGTTGCTAGGGGACCTCTCGGGATTCCTCTCCCGTCCATGCCGGGGCCTCAGTCCTTGTGTGGAGTCGGGGCCGGAACCTGAGGATTCCTCTCCAGTGTTGCCATGGATCTTGGGGTGCTTCTGAGTCTCCCCAGGGGAGTCAGGCCTCGTCTCGAGTGGGGGCATGCACGTGCGCTTTCCTCCCGAGCTGCAGCAGTGGTGTCACGCTTCCTGTCACGTGGATCAAGGGATCTGTGGCTTTCCCTCGAGGCTGTCCCTCGAGGCTTTCCCACGAGGCTTTCCCACAGGGCTGTGCCACGTGCCACCTTGGTGGGAGTCGATCCTCGGCGTGAAAGACGAGCCGGTGAAGGGAAAAGAGGTTCCTCTGGAATGGACTGAGACATCTGGGGGACTCTTGGAATGGTGGCACGACCCTGGAGTTCCTCTCGCCGTTCCTGTTGAGAGGGCCTCCTCTTCACATGCGACGGGAACGCCGGGAACTCTTTCCCGACGAAGCAGGGAAAGGATCCCTCATCTCGAGCTACGAGGCGGAAACGGGGCTCCTCTGGATGTGGGCGGGACCCTCGTGATTCCTCTCGAGTGGAGACGGCTAGGTCAGGGAACTTCTTGATTTGCACCAAGGGTGTGAAGGACCCTTTCGAAGTTCCAGAGGTGAGGTGTGATCCGCCTCGAGACGCCTCAGCGTAAATGGGCCTCATCTCGCCTGGAGGGGAGAACCTCCTGGATTTTCTCGAGTTGCGGCAGGTCTTCTCGAGTTACGACGGGGACCTCAGGGACCCGCTCTGTTGGCCTCAGGAAAGGCCAGTCCCCATGCGAGTTGCTAGGGGACCTCTCGGGATTCCTCTCCCGTCCATGCCGGGGCCTCAGTCCTTGTGTGGAGTCGGGGCCGGAACCTGAGGATTCCTCCCCAGTGTTGCCATGGATCTTGGGGTGCTTCTGAGTCTCCCCAGGGGAGTCAGGCCTCGTCTCGAGTGGGGGCATGCACGTGCGCTTTCCTCCCGAGCTGCAGCAGTAGTGTCACGCTTCCTGTCACGTGGATCAAGGGATCTGTGGCTTTCCCTCGAGGCTGTCCCTCGAGGCTTTCCCACGAGGCTTTCCCACAGGGCTGTGCCACGTGCCACCTTGGTGGGAGTCGATCCTCGGCGTGAAAGACGAGCCGGTGAAGGGAAAAGAGGTTCCTCTGGAATGGACTGAGACATCTGGCGGACTCTGGGAATGGTGGCACGACCCTGGAGTTCCTCTCGCCGTTCCTGTTGAGAGGGCCTCCTCTTGAGATGCGACGGGAACGCCGGGAACTCTTTCCCGACGAAGCAGGGAAAGGATCCCTCATCTCGAGCTACGAGGCGGAAACGGGGCTCCTCTGGATGTGGGCGGGACCCTCGTGATTCCTCTCGAGTGGAGACGGCTAGGTCGGGGAACTTCTTGATTTGCACCAAGGGTGTGAAGGACCCTTTCGAAGTTCCAGAGGTGAGGTGTGATCAGCCTCGAGACGCCTCAGCGGAAATGGGCCTCATCTCGCCTGGAGGGGAGAACCTCCTGGATTTTCTCGAGTTGCGGCAGGTCTTCTCGAGTTACGACGGGGACCTCAGGGACCCGCTCTGGTGGCCTCAGGAAAGGCCAGTCCCCATGCGAGTTGCTAGGGGACCTCTCGGGATTCCTCTCCCGTCCATGCCGGGGCCTCAGTCCTTGTGTGGAGTCGGGGCCGGAACCTGAGGATTCCTCCCCAGTGTTGCCATGGACCTTGGGGTGCTTCTGAGTCTCCCCAGGGGAGTCAGGCCTCGTCTCGAGTGGGGGCATGCACGTGCGCTTTCCTCCCGAGCTGCAGCAGTAGTGTCACGCTTCCTGTCACGTGGATCAAGGGATCTGTGGCTTTCCCTCGAGGCTGTCCCTCGAGGCTTTCCCACGAGGCTTTCCCACAGGGCTGTGCCACGTTCCACCTTGGTGGGAGTCGATCCTCGGCGTGAAAGACGAGCCGGTGAAGGGAAAAGAGGTTCCTCTGGAATGGACTGAGATATCTGGGGGACTCTGGGAATGGTGGCACGACCCTGGAGTTCCTCTCGCCGTTCCTGTTGAGAGGGCCTCCTCTTGAGATGCGACGGGAACGCCGGGAACTCTTTCCCGACGAAGCAGGGAAAGGATCCCTCATCTCGAGCTACTAGGCGGAAACGGGGCTCCTCTGGATGTGGGCGGGACCCTCGTGATTCCTCTCGAGTGGAGACGGCTAGGTCGGGGAACTTCTTGATTTGCACCAAGGGTGTGAAGGACCCTTTCGAAGTTCCAGAGGTGAGGTGTGATCAGCCTCGAGACGCCTCAGCGGAAATGGGCCTCATCTCGCCTGGAGGGGAGAACCTCCTGGATTTTCTCGAGTTGCGGCAGGTCTTCTCGAGTTACGACGGGGACCTCAGGGACCCGCTCTGGTGGCCTCAGGAAAGGCCAGTCCCCATGCGAGTTGCTAGGGGACCTCTCGGGATTCCTCTCCCGTCCATGCCGGGGCCTCAGTCCTTGTGTGGAGTCGGGGCCGGAACCTGAGGATTCCTCTCCAGTGTTGCCATGGATCTTGGGGTGCTTCTGAGTCTCCCCAGGGGAGTCAGGCCTCGTCTCGAGTGGGGGCATGCACGTGCGCTTTCCTCCCGAGCTGCAGCAGTGGTGTCACGCTTCCTGTCACGTGGATCAAGGGATCTGTGGCTTTCCCTCGAGGCTGTCCCTCGAGGCTTTCCCACGAGGCTTTCCCACAGGGCTGTGCCACGTGCCACCTTGGTGGGAGTCGATCCTCGGCGTGAAAGACGAGCCGGTGAAGGGAAAAGAGGTTCCTCTGGAATGGACTGAGACATCTGGGGGACTCTTGGAATGGTGGCACGACCCTGGAGTTCCTCTCGCCGTTCCTGTTGAGAGGGCCTCCTCTTCACATGCGACGGGAACGCCGGGAACTCTTTCCCGACGAAGCAGGGAAAGGATCCCTCATCTCGAGCTACGAGGCGGAAACGGGGCTCCTCTGGATGTGGGCGGGACCCTCGTGATTCCTCTCGAGTGGAGACGGCTAGGTCAGGGAACTTCTTGATTTGCACCAAGGGTGTGAAGGACCCTTTCGAAGTTCCAGAGGTGAGGTGTGATCCGCCTCGAGACGCCTCAGCGTAAATGGGCCTCATCTCGCCTGGAGGGGAGAACCTCCTGGATTTTCTCGAGTTGCGGCAGGTCTTCTCGAGTTACGACGGGGACCTCAGGGACCCGCTCTGTTGGCCTCAGGAAAGGCCAGTCCCCATGCGAGTTGCTAGGGGACCTCTCGGGATTCCTCTCCCGTCCATGCCGGGGCCTCAGTCCTTGTGTGGAGTCGGGGCCGGAACCTGAGGATTCCTCCCCAGTGTTGCCATGGATCTTGGGGTGCTTCTGAGTCTCCCCAGGGGAGTCAGGCCTCGTCTCGAGTGGGGGCATGCACGTGCGCTTTCCTCCCGAGCTGCAGCAGTAGTGTCACGCTTCCTGTCACGTGGATCAAGGGATCTGTGGCTTTCCCTCGAGGCTGTCCCTCGAGGCTTTCCCACGAGGCTTTCCCACAGGGCTGTGCCACGTGCCACCTTGGTGGGAGTCGATCCTCGGCGTGAAAGACGAGCCGGTGAAGGGAAAAGAGGTTCCTCTGGAATGGACTGAGACATCTGCGGACTCTGGGAATGGTGGCACGACCCTGGAGTTCCTCTCGCCGTTCCTGTTGAGAGGGCCTCCTCTTGAGATGCGACGGGAACGCCGGGAACTCTTTCCCGACGAAGCAGGGAAAGGATCCCTCATCTCGAGCTACGAGGCGGAAACGGGGCTCCTCTGGATGTGGGCGGGACCCTCGTGATTCCTCTCGAGTGGAGACGGCTAGGTCGGGGAACTTCTTGATTTGCACCAAGGGTGTGAAGGACCCTTTCGAAGTTCCAGAGGTGAGGTGTGATCAGCCTCGAGACGCCTCAGCGGAAATGGGCCTCATCTCGCCTGGAGGGGAGAACCTCCTGGATTTTCTCGAGTTGCGGCAGGTCTTCTCGAGTTACGACGGGGACCTCAGGGACCCGCTCTGGTGGCCTCAGGAAAGGCCAGTCCCCATGCGAGTTGCTAGGGGACCTCTCGGGATTCCTCTCCCGTCCATGCCGGGGCCTCAGTCCTTGTGTGGAGTCGGGGCCGGAACCTGAGGATTCCTCTCCAGTGTTGCCATGGATCTTGGGGTGCTTCTGAGTCTCCCCAGGGGAGTCAGGCCTCGTCTCGAGTGGGGGCAAGCACGTGCGCTTTCCTCCCGACCTGCAGCAGTAGTGTCACGCTTCCTGTCACGTGGATCAAGGGATCTGTGGCTTTCCCTCGAGGCTGTCCCTCGAGGCTTTCCCACGAGGCTTTCCCACAGGGCTGTGCCACGTGCCACCTTGGTGGGAGTCGATCCTCGGCGTGAAAGACGAGCCGGTGAAGGGAAAAGAGGTTCCTCTGGAATGGACTGAGACATCTGGGGGACTCTTGGAATGGTGGCACGACCCTGGAGTTCCTCTCGCCGTTCCTGTTGAGAGGGCCTCCTCTTGAGATGCGATGGGAACGCCGGGAACTCTTTCCCGACGAAGCAGGGAAAGGATCCCTCATCTCGAGCTACGAGGCGGAAACGGGGCTCCTCTGGATGTGGGCGGGACCCTCGTGATTCCTCTCGAGTGGAGACGGCTAGGTCGGGGAACTTCTTGATTTGCACCAAGGGTGTGAAGGACCCTTTCGAAGTTCCAGAGGTGAGGTGTGATCAGCCTCGAGACGCCTCAGCGGAAATGGGCCTCATCTCGCCTGGAGGGGAGAACCTCCTGGATTTTCTCGAGTTGCGGCAGGTCTTCTCGAGTTACGACGGGGACCTCAGGGACCCGCTCTGGTGGCCTCAGGAAAGGCCAGTCCCCATGCGAGTTGCTAGGGGACCTCTCGGGATTCCTCTCCCGTCCATGCCGGGGCCTCAGTCCTTGTGTGGAGTCGGGGCCGGAACCTGAGGATTCCTCCCCAGTGTTGCCATGGACCTTGGGGTGCTTCTGAGTCTCCCCAGGGGAGTCAGGCCTCGTCTCGAGTGGGGGCATGCACGTGTGCTTTCCTCCCGAGCTGCAGCAGTAGTGTCACGCTTCCTGTCACGTGGATCAAGGGATCTGTGGCTTTCCCTCGAGGCTGTCCCTCGAGGCTTTCCCACGAGGCTTTCCCACAGGGCTGTGCCACGTTCCACCTTGGTGGGAGTCGATCCTCGGCGTGAAAGACGAGCCGGTGAAGGGAAAAGAGGTTCCTCTGGAATGGACTGAGATATCTGGGGGACTCTGGGAATGGTGGCACGACCCTGGAGTTCCTCTCGCCGTTCCTGTTGAGAGGGCCTCCTCTTCACATGCGACGGGAACGCCGGGAACTCTTTCCCGACGAAGCAGGGAAAGGATCCCTCATCTCGAGCTACTAGGCGGAAACGGGGCTCCTCTGGATGTGGGCGGGACCCTCGTGATTCCTCTCGAGTGGAGACGGCTAGGTCGGGGAACTTCTTGATTTGCACCAAGGGTGTGAAGGACCCTTTCGAAGTTCCAGAGGTGAGGTGTGATCAGCCTCGAGACGCCTCAGCGGAAATGGGCCTCATCTCGCCTGGAGGGGAGAACCTCCTGGATTTTCTCGAGTTGCGGCAGGTCTTCTCGAGTTACGACGGGGACCTCAGGGACCCGCTCTGGTGGCCTCAGGAAAGGCCAGTCCCCATGCGAGTTGCTAGAGGACCTCTCGGGATTCCTCTCCCGTCCATGCCGGGGCCTCAGTCCTTGTGTGGAGTCGGGGCCGGAACCTGAGGATTCCTCTCCAGTGTTGCCATGGATCTTGGGGTGCTTCTGAGTCTCCCCAGGGGAGTCAGGCCTCGTCTCGAGTGGGGGCATGCACGTGCGCTTTCCTCCCGAGCTGCAGCAGTGGTGTCACGCTTCCTGTCACGTGGATCAAGGGATCTGTGGCTTTCCCTCGAGGCTGTCCCTCGAGGCTTTCCCACGAGGCTTTCCCACAGGGCTGTGCCACGTGCCACCTTGGTGGGAGTCGATCCTCGGCGTGAAAGACGAGCCGGTGAAGGGAAAAGAGGTTCCTCTGGAATGGACTGAGACATCTGGGGGACTCTTGGAATGGTGGCACGACCCTGGAGTTCCTCTCGCCGTTCCTGTTGAGAGGGCCTCCTCTTCACATGCGACGGGAACGCCGGGAACTCTTTCCCGACGAAGCAGGGAAAGGATCCCTCATCTCGAGCTACGAGGCGGAAACGGGGCTCCTCTGGATGTGGGCGGGACCCTCGTGATTCCTCTCGAGTGGAGACGGCTAGGTCAGGGAACTTCTTGATTTGCACCAAGGGTGTGAAGGACCCTTTCGAAGTTCCAGAGGTGAGGTGTGATCCGCCTCGAGACGCCTCAGCGTAAATGGGCCTCATCTCGCCTGGAGGGGAGAACCTCCTGGATTTTCTCGAGTTGCGGCAGGTCTTCTCGAGTTACGACGGGGACCTCAGGGACCCGCTCTGTTGGCCTCAGGAAAGGCCAGTCCCCATGCGAGTTGCTAGGGGACCTCTCGGGATTCCTCTCCCGTCCATGCCGGGGCCTCAGTCCTTGTGTGGAGTCGGGGCCGGAACCTGAGGATTCCTCCCCAGTGTTGCCATGGATCTTGGGGTGCTTCTGAGTCTCCCCAGGGGAGTCAGGCCTCGTCTCGAGTGGGGGCATGCACGTGCGCTTTCCTCCCGAGCTGCAGCAGTAGTGTCACGCTTCCTGTCACGTGGATCAAGGGATCTGTGGCTTTCCCTCGAGGCTGTCCCTCGAGGCTTTCCCACGAGGCTTTCCCACAGGGCTGTGCCACGTGCCACCTTGGTGGGAGTCGATCCTCGGCGTGAAAGACGAGCCGGTGAAGGGAAAAGAGGTTCCTCTGGAATGGACTGAGACATCTGCGGACTCTGGGAATGGTGGCACGACCCTGGAGTTCCTCTCGCCGTTCCTGTTGAGAGGGCCTCCTCTTGAGATGCGACGGGAACGCCGGGAACTCTTTCCCGACGAAGCAGGGAAAGGATCCCTCATCTCGAGCTACGAGGCGGAAACGGGGCTCCTCTGGATGTGGGCGGGACCCTCGTGATTCCTCTCGAGTGGAGACGGCTAGGTCGGGGAACTTCTTGATTTGCACCAAGGGTGTGAAGGACCCTTTCGAAGTTCCAGAGGTGAGGTGTGATCAGCCTCGAGACGCCTCAGCGGAAATGGGCCTCATCTCGCCTGGAGGGGAGAACCTCCTGGATTTTCTCGAGTTGCGGCAGGTCTTCTCGAGTTACGACGGGGACCTCAGGGACCCGCTCTGGTGGCCTCAGGAAAGGCCAGTCCCCATGCGAGTTGCTAGGGGACCTCTCGGGATTCCTCTCCCGTCCATGCCGGGGCCTCAGTCCTTGTGTGGAGTCGGGGCCGGAACCTGAGGATTCCTCTCCAGTGTTGCCATGGATCTTGGGGTGCTTCTGAGTCTCCCCAGGGGAGTCAGGCCTCGTCTCGAGTGGGGGCAAGCACGTGCGCTTTCCTCCCGACCTGCAGCAGTAGTGTCACGCTTCCTGTCACGTGGATCAAGGGATCTGTGGCTTTCCCTCGAGGCTGTCCCTCGAGGCTTTCCCACGAGGCTTTCCCACAGGGCTGTGCCACGTGCCACCTTGGTGGGAGTCGATCCTCGGCGTGAAAGACGAGCCGGTGAAGGGAAAAGAGGTTCCTCTGGAATGGACTGAGACATCTGGGGGACTCTTTGAATGGTGGCACGACCCTGGAGTTCCTCTCGCCGTTCCTGTTGAGAGGGCCTCCTCTTGAGATGCGACGGGAACGCCGGGAACTCTTTCCCGACGAAGCAGGGAAAGGATCCCTCATCTCGAGCTACGAGGCGGAAACGGGGCTCCTCTGGATGTGGGCGGGACCCTCGTGATTCCTCTCGAGTGGAGACCGCTAGGTCGGGGAACTTCTTGATTTGCACCAAGGGTGTGAAGGACCCTTTCGAAGTTCCAGAGGTGAGGTGTGATCCGCCTCGAGACGCCTCATTGGAAATGGGCCTCATCTCGCCTGGAGGGGAGAACCTCCTGGATTTTCTCGAGTTGCGGCAGGTCTTCTCGAGTTACGACGGGGACCTCAGGGACCCGCTCTGGTGGCCTCAGGAAAGGCCAGTTCCCATGCGAGTTGCTCAGGGACCTCTCGGGATTCCTCTCCCGTCCATGCCGGGGCCTCAGTCCTTGTGTGGAGTCGGGGCTGGAACCTGAGGATTCCTCTCCAGTGTTGCCATGGATCTTGGGGTGCTTCTGAGTCTCCCCAGGGGAGTCAGGCCTCGTCTCGAGTGGGGGCATGCACGTGCGCTTTCCTCCCGAGCTGCAGCAGTGGTGTCACGCTTCCTGTCACGTGGATCAAGGGATCTGTGGCTTTCCCTCGAGGCTGTCCCTCGAGGCTTTCCCACGAGGCTTTCCCACAGGGCTGTGCCACGTGCCACCTTGGTGGGAGTCGATCCTCGGCGTGAAAGACGAGCCGGTGAAGGGAAAAGAGGTTCCTCTGGAATGGACTGAGACATCTGGGGGACTCTTGGAATGGTGGCACGACCCTGGAGTTCCTCTCGCCGTTCCTGTTGAGAGGGCCTCCTCTTCACATGCGACGGGAACGCCGGGAACTCTTTCCCGACGAAGCAGGGAAAGGATCCCTCATCTCGAGCTACGAGGCGGAAACGGGGCTCCTCTGGATGTGGGCGGGACCCTCGTGATTCCTCTCGAGTGGAGACGGCTAGGTCGGGGAACTTCTTGATTTGCACCAAGGGTGTGAAGGACCCTTTCGAAGTTCCAGAGGTGAGGTGTGATCCGCCTCGAGACGCCTCATCGGAAATGGGCCTCATCTCGCCTGGAGGGGAGAACCTCCTGGATTTTCTCGAGTTGCGGCAGGTCTTCTCGAGTTACGACGGGGACCTCAGGGACCCGCTCTGGTGGCCTCAGGAAAGGCCAGTCCCCATGCGAGTTGCTAGGGGACCTCTCGGGATTCCTCTCCCGTCCATGCCGGGGCCTCAGTCCTTGTGTGGAGTCGGGGCCGGAACCTGAGGATTCCTCCCCAGTGTTGCCATGGATCTTGGGGTGCTTCTGAGTCTCCCCAGGGGAGTCAGCCCTCGTCTCGAGTGGGGGCATGCACGTGCGCTTTCCTCCCGAGCTGCAGCAGTAGTGTCACGCTTCCTGTCACGTGGTTCAAGGGATCTGTGGCTTTCCCTCGAGGCTGTCCCTCGAGGCTTTCCCACGAGGCTTTCCCACAGGGCTGTGCCACGTGCCACCTTGGTGGGAGTCGATCCTCGGCGTGAAAGACGAGCCGGTGAAGGGAAAAGAGGTTCCTCTGGAATGGACTGAGACATCTGGGGGACTCTGGGAATGGTGGCACGACCCTGGAGTTCCTCTCGCCGTTCCTGTTGAGAGGGCCTCCTCTTGAGATGCGACGGGAACGCCGGGAACTCTTTCCCGACGAAGCAGGGAAAGGATCCCTCATCTCGAGCTACGAGGCGGAAACGGGGCTCCTCTGGATGTGGGCGGGACCCTCGTGATTCCTCTCGAGTGGAGACGGCTAGGTCGGGGAACTTCTTGATTTGCACCAAGGGTGTGAAGGACCCTTTCGAAGTTCCAGAGGTGAGGTGTGATCAGCCTCGAGACGCCTCAGCGGAAATGGGCCTCATCTCGCCTGGAGGGGAGAACCTCCTGGATTTTCTCGAGTTGCGGCAGGTCTTCTCGAGTTACGACGGGGACCTCAGGGACCCGCTCTGGTGGCCTCAGGAAAGGCCAGTCCCCATGCGAGTTGCTAGGGGACCTCTCGGGATTCCTCTCCCGTCCATGCCGGGGCCTCAGTCCTTGTGTGGAGTCGGGGCCGGAACCTGAGGATTCCTCTCCAGTGTTGCCATGGATCTTGGGGTGCTTCTGAGTCTCCCCAGGGGAGTCAGGCCTCGTCTCGAGTGGGGGCATGCACGTGCGCTTTCCTCCCGACCTGCAGCAGTAGTGTCACGCTTCCTGTCACGTGGATCAAGGGATCTGTGGCTTTCCCTCGAGGCTGTCCCTCGAGGCTTTCCCACGAGGCTTTCCCACAGGGCTGTGCCACGTGCCACCTTGGTGGGAGTCGATCCTCGGCGTGAAAGACGAGCCGGTGAAGGGAAAAGAGGTTCCTCTGGAATGGACTGAGACATCTGGGGGACTCTTGGAATGGTGGCACGACCCTGGAGTTCCTCTCGCCGTTCCTGTTGAGAGGGCCTCCTCTTGAGATGCGACGGGAACGCCGGGAACTCTTTCCCGACGAAGCAGGGAAAGGATCCCTGATCTCGAGCTACGAGGCGGAAACGGGGCTCCTCTGGAGGTGGGCGGGACCCTCGTGATTCCTCTCGAGTGGAGACGGCTAGGTCGGGGAACTTCTTGATTTGCACCAAGGGTGTGAAGGACCCTTTCGAAGTTCCAGAGGTGAGGTGTGATCCGCCTCGAGACGCCTCAGCAGAAATGGGCCTCATCTCGCCTGGAGGGGAGAACCTCCTGGATTTTCTCGAGTTGCGGCAGGTCTTCTCGAGTTACGACGGGGACCTCAGGGACCCGCTCTGGTGGCCTCAGGAAAGGCCAGTCCCCATGTGAGTTGCTAGGGGACCTCTCGGGATTCCTCTCCCGTCCATGCCGGGGCCTCAGTCCTTGTGTGGAGTCAGGGCCGGAACCTGAGGATTCCTCTCCAGTGTTGCCATGGATCTTGGGGTGCTTCTGAGTCTCCCCAGGGGAGTCAGGCCTCGTCTCGAGTGGGGGCATGCACGTGCGCTTTCCTCCCGAGCTGCAGCAGTAGTGTCACGCTTCCTGTCACGTGGATCAAGGGATCTGTGGCTTTCCCTCGAGGCTGTCCCTCGAGGCTTTCCCACGAGGCTTTCCCACAGGGCTGTGCCACGTGCCACCTTGGTGGGAGTCGATCCTCGGCGTGAAAGACGAGCCGGTGAAGGGAAAAGAGGTTCCTCTGGAATGGACTGAGACATCTGGGGGACTCTTGGAATGGTGGCACGACCCTGGAGTTCCTCTCGCCGTTCCTGTTGAGAGGGCCTCCTCTTCACATGCGACGGGAACGCCGGAAACTCTTTCCCGACGAAGCAGGGAAAGGATCCCTCATCTCGAGCTACGAGGCGGAAACGGGGCTCCTCTGGATGTGGGCGGGACCCTCGTGATTCCTCTCGAGTGGAGACGGCTAGGTCGGGGAACTTCTTGATTTGCACCAAGGGTGTGAAGGACCCTTCCGAAGTTCCAGAGGTGAGGTGTGATCCGCCTCGAGACGCCTCAGCGGAAATGGGCCTCATCTCGCCTGGAGGGGAGAACCTCCTGGATTTTCTCGAGTTGCGGCAGGTCTTCTCGAGTTACGACGGGGACCTCAGGGACCCGCTCTGGTGGCCTCAGGAAAGGCCAGTTCCCATGCGAGTTGCTCAGGGACCTCTCGGGATTCCTCTCCCGTCCATGCCGGGGCCTCAGTCCTTGTGTGGAGTCGGGGCCGGAACCTGAGGATTCCTCTCCAGTGTTGCCATGGATCTTGGGGTGCTTCTGAGTCTCCCCAGGGGAGTCAGGCCTCGTCTCGAGTGGGGGCATGCACGTGCGCTTTCCTCCCGAGCTGCAGCAGTAGTGTCACGCTTCCTGTCACGTGGATCAAGGGATCTGTGGCTTTCCCTCGAGGCTGTCCCTCGAGGCTTTCCCACGAGGCTTTCCCACAGGGCTGTGCCACGTGCCACCTTGGTGGGAGTCGATCCTCGGCGTGAAAGACGAGCCGGTGAAGGGAAAAGAGGTTCCTCTGGAATGGACTGAGACATCTGGGGGACTCTTGGAATGGTGGCACGACCCTGGAGTTCCTCTCGCCGTTCCTGTTGAGAGGGCCTCCTCTTCACATGCGACGGGAACGCCGGGAACTCTTTCCCGACGAAGCAGGGAAAGGATCCCTCATCTCGAGCTACGAGGCGGAAACGGGGCTCCTCTGGATGTGGGCGGGACCCTCGTGATTCCTCTCGAGTGGAGACGGCTAGGTCGGGGAACTTCTTGATTTGCACCAAGGGTGTGAAGGACCCTTTCGAAGTTCCAGAGGTGAGATGTGATCCGCCTCGAGACGCCTCATCGAAAATGGGCCTCATCTCGCCTGGAGGGGAGAACCTCCTGGATTTTCTCGAGTTGCGGCAGGTCTTCTCGAGTTACGACGGGGACCTCAGGGACCCGCTCTGGTGGCCTCAGGAAAGGCCAGTCCCCATGCGAGTTGCTAGGGGACCTCTCGGGATTCCTCTCCCGTCCATGCCGGGGCCTCAGTCCTTGTGTGGAGTCGGGGCCGGAACCTGAGGATTCCTCCCCAGTGTTGCCATGGATCTTGGGGTGCTTCTGAGTCTCCCCAGGGGAGTCAGGCCTCGTCTCGAGTGGGGGCATGCACGTGCGCTTTCCTCCCGAGCTGCAGCAGTAGTGTCATGCTTCCTGTCACGTGGATCAAGGGATCTGTGGCTTTCCCTCGAGGCTGTCCCTCGAGGCTTTCCCACGAGGCTTTCCCACAGGGCTGTGCCACGTGCCACCTTGGTGGGAGTCGATCCTCGGCGTGAAAGACGAGCCGGTGAAGGGAAAATAGGTTCCTCTGGAATGGACTGAGACATCTGGGGGACTCTGGGAATGGTGGCACGACCCTGGAGTTCCTCTCGCCGTTCCTGTTGAGAGGGCCTCCTCTTGAGATGCGACGGGAACGCTGGGAACTCTTTCCCGACGAAGCAGGGAAAGGATCCCTCATCTCGAGCTACGAGGCGGAAACGGGCCTCCTCTGGATGTGGGCGGGACCCTCGTGATTCCTCTCGAGTGGAGACGGCTAGGTCGGGGAACTTCTTGATTTGCACCAAGGGTGTGAAGGACCCTTTCGAAGTTCCAGAGGTGAGGTGTGATCCGCCTCGAGACGCCTCAGCGGAAATGGGCCTCATCTCGCCTGGAGGGGAGAACCTCCTGGATTTTCTCGAGTTGTGGCAGGTCTTCTCGAGTTACAACGGGGACCTCAGGGACCCGCTCTGGTGGCCTCAGGAAAGGCCAGTCCCCATGCGAGTTGCTAGGGGACCTCTCGGGATTCCTCTCCCGTCCATGCCGGGGCCTCAGTCCTTGTGTGGAGTCGGGGCCGGAACCTGAGGATTCCTCTCCAGTGTTGCCATGGATCTTGGGGTGCTTCTGAGTCTCCCCAGGGGAGTCAGGCCTCGTCTCGAGTGGGGGCATGCACGTGCGCTTTCCTCCCGAGCTGCAGCAGTAGTGTCACGCTTCCTGTCACGTGGATCATGGGATCTGTGGCTTTCCCTCGAGGCTGTCCCTCGAGGCTTTCCCACGAGGCTTTCCCACAGGGCTGTGCCACGTGCCACCTTGGTGGGAGTCGATCCTCGGCGTGAAAGACGAGCCGGTGAAGGGAAAAGAGGTTCCTCTGGAATGGACTGAGACATCTGGGGGACTCTTGGAATGGTGGCACGACCCTGGAGTTCCTCTCGCCGTTCCTGTTGAGAGGGCCTCCTCTTGAGATGCGACGGGAACGCCGGGAACTCTTTCCCGACGAAGCAGGGAAAGGATCCCTCATCTCGAGCTACGAGGCGGAAACGGGGCTCCTCTGGATGTGGGCGGGACCCTCGTGATTCCTCTCGAGTGGAGACGGCTAGGTCGGGGAACTTCTTGATTTGCACCAAGGGTGTGAAGGACCCTTTCGAAGTTCCAGAGGTGAGGTGTGATCCGCCTCGAGACGCCTCAGCAGAAATGGGCCTCATCTCGCCTGGAGGGGAGAACCTCCTGGATTTTCTCGAGTTGCGGCAGGTCTTCTCGAGTTACGACGGGGACCTCAGGGACCCGCTCTGGTGGCCTCAGGAAAGGCCAGTCCCCATGTGAGTTGCTAGGGGACCTCTCGGGATTCCTCTCCCGTCCATGCCGGGGCCCCAGTCCTTGTGTGGAGTCAGGGCCGGAACCTGAGGATTCCTCTCCAGTGTTGCCATGGATCTTGGGGTGCTTCTGAGTCTCCCCAGGGGAGTCAGGCCTCGTCTCGAGTGGGGGCATGCACGTGCGCTTTCCTCCCGAGCTGCAGCAGTAGTGTCACGCTTCCTGTCACGTGGATCAAGGGATCTGTGGCTTTCCCTCGAGGCTGTCCCTCGAGGCTTTCCCACGAGGCTTTCCCACAGGGCTGTGCCACGTGCCACCTTGGTGGGAGTCGATCCTCGGCGTGAAAGACGAGCCGGTGAAGGGAAAAGAGGTTCCTCTGGAATGGACTGAGACATCTGGGGGACTCTTGGAATGGTGGCACGACCCTGGAGTTCCTCTCGCCGTTCCTGTTGAGAGGGCCTCCTCTTCACATGCGACGGGAACGCCGGGAACTCTTTCCCGATGAAGCAGGGAAAGGATCCCTCATCTCGAGCTACGAGGCGGAAACGGGGCTCCTCTGGATGTGGGCGGGACCCTCGTGATTCCTCTCGAGTGGAGACGGCTAGGTCGGGGAACTTCTTGATTTGCACCAAGGGTGTGAAGGACCCTTTCGAAGTTCCAGAGGTGAGGTGTGATCCGCCTCGAGACGCCTCAGCGGAAATGGGCCTCATCTCGCCTGGAGGGGAGAACCTCCTGGATTTTCTCGAGTTGCGGCAGGTCTTCTCGAGTTACGACGGGGACCTCAGGGACCCGCTCTGGTGGCCTCAGGAAAGGCCAGTCCCCATGCGAGTTGCTAGGGGACCTCTCGGGATTCCTCTCCCGTCCATGCCGGGGCCTCAGTCCTTGTGTGGAGTCGGGGCCGGAACCTGAGGATTCCTCTCCAGTGTTGCCATGGATCTTGGGGTGCTTCTGAGTCTCCCCAGGGGAGTCAGGCCTCGTCTCGAGTGGGGGCATGCACGTGCGCTTTCCTCCCGAGCTGCAGCAGTAGTGTCACGCTTCCTGTCACGTGGATCAAGGGATCTGTGGCTTTCCCTCGAGGCTGTCCCTCGAGGCTTTCCCACGAGGCTTTCCCACAGGGCTGTGCCACGTGCCACCTTGGTGGGAGTCGATCCTCGGCGTGAAAGACGAGCCGGTGAAGGGAAAAGAGGTTCCTCTGGAATGGACTGAGACATCTGGGGGACTCTTGGAATGGTGGCACGACCCTGGAGTTCCTCTCGCCGTTCCTGTTGAGAGGGCCTCCTCTTCACATGCGACGGGAACGCCGGGAACTCTTTCCCGACGAAGCAGGGAAAGGATCCCTCATCTCGAGCTACGAGGCGGAAACGGGGCTCCTCTGGATGTGGGCGGGACCCTCGTGATTCCTCTCGAGTGGAGACGGCTAGGTCGGGGAACTTCTTGATTTGCACCAAGGGTGTGAAGGACCCTTTCGAAGTTCCAGAGGTGAGGTGTGATCCGCCTCGAGACGCCTCATCGGAAATGGGCCTCATCTCGCCTGGAGGGGAGAACCTCCTGGATTTTGTCGAGTTGCGGCAGGTCTTCTCGAGTTACGACGGGGACCTCAGGGACCCGCTCTGGTGGCCTCAGGAAAGGCCAGTCCCCATGCGAGTTGCTAGGGGACCTATCGGGATTCCTCTCCCGTCGATGCCGGGGCCTCAGTCCTTGTGTGGAGTCGGGGCCGGAACCTGAGGATTCCTCTCCAGTGTTGCCATGGATCTTGGGGTGCTTCTGAGTCTCCCCAGGGGAGTCAGGCCTCGTCTCGAGTGGGGGCATGCACGTGCGCTTTCCTCCCGAGCTGCAGCAGTAGTGTCACGCTTCCTGTCACGTGGATCAAGGGATCTGTGGCTTTCCCTCGAGGCTGTCCCTCGAGGCTTTCCCACGAGGCTTTCCCACAGGGCTGTGCCACGTGCCACCTTGGTGGGAGTCGATCCTCGGCGTGAAAGACGAGCCGGTGAAGGGAAAAGAGGTTCCTCTGGAATGGACTGAGACATCTGGGGGACTCTTGGAATGGTGGCACGACCCTGGAGTTCCTCTCGCCGTTCCTGTTGAGAGGGCCTCCTCTTGAGATGCGACGGGAACGCCGGGAACTCTTTCCCGACGAAGCAGGGAAAGGATCCCTCATCTCGAGCTACGAGGCGGAAACGGGGCTCCTCTGGATGTGGGCGGGACCCTCGTGATTCCTCTCGAGTGGAGACGGCTAGGTCGGGGAACTTCTTGATTTGCACCAAGGGTGTGAAGGACCCTTTCGAAGTTCCAGAGGTGAGGTGTGATCCGCCTCGAGACGCCTCAGCAGAAATGGGCCTCATCTCGCCTGGAGGGGAGAACCTCCTGGATTTTCTCGAGTTGCGGCAGGTCTTCTCGAGTTACGACGGGGACCTCAGGGACCCGCTCTGGTGGCCTCAGGAAAGGCCAGTCCCCATGTGAGTTGCTAGGGGACCTCTCGGGATTCCTCTCCCGTCCATGCCGGGGCCCCAGTCCTTGTGTGGAGTCAGGGCCGGAACCTGAGGATTCCTCTCCAGTGTTGCCATGGATCTTGGGGTGCTTCTGAGTCTCCCCAGGGGAGTCAGGCCTCGTCTCGAGTGGGGGCATGCACGTGCGCTTTCCTCCCGAGCTGCAGCAGTAGTGTCACGCTTCCTGTCACGTGGATCAAGGGATCTGTGGCTTTCCCTCGAGGCTGTCCCTCGAGGCTTTCCCACGAGGCTTTCCCACAGGGCTGTGCCACGTGCCACCTTGGTGGGAGTCGATCCTCGGCGTGAAAGACGAGCCGGTGAAGGGAAAAGAGGTTCCTCTGGAATGGACTGAGACATCTGGGGGACTCTTGGAATGGTGGCACGACCCTGGAGTTCCTCTCGCCGTTCCTGTTGAGAGGGCCTCCTCTTCACATGCGACGGGAACGCCGGGAACTCTTTCCCGACGAAGCAGGGAAAGGATCCCTCATCTCGAGCTACGAGGCGGAAACGGGGCTCCTCTGGATGTGGGCGGGACCCTCGTGATTCCTCTCGAGTGGAGACGGCTAGGTCGGGGAACTTCTTGATTTGCACCAAGGGTGTGAAGGACCCTTTCGAAGTTCCAGAGGTGAGGTGTGATCCGCCTCGAGACGCCTCATCGGAAATGGGCCTCATCTCGCCTGGAGGGGAGAACCTCCTGGATTTTCTCGAGTTGCGGCAGGTCTTCTCGAGTTACGACGGGGACCTCAGGGACCCGCTCTGGTGGCCTCAGGAAAGGCCAGTCCCCATGCGAGTTGCTAGGGGACCTCTCGGGATTCCTCTCCCGTCCATGCCGGGGCCTCAGTCCTTGTGTGGAGTCGGGGCCGGAACCTGAGGATTCCTCCCCAGTGTTGCCATGGATCTTGGGGTGCTTCTGAGTCTCCCCAGGGGAGTCAGCCCTCGTCTCGAGTGGGGGCATGCACGTGCGCTTTCCTCCCGAGCTGCAGCAGTAGTGTCACGCTTCCTGTCACGTGGTTCAAGGGATCTGTGGCTTTCCCTCGAGGCTGTCCCTCGAGGCTTTCCCACGAGGCTTTCCCACAGGGCTGTGCCACGTGCCACCTTGGTGGGAGTCGATCCTCGGCGTGAAAGACGAGCCGGTGAAGGGAAAAGAGGTTCCTCTGGAATGGACTGAGACATCTGGGGGACTCTGGGAATGGTGGCACGACCCTGGAGTTCCTCTCGCCGTTCCTGTTGAGAGGGCCTCCTCTTGAGATGCGACGGGAACGCCGGGAACTCTTTCCCGACGAAGCAGGGAAAGGATCCCTCATCTCGAGCTACGAGGCGGAAACGGGGCTCCTCTGGATGTGGGCGGGACCCTCGTGATTCCTCTCGAGTGGAGACGGCTAGGTCGGGGAACTTCTTGATTTGCACCAAGGGTGTGAAGGACCCTTTCGAAGTTCCAGAGGTGAGGTGTGATCAGCCTCGAGACGCCTCAGCGGAAATGGGCCTCATCTCGCCTGGAGGGGAGAACCTCCTGGATTTTCTCGAGTTGCGGCAGGTCTTCTCGAGTTACGACGGGGACCTCAGGGACCCGCTCTGGTGGCCTCAGGAAAGGCCAGTCCCCATGCGAGTTGCTAGGGGACCTCTCGGGATTCCTCTCCCGTCCATGCCGGGGCCTCAGTCCTTGTGTGGAGTCGGGGCCGGAACCTGAGGATTCCTCTCCAGTGTTGCCATGGATCTTGGGGTGCTTCTGAGTCTCCCCAGGGGAGTCAGGCCTCGTCTCGAGTGGGGGCATGCACGTGCGCTTTCCTCCCGACCTGCAGCAGTAGTGTCACGCTTCCTGTCACGTGGATCAAGGGATCTGTGGCTTTCCCTCGAGGCTGTCCCTCGAGGCTTTCCCACGAGGCTTTCCCACAGGGCTGTGCCACGTGCCACCTTGGTGGGAGTCGATCCTCGGCGTGAAAGACGAGCCGGTGAAGGGAAAAGAGGTTCCTCTGGAATGGACTGAGACATCTGGGGGACTCTTGGAATGGTGGCACGACCCTGGAGTTCCTCTCGCCGTTCCTGTTGAGAGGGCCTCCTCTTGAGATGCGACGGGAACGCCGGGAACTCTTTCCCGACGAAGCAGGGAAAGGATCCCTGATCTCGAGCTACGAGGCGGAAACGGGGCTCCTCTGGAGGTGGGCGGGACCCTCGTGATTCCTCTCGAGTGGAGACGGCTAGGTCGGGGAACTTCTTGATTTGCACCAAGGGTGTGAAGGACCCTTTCGAAGTTCCAGAGGTGAGGTGTGATCCGCCTCGAGACGCCTCAGCAGAAATGGGCCTCATCTCGCCTGGAGGGGAGAACCTCCTGGATTTTCTCGAGTTGCGGCAGGTCTTCTCGAGTTACGACGGGGACCTCAGGGACCCGCTCTGGTGGCCTCAGGAAAGGCCAGTCCCCATGTGAGTTGCTAGGGGACCTCTCGGGATTCCTCTCCCGTCCATGCCGGGGCCTCAGTCCTTGTGTGGAGTCAGGGCCGGAACCTGAGGATTCCTCTCCAGTGTTGCCATGGATCTTGGGGTGCTTCTGAGTCTCCCCAGGGGAGTCAGGCCTCGTCTCGAGTGGGGGCATGCACGTGCGCTTTCCTCCCGAGCTGCAGCAGTAGTGTCACGCTTCCTGTCACGTGGATCAAGGGATCTGTGGCTTTCCCTCGAGGCTGTCCCTCGAGGCTTTCCCACGAGGCTTTCCCACAGGGCTGTGCCACGTGCCACCTTGGTGGGAGTCGATCCTCGGCGTGAAAGACGAGCCGGTGAAGGGAAAAGAGGTTCCTCTGGAATGGACTGAGACATCTGGGGGACTCTTGGAATGGTGGCACGACCCTGGAGTTCCTCTCGCCGTTCCTGTTGAGAGGGCCTCCTCTTCACATGCGACGGGAACGCCGGAAACTCTTTCCCGACGAAGCAGGGAAAGGATCCCTCATCTCGAGCTACGAGGCGGAAACGGGGCTCCTCTGGATGTGGGCGGGACCCTCGTGATTCCTCTCGAGTGGAGACGGCTAGGTCGGGGAACTTCTTGATTTGCACCAAGGGTGTGAAGGACCCTTCCGAAGTTCCAGAGGTGAGGTGTGATCCGCCTCGAGACGCCTCAGCGGAAATGGGCCTCATCTCGCCTGGAGGGGAGAACCTCCTGGATTTTCTCGAGTTGCGGCAGGTCTTCTCGAGTTACGACGGGGACCTCAGGGACCCGCTCTGGTGGCCTCAGGAAAGGCCAGTTCCCATGCGAGTTGCTCAGGGACCTCTCGGGATTCCTCTCCCGTCCATGCCGGGGCCTCAGTCCTTGTGTGGAGTCGGGGCCGGAACCTGAGGATTCCTCTCCAGTGTTGCCATGGATCTTGGGGTGCTTCTGAGTCTCCCCAGGGGAGTCAGGCCTCGTCTCGAGTGGGGGCATGCACGTGCGCTTTCCTCCCGAGCTGCAGCAGTAGTGTCACGCTTCCTGTCACGTGGATCAAGGGATCTGTGGCTTTCCCTCGAGGCTGTCCCTCGAGGCTTTCCCACGAGGCTTTCCCACAGGGCTGTGCCACGTGCCACCTTGGTGGGAGTCGATCCTCGGCGTGAAAGACGAGCCGGTGAAGGGAAAAGAGGTTCCTCTGGAATGGACTGAGACATCTGGGGGACTCTTGGAATGGTGGCACGACCCTGGAGTTCCTCTCGCCGTTCCTGTTGAGAGGGCCTCCTCTTCACATGCGACGGGAACGCCGGGAACTCTTTCCCGACGAAGCAGGGAAAGGATCCCTCATCTCGAGCTACGAGGCGGAAACGGGGCTCCTCTGGATGTGGGCGGGACCCTCGTGATTCCTCTCGAGTGGAGACGGCTAGGTCGGGGAACTTCTTGATTTGCACCAAGGGTGTGAAGGACCCTTTCGAAGTTCCAGAGGTGAGATGTGATCCGCCTCGAGACGCCTCATCGAAAATGGGCCTCATCTCGCCTGGAGGGGAGAACCTCCTGGATTTTCTCGAGTTGCGGCAGGTCTTCTCGAGTTACGACGGGGACCTCAGGGACCCGCTCTGGTGGCCTCAGGAAAGGCCAGTCCCCATGCGAGTTGCTAGGGGACCTCTCGGGATTCCTCTCCCGTCCATGCCGGGGCCTCAGTCCTTGTGTGGAGTCGGGGCCGGAACCTGAGGATTCCTCCCCAGTGTTGCCATGGATCTTGGGGTGCTTCTGAGTCTCCCCAGGGGAGTCAGGCCTCGTCTCGAGTGGGGGCATGCACGTGCGCTTTCCTCCCGAGCTGCAGCAGTAGTGTCATGCTTCCTGTCACGTGGATCAAGGGATCTGTGGCTTTCCCTCGAGGCTGTCCCTCGAGGCTTTCCCACGAGGCTTTCCCACAGGGCTGTGCCACGTGCCACCTTGGTGGGAGTCGATCCTCGGCGTGAAAGACGAGCCGGTGAAGGGAAAATAGGTTCCTCTGGAATGGACTGAGACATCTGGGGGACTCTGGGAATGGTGGCACGACCCTGGAGTTCCTCTCGCCGTTCCTGTTGAGAGGGCCTCCTCTTGAGATGCGACGGGAACGCTGGGAACTCTTTCCCGACGAAGCAGGGAAAGGATCCCTCATCTCGAGCTACGAGGCGGAAACGGGCCTCCTCTGGATGTGGGCGGGACCCTCGTGATTCCTCTCGAGTGGAGACGGCTAGGTCGGGGAACTTCTTGATTTGCACCAAGGGTGTGAAGGACCCTTTCGAAGTTCCAGAGGTGAGGTGTGATCCGCCTCGAGACGCCTCAGCGGAAATGGGCCTCATCTCGCCTGGAGGGGAGAACCTCCTGGATTTTCTCGAGTTGTGGCAGGTCTTCTCGAGTTACAACGGGGACCTCAGGGACCCGCTCTGGTGGCCTCAGGAAAGGCCAGTCCCCATGCGAGTTGCTAGGGGACCTCTCGGGATTCCTCTCCCGTCCATGCCGGGGCCTCAGTCCTTGTGTGGAGTCGGGGCCGGAACCTGAGGATTCCTCTCCAGTGTTGCCATGGATCTTGGGGTGCTTCTGAGTCTCCCCAGGGGAGTCAGGCCTCGTCTCGAGTGGGGGCATGCACGTGCGCTTTCCTCCCGAGCTGCAGCAGTAGTGTCACGCTTCCTGTCACGTGGATCATGGGATCTGTGGCTTTCCCTCGAGGCTGTCCCTCGAGGCTTTCCCACGAGGCTTTCCCACAGGGCTGTGCCACGTGCCACCTTGGTGGGTGTCGATCCTCGGCGTGAAAGACGAGCCGGTGAAGGGAAAAGAGGTTCCTCTGGAATGGACTGAGACATCTGGGGGACTCTTGGAATGGTGGCACGACCCTGGAGTTCCTCTCGCCGTTCCTGTTGAGAGGGCCTCCTCTTGAGATGCGACGGGAACGCCGGGAACTCTTTCCCGACGAAGCAGGGAAAGGATCCCTCATCTCGAGCTACGAGGCGGAAACGGGGCTCCTCTGGATGTGGGCGGGACCCTCGTGATTCCTCTCGAGTGGAGACGGCTAGGTCGGGGAACTTCTTGATTTGCACCAAGGGTGTGAAGGACCCTTTCGAAGTTCCAGAGGTGAGGTGTGATCCGCCTCGAGACGCCTCAGCAGAAATGGGCCTCATCTCGCCTGGAGGGGAGAACCTCCTGGATTTTCTCGAGTTGCGGCAGGTCTTCTCGAGTTACGACGGGGACCTCAGGGACCCGCTCTGGTGGCCTCAGGAAAGGCCAGTCCCCATGTGAGTTGCTAGGGGACCTCTCGGGATTCCTCTCCCGTCCATGCCGGGGCCCCAGTCCTTGTGTGGAGTCAGGGCCGGAACCTGAGGATTCCTCTCCAGTGTTGCCATGGATCTTGGGGTGCTTCTGAGTCTCCCCAGGGGAGTCAGGCCTCGTCTCGAGTGGGGGCATGCACGTGCGCTTTCCTCCCGAGCTGCAGCAGTAGTGTCACGCTTCCTGTCACGTGGATCAAGGGATCTGTGGCTTTCCCTCGAGGCTGTCCCTCGAGGCTTTCCCACGAGGCTTTCCCACAGGGCTGTGCCACGTGCCACCTTGGTGGGAGTCGATCCTCGGCGTGAAAGACGAGCCGGTGAAGGGAAAAGAGGTTCCTCTGGAATGGACTGAGACATCTGGGGGACTCTTGGAATGGTGGCACGACCCTGGAGTTCCTCTCGCCGTTCCTGTTGAGAGGGCCTCCTCTTCACATGCGACGGGAACGCCGGGAACTCTTTCCCGATGAAGCAGGGAAAGGATCCCTCATCTCGAGCTACGAGGCGGAAACGGGGCTCCTCTGGATGTGGGCGGGACCCTCGTGATTCCTCTCGAGTGGAGACGGCTAGGTCGGGGAACTTCTTGATTTGCACCAAGGGTGTGAAGGACCCTTTCGAAGTTCCAGAGGTGAGGTGTGATCCGCCTCGAGACGCCTCAGCGGAAATGGGCCTCATCTCGCCTGGAGGGGAGAACCTCCTGGATTTTCTCGAGTTGCGGCAGGTCTTCTCGAGTTACGACGGGGACCTCAGGGACCCGCTCTGGTGGCCTCAGGAAAGGCCAGTCCCCATGCGAGTTGCTAGGGGACCTCTCGGGATTCCTCTCCCGTCCATGCCGGGGCCTCAGTCCTTGTGTGGAGTCGGGGCCGGAACCTGAGGATTCCTCTCCAGTGTTGCCATGGATCTTGGGGTGCTTCTGAGTCTCCCCAGGGGAGTCAGGCCTCGTCTCAAGTGGGGGCATGCACGTGCGCTTTCCTCCCGAGCTGCAGCAGTAGTGTCACGCTTCCTGTCACGTGGATCAAGGGATCTGTGGCTTTCCCTCGAGGCTGTCCCTCGAGGCTTTCCCACGAGGCTTTCCCACAGGGCTGTGCCACGTGCCACCTTGGTGGGAGTCGATCCTCGGCGTGAAAGACGAGCCGGTGAAGGGAAAAGAGGTTCCTCTGGAATGGACTGAGACATCTGGGGGACTCTTGGAATGGTGGCACGACCCTGGAGTTCCTCTCGCCGTTCCTGTTGAGAGGGCCTCCTCTTCACATGCGACGGGAACGCCGGGAACTCTTTCCCGACGAAGCAGGGAAAGGATCCCTCATCTCGAGCTACGAGGCGGAAACGGGGCTCCTCTGGATGTGGGCGGGACCCTCGTGATTCCTCTCGAGTGGAGACGGCTAGGTCGGGGAACTTCTTGATTTGCACCAAGGGTGTGAAGGACCCTTTCGAAGTTCCAGAGGTGAGGTGTGATCCGCCTCGAGACGCCTCATCGGAAATGGGCCTCATCTCGCCTGGAGGGGAGAACCTCCTGGATTTTGTCGAGTTGCGGCAGGTCTTCTCGAGTTACGACGGGGACCTCAGGGACCCGCTCTGGTGGCCTCAGGAAAGGCCAGTCCCCATGCGAGTTGCTAGGGGACCTATCGGGATTCCTCTCCCGTCGATGCCGGGGCCTCAGTCCTTGTGTGGAGTCGGGGCCGGAACCTGAGGATTCCTCTCCAGTGTTGCCATGGATCTTGGGGTGCTTCTGAGTCTCCCCAGGGGAGTCAGGCCTCGTCTCGAGTGGGGGCATGCACGTGCGCTTTCCTCCCGAGCTGCAGCAGTAGTGTCACGCTTCCTGTCACGTGGATCAAGGGATCTGTGGCTTTCCCTCGAGGCTGTCCCTCGAGGCTTTCCCACGAGGCTTTCCCACAGGGCTGTGCCACGTGCCACCTTGGTGGGAGTCGATCCTCGGCGTGAAAGACGAGCCGGTGAAGGGAAAAGAGGTTCCTCTGGAATGGACTGAGACATCTGGGGGACTCTTGGAATGGTGGCACGACCCTGGAGTTCCTCTCGCCGTTCCTGTTGAGAGGGCCTCCTCTTGAGATGCGACGGGAACGCCGGGAACTCTTTCCCGACGAAGCAGGGAAAGGATCCCTCATCTCGAGCTACGAGGCGGAAACGGGGCTCCTCTGGATGTGGGCGGGACCCTCGTGATTCCTCTCGAGTGGAGACGGCTAGGTCGGGGAACTTCTTGATTTGCACCAAGGGTGTGAAGGACCCTTTCGAAGTTCCAGAGGTGAGGTGTGATCCGCCTCGAGACGCCTCAGCAGAAATGGGCCTCATCTCGCCTGGAGGGGAGAACCTCCTGGATTTTCTCGAGTTGCGGCAGGTCTTCTCGAGTTACGACGGGGACCTCAGGGACCCGCTCTGGTGGCCTCAGGAAAGGCCAGTCCCCATGTGAGTTGCTAGGGGACCTCTCGGGATTCCTCTCCCGTCCATGCCGGGGCCCCAGTCCTTGTGTGGAGTCAGGGCCGGAACCTGAGGATTCCTCTCCAGTGTTGCCATGGATCTTGGGGTGCTTCTGAGTCTCCCCAGGGGAGTCAGGCCTCGTCTCGAGTGGGGGCATGCACGTGCGCTTTCCTCCCGAGCTGCAGCAGTAGTGTCACGCTTCCTGTCACGTGGATCAAGGGATCTGTGGCTTTCCCTCGAGGCTGTCCCTCGAGGCTTTCCCACGAGGCTTTCCCACAGGGCTGTGCCACGTGCCACCTTGGTGGGAGTCGATCCTCGGCGTGAAAGACGAGCCGGTGAAGGGAAAAGAGGTTCCTCTGGAATGGACTGAGACATCTGGGGGACTCTTGGAATGGTGGCACGACCCTGGAGTTCCTCTCGCCGTTCCTGTTGAGAGGGCCTCCTCTTCACATGCGACGGGAACGCCGGGAACTCTTTCCCGATGAAGCAGGGAAAGGATCCCTCATCTCGAGCTACGAGGCGGAAACGGGGCTCCTCTGGATGTGGGCGGGACCCTCGTGATTCCTCTCGAGTGGAGACGGCTAGGTCGGGGAACTTCTTGATTTGCACCAAGGGTGTGAAGGACCCTTTCGAAGTTCCAGAGGTGAGGTGTGATCCGCCTCGAGACGCCTCAGCGGAAATGGGCCTCATCTCGCCTGGAGGGGAGAACCTCCTGGATTTTCTCGAGTTGCGGCAGGTCTTCTCGAGTTACGACGGGGACCTCAGGGACCCGCTCTGGTGGCCTCAGGAAAGGCCAGTCCCCATGCGAGTTGCTAGGGGACCTCTCGGGATTCCTCTCCCGTCCATGCCGGGGCCTCAGTCCTTGTGTGGAGTCGGGGCCGGAACCTGAGGATTCCTCTCCAGTGTTGCCATGGATCTTGGGGTGCTTCTGAGTCTCCCCAGGGGAGTCAGGCCTCGTCTCGAGTGGGGGCATGCACGTGCGCTTTCCTCCCGAGCTGCAGCAGTAGTGTCACGCTTCCTGTCACGTGGATCAAGGGATCTGTGGCTTTCCCTCGAGGCTGTCCCTCGAGGCTTTCCCACGAGGCTTTCCCACAGGGCTGTGCCACGTGCCACCTTGGTGGGAGTCGATCCTCGGCGTGAAAGACGAGCCGGTGAAGGGAAAAGAGGTTCCTCTGGAATGGACTGAGACATCTGGGGGACTCTTGGAATGGTGGCACGACCCTGGAGTTCCTCTCGCCGTTCCTGTTGAGAGGGCCTCCTCTTCACATGCGACGGGAACGCCGGGAACTCTTTCCCGACGAAGCAGGGAAAGGATCCCTCATCTCGAGCTACGAGGCGGAAACGGGGCTCCTCTGGATGTGGGCGGGACCCTCGTGATTCCTCTCGAGTGGAGACGGCTAGGTCGGGGAACTTCTTGATTTGCACCAAGGGTGTGAAGGACCCTTTCGAAGTTCCAGAGGTGAGGTGTGATCCGCCTCGAGACGCCTCATCGGAAATGGGCCTCATCTCGCCTGGAGGGGAGAACCTCCTGGATTTTCTCGAGTTGCGGCAGGTCTTCTCGAGTTACGACGGGGACCTCAGGGACCCGCTCTGGTGGCCTCAGGAAAGGCCAGTCCCCATGCGAGTTGCTCGGGGACCTCTCGGGATTCCTCTCCCGTCCAGGCCGGGGCCTCAGTCCTTGTGTGGAGTCGGGGCCGGAACCTGAGGATTCCTCTCCAGTGTTGCCATGGATCTTGGGGTGCTTCTGAGTCTCCCCAGGGGAGTCAGGCCTCGTCTCGAGTGGGGGCATGCACGTGCGCTTTCCTCCCGAGCTGCAGCAGTAGTGTCACGCTTCCTGTCACGTGGATCAAGGGATCTGTGGCTTTCCCTCGAGGCTGTCCCTCGAGGCTTTCCCACGAGGCTTTCCCACAGGGCTGTGCCACGTGCCACCTTGGTGGGAGTCGATCCTCGGCGTGAAAGACGAGCCGGTGAAGGGAAAAGAGGTTCCTCTGGAATGGACTGAGACATCTGGGGGACTCTTGGAATGGTGGCACGACCCTGGAGTTCCTCTCGCCGTTCCTGTTGAGAGGGCCTCCTCTTCACATGCGACGGGAACGCCGGGAACTCTTTCCCGACGAAGCAGGGAAAGGATCCCTCATCTCGAGCTACGAGGCGGAAACGGGGCTCCTCTGGATGTGGGCGGGACCCTCGTGATTCCTCTCGAGTGGAGACAGCTAGGTCGGGGAACTTCTTGATTTGCACCAAGGGTGTGAAGGACCCTTTCGAAGTTCCAGAGGTGAGGTGTGATCCGCCTCGAGACGCCTCAGCGGAAATGGGCCTCATCTCGCCTGGAGGGGAGAACCTCCTGGATTTTCTCGAGTTGCGGCAGGTCTTCTCGAGTTACAACGGGGACCTCAGGGACCCGCTCTGGTGGCCTCAGGAAAGGCCAGTCCCCATGCGAGTTGCTAGGGGACCTCTCGGGATTCCTCTCCCGTCCATGCCGGGGCCTCAGTCCTTGTGTGGAGTCAGGGCCGGAACCTGAGGATTCCTCTCCAGTGTTGCCATGGATCTTGGGGTGCTTCTGAGTCTCCCCAGGGGAGTCAGGCCTCGTCTCGAGTGGGGGCATGCACGTGCGCTTTCCTCCCGAGCTGCAGCAGTAGTGTCACGCTTCCTGTCACGTGGATCAAGGGATCTGTGGCTTTCCCTCGAGGCTGTCCCTCGAGGCTTTCCCACGAGGCTTTCCCACAGGGCTGTGCCACGTGCCACCTTGGTGGGAGTCGATCCTCGGCGTGAAAGACGAGCCGGTGAAGGGAAAAGAGGTTCCTCTGGAATGGACTGAGACATCTGGGGGACTCTTGGAATGGTGGCACGACCCTGGAGTTCCTCTCGCCGTTCCTGTTGAGAGGGCCTCCTCTTCACATGCGACGGGAACGCCGGGAACTCTTTCCCGATGAAGCAGGGAAAGGATCCCTCATCTCGAGCTACGAGGCGGAAACGGGGCTCCTCTGGATGTGGGCGGGACCCTCGTGATTCCTCTCGAGTGGAGACGGCTAGGTCGGGGAACTTCTTGATTTGCACCAAGGGTGTGAAGGACCCTTTCGAAGTTCCAGAGGTGAGGTGTGATCCGCCTCGAGACGCCTCAGCGGAAATGGGCCTCATCTCGCCTGGAGCGGAGAACCTCCTGGATTTTCTCGAGTTGCGGCAGGTCTTCTCGAGTTACGACGGGGACCTCAGGGACCCGCTCTGGTGGCCTCAGGAAAGGCCAGTCCCCATGCGAGTTGCTAGGGGACCTCTCGGGATTCCTCTCCCGTCCATGCCGGGGCCTCAGTCCTTGTGTGGAGTCGGGGCCGGAACCTGAGGATTCCTCTCCAGTGTTGCCATGGATCTTGGGGTGCTTCTGAGTCTCCCCAGGGGAGTCAGGCCTCGTCTCGAGTGGGGGCATGCACGTGCGCTTTCCTCCCGAGCTGCAGCAGTAGTGTCACGCTTCCTGTCACGTGGATCATGGGATCTGTGGCTTTCCCTCGAGGCTGTCCCTCGAGGCTTTCCCACGAGGCTTTCCCACAGGGCTGTGCCACGTGCCACCTTGGTGGGAGTCGATCCTCGGCGTGAAAGACGAGCCGGTGAAGGGAAAAGAGGTTCCTCTGGAATGGACTGAGACATCTGGGGGACTCTTGGAATGGTGGCACGACCCTGGAGTTCCTCTCGCCGTTCCTGTTGAGAGGGCCTCCTCTTGAGATGCGACGGGAACGCCGGGAACTCTTTCCCGACGAAGCAGGGAAAGGATCCCTCATCTCGAGCTACGAGGCGGAAACGGGGCTCCTCTGGATGTGGGCGGGACCCTCGTGATTCCTCTCGAGTGGAGACGGCTAGGTCGGGGAACTTCTTGATTTGCACCAAGGGTGTGAAGGACCCTTTCGAAGTTCCAGAGGTGAGGTGTGATCCGCCTCGAGACGCCTCAGCAGAAATGGGCCTCATCTCGCCTGGAGGGGAGAACCTCCTGGATTTTCTCGAGTTGCGGCAGGTCTTCTCGAGTTACGACGGGGACCTCAGGGACCCGCTCTGGTGGCCTCAGGAAAGGCCAGTCCCCATGTGAGTTGCTAGGGGACCTCTCGGGATTCCTCTCCCGTCCATGCCGGGGCCCCAGTCCTTGTGTGGAGTCAGGGCCGGAACCTGAGGATTCCTCTCCAGTGTTGCCATGGATCTTGGGGTGCTTCTGAGTCTCCCCAGGGGAGTCAGGCCTCGTCTCGAGTGGGGGCATGCACGTGCGCTTTCCTCCCGAGCTGCAGCAGTAGTGTCACGCTTCCTGTCACGTGGATCAAGGGATCTGTGGCTTTCCCTCGAGGCTGTCCCTCGAGGCTTTCCCACGAGGCTTTCCCACAGGGCTGTGCCACGTGCCACCTTGGTGGGAGTCGATCCTCGGCGTGAAAGACGAGCCGGTGAAGGGAAAAGAGGTTCCTCTGGAATGGACTGAGACATCTGGGGGACTCTTGGAATGGTGGCACGACCCTGGAGTTCCTCTCGCCGTTCCTGTTGAGAGGGCCTCCTCTTCACATGCGACGGGAACGCCGGGAACTCTTTCCCGATGAAGCAGGGAAAGGATCCCTCATCTCGAGCTACGAGGCGGAAACGGGGCTCCTCTGGATGTGGGCGGGACCCTCGTGATTCCTCTCGAGTGGAGACGGCTAGGTCGGGGAACTTCTTGATTTGCACCAAGGGTGTGAAGGACCCTTTCGAAGTTCCAGAGGTGAGGTGTGATCCGCCTCGAGACGCCTCAGCGGAAATGGGCCTCATCTCGCCTGGAGGGGAGAACCTCCTGGATTTTCTCGAGTTGCGGCAGGTCTTCTCGAGTTACGACGGGGACCTCAGGGACCCGCTCTGGTGGCCTCAGGAAAGGCCAGTCCCCATGCGAGTTGCTAGGGGACCTCTCGGGATTCCTCTCCCGTCCATGCCGGGGCCTCAGTCCTTGTGTGGAGTCGGGGCCGGAACCTGAGGATTCCTCTCCAGTGTTGCCATGGATCTTGGGGTGCTTCTGAGTCTCCCCAGGGGAGTCAGGCCTCGTCTCAAGTGGGGGCATGCACGTGCGCTTTCCTCCCGAGCTGCAGCAGTAGTGTCACGCTTCCTGTCACGTGGATCAAGGGATCTGTGGCTTTCCCTCGAGGCTGTCCCTCGAGGCTTTCCCACGAGGCTTTCCCACAGGGCTGTGCCACGTGCCACCTTGGTGGGAGTCGATCCTCGGCGTGAAAGACGAGCCGGTGAAGGGAAAAGAGGTTCCTCTGGAATGGACTGAGACATCTGGGGGACTCTTGGAATGGTGGCACGACCCTGGAGTTCCTCTCGCCGTTCCTGTTGAGAGGGCCTCCTCTTCACATGCGACGGGAACGCCGGGAACTCTTTCCCGACGAAGCAGGGAAAGGATCCCTCATCTCGAGCTACGAGGCGGAAACGGGGCTCCTCTGGATGTGGGCGGGACCCTCGTGATTCCTCTCGAGTGGAGACGGCTAGGTCGGGGAACTTCTTGATTTGCACCAAGGGTGTGAAGGACCCTTTCGAAGTTCCAGAGGTGAGGTGTGATCCGCCTCGAGACGCCTCATCGGAAATGGGCCTCATCTCGCCTGGAGGGGAGAACCTCCTGGATTTTGTCGAGTTGCGGCAGGTCTTCTCGAGTTACGACGGGGACCTCAGGGACCCGCTCTGGTGGCCTCAGGAAAGGCCAGTCCCCATGCGAGTTGCTAGGGGACCTATCGGGATTCCTCTCCCGTCGATGCCGGGGCCTCAGTCCTTGTGTGGAGTCGGGGCCGGAACCTGAGGATTCCTCTCCAGTGTTGCCATGGATCTTGGGGTGCTTCTGAGTCTCCCCAGGGGAGTCAGGCCTCGTCTCGAGTGGGGGCATGCACGTGCGCTTTCCTCCCGAGCTGCAGCAGTAGTGTCACGCTTCCTGTCACGTGGATCAAGGGATCTGTGGCTTTCCCTCGAGGCTGTCCCTCGAGGCTTTCCCACGAGGCTTTCCCACAGGGCTGTGCCACGTGCCACCTTGGTGGGAGTCGATCCTCGGCGTGAAAGACGAGCCGGTGAAGGGAAAAGAGGTTCCTCTGGAATGGACTGAGACATCTGGGGGACTCTTGGAATGGTGGCACGACCCTGGAGTTCCTCTCGCCGTTCCTGTTGAGAGGGCCTCCTCTTGAGATGCGACGGGAACGCCGGGAACTCTTTCCCGACGAAGCAGGGAAAGGATCCCTCATCTCGAGCTACGAGGCGGAAACGGGGCTCCTCTGGATGTGGGCGGGACCCTCGTGATTCCTCTCGAGTGGAGACGGCTAGGTCGGGGAACTTCTTGATTTGCACCAAGGGTGTGAAGGACCCTTTCGAAGTTCCAGAGGTGAGGTGTGATCCGCCTCGAGACGCCTCAGCAGAAATGGGCCTCATCTCGCCTGGAGGGGAGAACCTCCTGGATTTTCTCGAGTTGCGGCAGGTCTTCTCGAGTTACGACGGGGACCTCAGGGACCCGCTCTGGTGGCCTCAGGAAAGGCCAGTCCCCATGTGAGTTGCTAGGGGACCTCTCGGGATTCCTCTCCCGTCCATGCCGGGGCCCCAGTCCTTGTGTGGAGTCAGGGCCGGAACCTGAGGATTCCTCTCCAGTGTTGCCATGGATCTTGGGGTGCTTCTGAGTCTCCCCAGGGGAGTCAGGCCTCGTCTCGAGTGGGGGCATGCACGTGCGCTTTCCTCCCGAGCTGCAGCAGTAGTGTCACGCTTCCTGTCACGTGGATCAAGGGATCTGTGGCTTTCCCTCGAGGCTGTCCCTCGAGGCTTTCCCACGAGGCTTTCCCACAGGGCTGTGCCACGTGCCACCTTGGTGGGAGTCGATCCTCGGCGTGAAAGACGAGCCGGTGAAGGGAAAAGAGGTTCCTCTGGAATGGACTGAGACATCTGGGGGACTCTTGGAATGGTGGCACGACCCTGGAGTTCCTCTCGCCGTTCCTGTTGAGAGGGCCTCCTCTTCACATGCGACGGGAACGCCGGGAACTCTTTCCCGATGAAGCAGGGAAAGGATCCCTCATCTCGAGCTACGAGGCGGAAACGGGGCTCCTCTGGATGTGGGCGGGACCCTCGTGATTCCTCTCGAGTGGAGACGGCTAGGTCGGGGAACTTCTTGATTTGCACCAAGGGTGTGAAGGACCCTTTCGAAGTTCCAGAGGTGAGGTGTGATCCGCCTCGAGACGCCTCAGCGGAAATGGGCCTCATCTCGCCTGGAGGGGAGAACCTCCTGGATTTTCTCGAGTTGCGGCAGGTCTTCTCGAGTTACGACGGGGACCTCAGGGACCCGCTCTGGTGGCCTCAGGAAAGGCCAGTCCCCATGCGAGTTGCTAGGGGACCTCTCGGGATTCCTCTCCCGTCCATGCCGGGGCCTCAGTCCTTGTGTGGAGTCGGGGCCGGAACCTGAGGATTCCTCTCCAGTGTTGCCATGGATCTTGGGGTGCTTCTGAGTCTCCCCAGGGGAGTCAGGCCTCGTCTCGAGTGGGGGCATGCACGTGCGCTTTCCTCCCGAGCTGCAGCAGTAGTGTCACGCTTCCTGTCACGTGGATCAAGGGATCTGTGGCTTTCCCTCGAGGCTGTCCCTCGAGGCTTTCCCACGAGGCTTTCCCACAGGGCTGTGCCACGTGCCACCTTGGTGGGAGTCGATCCTCGGCGTGAAAGACGAGCCGGTGAAGGGAAAAGAGGTTCCTCTGGAATGGACTGAGACATCTGGGGGACTCTTGGAATGGTGGCACGACCCTGGAGTTCCTCTCGCCGTTCCTGTTGAGAGGGCCTCCTCTTCACATGCGACGGGAACGCCGGGAACTCTTTCCCGACGAAGCAGGGAAAGGATCCCTCATCTCGAGCTACGAGGCGGAAACGGGGCTCCTCTGGATGTGGGCGGGACCCTCGTGATTCCTCTCGAGTGGAGACGGCTAGGTCGGGGAACTTCTTGATTTGCACCAAGGGTGTGAAGGACCCTTTCGAAGTTCCAGAGGTGAGGTGTGATCCGCCTCGAGACGCCTCATCGGAAATGGGCCTCATCTCGCCTGGAGGGGAGAACCTCCTGGATTTTCTCGAGTTGCGGCAGGTCTTCTCGAGTTACGACGGGGACCTCAGGGACCCGCTCTGGTGGCCTCAGGAAAGGCCAGTCCCCATGCGAGTTGCTCGGGGACCTCTCGGGATTCCTCTCCCGTCCAGGCCGGGGCCTCAGTCCTTGTGTGGAGTCGGGGCCGGAACCTGAGGATTCCTCTCCAGTGTTGCCATGGATCTTGGGGTGCTTCTGAGTCTCCCCAGGGGAGTCAGGCCTCGTCTCGAGTGGGGGCATGCACGTGCGCTTTCCTCCCGAGCTGCAGCAGTAGTGTCACGCTTCCTGTCACGTGGATCAAGGGATCTGTGGCTTTCCCTCGAGGCTGTCCCTCGAGGCTTTCCCACGAGGCTTTCCCACAGGGCTGTGCCACGTGCCACCTTGGTGGGAGTCGATCCTCGGCGTGAAAGACGAGCCGGTGAAGGGAAAAGAGGTTCCTCTGGAATGGACTGAGACATCTGGGGGACTCTTGGAATGGTGGCACGACCCTGGAGTTCCTCTCGCCGTTCCTGTTGAGAGGGCCTCCTCTTCACATGCGACGGGAACGCCGGGAACTCTTTCCCGACGAAGCAGGGAAAGGATCCCTCATCTCGAGCTACGAGGCGGAAACGGGGCTCCTCTGGATGTGGGCGGGACCCTCGTGATTCCTCTCGAGTGGAGACAGCTAGGTCGGGGAACTTCTTGATTTGCACCAAGGGTGTGAAGGACCCTTTCGAAGTTCCAGAGGTGAGGTGTGATCCGCCTCGAGACGCCTCAGCGGAAATGGGCCTCATCTCGCCTGGAGGGGAGAACCTCCTGGATTTTCTCGAGTTGCGGCAGGTCTTCTCGAGTTACAACGGGGACCTCAGGGACCCGCTCTGGTGGCCTCAGGAAAGGCCAGTCCCCATGCGAGTTGCTAGGGGACCTCTCGGGATTCCTCTCCCGTCCATGCCGGGGCCTCAGTCCTTGTGTGGAGTCAGGGCCGGAACCTGAGGATTCCTCTCCAGTGTTGCCATGGATCTTGGGGTGCTTCTGAGTCTCCCCAGGGGAGTCAGGCCTCGTCTCGAGTGGGGGCATGCACGTGCGCTTTCCTCCCGAGCTGCAGCAGTAGTGTCACGCTTCCTGTCACGTGGATCAAGGGATCTGTGGCTTTCCCTCGAGGCTGTCCCTCGAGGCTTTCCCACGAGGCTTTCCCACAGGGCTGTGCCACGTGCCACCTTGGTGGGAGTCGATCCTCGGCGTGAAAGACGAGCCGGTGAAGGGAAAAGAGGTTCCTCTGGAATGGACTGAGACATCTGGGGGACTCTTGGAATGGTGGCACGACCCTGGAGTTCCTCTCGCCGTTCCTGTTGAGAGGGCCTCCTCTTCACATGCGACGGGAACGCCGGGAACTCTTTCCCGATGAAGCAGGGAAAGGATCCCTCATCTCGAGCTACGAGGCGGAAACGGGGCTCCTCTGGATGTGGGCGGGACCCTCGTGATTCCTCTCGAGTGGAGACGGCTAGGTCGGGGAACTTCTTGATTTGCACCAAGGGTGTGAAGGACCCTTTCGAAGTTCCAGAGGTGAGGTGTGATCCGCCTCGAGACGCCTCAGCGGAAATGGGCCTCATCTCGCCTGGAGCGGAGAACCTCCTGGATTTTCTCGAGTTGCGGCAGGTCTTCTCGAGTTACGACGGGGACCTCAGGGACCCGCTCTGGTGGCCTCAGGAAAGGCCAGTCCCCATGCGAGTTGCTAGGGGACCTCTCGGGATTCCTCTCCCGTCCATGCCGGGGCCTCAGTCCTTGTGTGGAGTCGGGGCCGGAACCTGAGGATTCCTCTCCAGTGTTGCCATGGATCTTGGGGTGCTTCTGAGTCTCCCCAGGGGAGTCAGGCCTCGTCTCGAGTGGGGGCATGCACGTGCGCTTTCCTCCCGAGCTGCAGCAGTAGTGTCACGCTTCCTGTCACGTGGATCAAGGGATCTGTGGCTTTCCCTCGAGGCTGTCCCTCGAGGCTTTCCCACGAGGCTTTCCCACAGGGCTGTGCCACGTGCCACCTTGGTGGGAGTCGATCCTCGGCGTGAAAGACGAGCCGGTGAAGGGAAAAGAGGTTCCTCTGGAATGGACTGAGACATCTGGGGGACTCTTGGAATGGTGGCACGACCCTGGAGTTCCTCTCGCCGTTCCTGTTGAGAGGGCCTCCTCTTCACATGCGACGGGAACGCCGGGAACTCTTTCCCGACGAAGCAGGGAAAGGATCCCTCATCTCGAGCTACGAGGCGGAAACGGGGCTCCTCTGGATGTGGGCGGGACCCTCGTGATTCCTCTCGAGTGGAGACGGCTAGGTCGGGGAACTTCTTGATTTGCACCAAGGGTGTGAAGGACCCTTTCGAAGTTCCAGAGGTGAGGTGTGATCCGCCTCGAGACGCCTCAGCGGAAATGGGCCTCATCTCGCCTGGAGGGGAGAACCTCCTGGATTTTCTCGAGTTGCGGCAGGTCTTCTCGAGTTACGACGGGGACCTCAGGGACCCGCTCTGGTGGCCTCAGGAAAGGCCAGTCCCCATGCGAGTTGCTCGGGGACCTCTCGGGATTCCTCTCCCGTCCAGGCCGGGGCCTCAGTCCTTGTGTGGAGTCGGGGCCGGAACCTGAGGATTCCTCTCCAGTGTTGCCATGGATCTTGGGGTGCTTCTGAGTCTCCCCAGGGGAGTCAGGCCTCGTCTCGAGTGGGGGCATGCACGTGCGCTTTCCTCCCGAGCTGCAGCAGTAGTGTCACGCTTCCTGTCACGTGGATCAAGGGATCTGTGGCTTTCCCTCGAGGCTGTCCCTCGAGGCTTTCCCACGAGGCTTTCCCACAGGGCTGTGCCACGTGCCACCTTGGTGGGAGTCGATCCTCGGCGTGAAAGACGAGCCGGTGAAGGGAAAAGAGGTTCCTCTGGAATGGACTGAGACATCTGAGGGACTCTTGGAATGGTGGCACGACCCTGGAGTTCCTCTCGCCGTTCCTGTTGAGAGGGCCTCCTCTTCACATGCGACGGGAACGCCGGGAACTCTTTCCTGACGAAGCAGGGAAAGGATCCCTCATCTCGAGCTACGAGGCGGAAACGGGGCTCCTCTGGATGTGGGCGGGACCCTCGTGATTCCTCTCGAGTGGAGACAGCTAGGTCGGGGAACTTCTTGATTTGCACCAAGGGTGTGAAGGACCCTTTCGAAGTTCCAGAGGTGAGGTGTGATCCGCCTCGAGACGCCTCAGCGGAAATGGGCCTCATCTCGCCTGGAGGGGAGAACCTCCTGGATTTTCTCGAGTTGCGGCAGGTCTTCTCGAGTTACAAACGGGGACCTCAGGGACCCGCTCTGGTGGCCTCAGGAAAGGCCAGTCCCCATGCGAGTTGCTAGGGGACCTCTCGGGATTCCTCTCCCGTCCATGCCGGGGCCTCAGTCCTTGTGTGGAGTCGGGGCCGGAACCTGAGGATTCCTCCCCAGTGTTGCCATGGATCTTGGGGTGCTTCTGAGTCTCCCCAGGGGAGTCAGGCCTCGTCTCGAGTGGGGGCATGCACGTGCGCTTTCCTCCCGAGCTGCAGCAGTAGTGTCACGCTTCCTGTCACGTGGATCAAGGGATCTGTGGCTTTCACTCGAGGCTGTCCCTCGAGGCTTTCCCACGAGGCTTTCCCACAGGGCTGTGCCACGTGCCACCTTGGTGGGAGTCGATCCTCGGCGTGAAAGACGAGCCGGTGAAGGGAAAAGAGGTTCCTCTGGAATGGACTGAGACATCTGGGGGGACTCTGGGAATGGTGGCACGAACCTGGAGTTCCTCTCGCCGTTCCTGTTGAGAGGGCCTCCTCTTGAGATGCGACGGGAACGCTGGGAACTCTTTCCCGACGAAGCAGGGAAAGGATCCCTCATCTTGAGCTACGAGGCGGAAACGGGGCTCCTCTGGATGTGGGCGGGACCCTCGTGATTCCTCTCGAGTGGAGACGGCTAGGTCGGGGAACTTCTTGATTTGCACCAAGGGTGTGAAGGACCCTTTCGAAGTTCCAGAGGTGAGGTGTGATCCGCCTCGAGACGCCTCAGCGGAAATGGGCCTCATCTCGCCTGGAGGGGAGAACCTACTGGATTTTCTCGAGTTGCGGCAGGTCTTCTCGAGTTACGACGGGGACCTCAGGGACCCGCTCTGTTGGCCTCAGGAAAGGCCAGTCCCCATGCGAGTTGCTAGGGGACCTCTCGGGATTCCTCTCCCGTCCATGCCGGGGCCCTCAGTCCTTGTGTGGAGTCGGGGCCGGAACCTGAGGATTCCTCTCCAGTGTTGCCATGGATCTTGGGGTGCTTCTGAGTCTCCCCAGGGGAGTCAGCCCTCGTCTCGAGTGGGGGCATGCACGTGCGCTTTCCTCCCGACCTGCAGCAGTAGTGTCACGCTTCCTGTCACGTGGATCAAGGGATCTGTGGCTTTCCCTCGAGGCTGTCCCTCGAGGCTTTCCCACGAGGCTTTCCCACAGGGCTGTGCCACGTGCCACCTTGGTGGGAGTCGATCCTCGGCGTGAAAGACGAGCCGGTGAAGGGAAAAGAGGTTCCTCTGGAATGGACTGAGACATCTGGGGGACTCTTGGAATGGTGGCACGACCCTGGAGTTCCTCTCGCCGTTCCTGTTGAGAGGGCCTCCTCTTGAGATGCGACGGGAACGCCGGGAACTCTTTCCCGACGAAGCAGGGAAAGGATCCCTCATCTCGAGCTACGAGGCGGAAACGGGGCTCCTCTGGATGTGGGCGGGACCCTCGTGATTCCTCTCGAGTGGAGACTGCTAGGTCGGGGAACTTCTTGATTTGCACCAAGGGTGTAAAGGACCCTTTCGAAGTTCCAGAGGTGAGGTGTGATCCGCCTCGAGACGCCTCAGCGGAAATGGGCCTCATCTCGCCTGGAGGGGAGAACCTCCTGGATTTTCTCGAGTTGCGGCAGGTCTTCTCGAGTTACGACGGGGACCTCAGGGACCCGCTCTGGTGGCCTCAGGAAAGGCCAGTCCCCATGCGAGTTGCTAGGGGACCTCTCGGGATTCCTCTCCCGTCCATGCCGGGGCCTCAGTCCTTGTGTGGAGTCAGGGCCGGAACCTGAGGATTCCTCTCCAGTGTTGCCATGGATCTTGGGGTGCTTCTGAGTCTCCCCAGGGGAGTCAGGCCTCGTCTCGAGTGGGGGCATGCACGTGCGCTTTCCTCCCGAGCTGCAGCAGTAGTGTCACGCTTCCTGTCACGTGGATCAAGGGATCTGTGGCTTTCCCTCGAGGCTGTCCCTCGAGGCTTTCCCACGAGGCTTTCCCACAGGGCTGTGCCACGTGTCACCTTGGTGGGAGTCGATCCTCGGCGTGAAAGACGAGCCGGTGAAGGGAAAAGAGGTTCCTCTGGAATGGACTGAGACATCTGGGGGACTCTTGGAATGGTGGCACGACCCTGGAGTTCCTCTCGCCGTTCCTGTTGAGAGGGCCTCCTCTTCACATGCGACGGGAACGCCGGGAACTCTTTCCCGACGAAGCAGGGAAAGGATCCCTCATCTCGAGCTACGAGGCGGAAACGGGGCTCCTCTGGATGTGGGCGGGACCCTCGTGATTCCTCTCGAGTGGAGACGGCTAGGTCGGGGAACTTCTTGATTTGCACCAAGGGTGTGAAGGACCCTTTCGAAGTTCCAGAGGTGAGGTGTGATCCGCCTCGAGACGCCTCAGCGGAAATGGGCCTCATCTCGCCTGGAGGGGAGAACCTCCTGGATTTTCTCGAGTTGCGGCAGGTCTTCTCGAGTTACGACGGGGACCTCAGGGACCCGCTCTGGTGGCCTCAGGAAAGGCCAGTCCCCATGCGAGTTGCTAGGGGACCTCTCGGGATTCCTCTCCCGTCCATGCCGGGGCCTCAGTCCTTGTGTGGAGTCGGGGCCGGAACCTGAGGATTCCTCTCCAGTGTTGCCATGGATCTTGGGGTGCTTCTGAGTCTCCCCAGGGGAGTCAGGCCTCGTCTCGAGTGGGGGCATGCACGTGCGCTTTCCTCCCGAGCTGCAGCAGTAGTGTCACGCTTCCTGTCACGTGGATCAAGCATCTGTGGCTTTCCCTCGAGGCTGTCCCTCGAGGCTTTCCCACGAGGCTTTCCCACAGGGCTGTGCCACGTGCCACCTTGGTGGGAGTCGATCCTCGGTCGGCGTGAAAGACGAGCCGGTGAAGGGAAAAGAGGTTCCTCTGGAATGGACTGAGACATCTGGGGGACTCTTGGAATGGTGGCACGACCCTGGAGTTCCTCTCGCCGTTCCTGTTGAGAGGGCCTCCTCTTCACATGCGACGGGAACGCCGGGAACTCTTTCCCGACGAAGCAGGGAAAGGATCCCTCATCTCGAGCTACGAGGCGGAAACGGGGCTCCTCTGGATGTGGGCGGGACCCTCGTGATTCCTCTCGAGTGGAGACGGCTAGGTCGGGGAACTTCTTGATTTGCACCAAGGGTGTGAAGGACCCTTTCGAAGTTCCAGAGGTGAGGTGTGATCCGCCTCGAGACGCCTCATCGGAAATGGGCCTCATCTCGCCTGGAGGGGAGAACCTCCTGGATTTTCTCGAGTTGCGGCAGGTCTTCTCGAGTTACGACGGGGACCTCAGGGACCCGCTCTGGTGGCCTCAGGAAAGGCCAGTCCCCATGCGAGTTGCTAGGGGACCTCTCGGGATTCCTCTCCCGTCCATGCCGGGGCCTCAGTCCTTGTGTGGAGTCGGGGCCGGAACCTGAGGATTCCTCTCCAGTGTTGCCATGGATCTTGGGGTGCTTCTGAGTCTCCCCAGGGGAGTCAGGCCTCGTCTCGAGTGGGGGCATGCACGTGCGCTTTCCTCCCGAGCTGCAGCAGTAGTGTCACGCTTCCTGTCACGTGGATCAAGGGATCTGTGGCTTTCCCTCGAGGCTGTCCCTCGAGGCTTTCCCACGAGGCTTTCCCACAGGGCTGTGCCACGTGCCACCTTGGTGGGTGTCAATCCTCGGCGTGAAAGACGAGCCGGTGAAGGGAAAAGTGGTTCCTCTGGAATGGACTGAGACATCTGGGGGACTCTTGGAATGGTGGCACGACCCTGGAGTTCCTCTCGCCGTTCCTGTTGAGAGGGCCTCCTCTTCACATGCGACGGGAACGCCGGGAACTCTTTCCCGACGAAGCAGGGAAAGGATCCCTCATCTCGAGCTACGAGGCGGAAACGGGGCTCCTCTGGATGTGGGCGGGACCCTCGTGATTCCTCTCGAGTGGAGACGGCTAGGTCGGGGAACTTCTTGATTTGCACCAAGGGTGTGAAGGACCCTTTCGAAGTTCCAGAGGTGAGGTGTGATCCGCCTCGAGACGCCTCAGCGGAAATGGGCCTCATCTCGCCTGGAGGGGAGAACCTCCTGGATTTTCTCGAGTTGCGGCAGGTCTTCTCGAGTTACGACGGGGACCTCAGGGACCCGCTCTGGTGGCCTCAGGAAAGTCCAGTCCCCATGCGAGTTGCTAGGGGACCTCTCGGGATTCCTCTCCCGTCCATGCCGGGGCCTCAGTCCTTGTGTGGAGTCGGGGCCGGAACCTGAGGATTCCTCCCCAGTGTTGCCATGGATCTTGGGGTGCTTCTGAGTCTCCCCAGGGGAGTCAGGCCTCGTCTCGAGTGGGGGCATGCACGTGCGCTTTCCTCCCGAGCTGCAGCAGTAGTGTCACGCTTCCTGTCACGTGGATCAAGGGATCTGTGGCTTTCCCTCGAGGCTGTCCCTCGAGGCTTTCCCACGAGGCTTTCCCACAGGGCTGTGCCACGTGCCACCTTGGTGGGAGTCGATCCTCGGCGTGAAAGACGAGCCGGTGAAGGGAAAAGAGGTTCCTCTGGAATGGACTGAGACATCTGGGGGACTCTTGGAATGGTGGCACGACCCTGGAGTTCCTCTCGCCGTTCCTGTTGAGAGGGCCTCCTCTTCACATGCGACGGGAACGCCGGGAACTCTTTCCCGACGAAGCAGGGAAAGGATCCCTCATCTCGAGCTACGAGGCGGAAACGGGGCTCCTCTGGATGTGGGCGGGACCCTCGTGATTCCTCTCGAGTGGAGACGGCTAGGTCGGGGAACTTCTTGATTTGGACCAAGGGTGTGAAGGACCCTTTCGAAGTTCCGGAGGTGAGGTGTGATCCGCCTCGAGACGCCTCAGCGGAAATGGGCCTCATCTCGCCTGGAGGGGAGAACCTCCTGGATTTTCTCGAGTTGCGGCAGGTCTTCTCGAGTTACGACGGGGACCTCAGGGACCCGCTCTGGTGGCCTCAGGAAAGGCCAGTCCCCATGCGAGTTGCTAGGGGACCTCTCGGGATTCCTCTCCCGTCCATGCCGGGGCCTCAGTCCTTGTGTGGAGTCGGGGCCGGAACCTGAGGATTCCTCTCCAGTGTTGCCATGGATCTTGGGGTGCTTCTGAGTCTCCCCAGGGGAGTCAGGCCTCGTCTCGAGTGGGGGCATGCACGTGCGCTTTCCTCCCGAGCTGCAGCAGTAGTGTCACGCTTCCTGTCACGTGGATCAAGGGATCTGTGGCTTTCCCTCGAGGCTGTCCCTCGAGGCTTTCCCACGAGGCTTTCCCACAGGGCTGTGCCACGTGCCACCTTGGTGGGAGTCGATCCTCGGCGTGAAAGACGAGCCGGTGAAGGGAAAAGAGGTTCCTCTGGAATGGACTGAGACATCTGGGGGACTCTTGGAATGGTGGCACGACCCTGGAGTTCCTCTCGCTGTTCCTGTTGAGAGGGCCTCCTCTTGAGATGCGACGGGAACGCCGGGAACTCTTTCCCGACGATGCAGGGAAAGGATCCCTCATCTCGAGCTACGAGGCGGAAACGGGGCTCCTCTGGATGTGGGCGGGACCCTCGTGATTCCTCTCGAGTGGAGACGGCTAGGTCGGGGAACTTCTTGATTTTCACCAAGGGTGTGAAGGACCCTTTCGAAGTTCCAGAGGTGAGGTGTGATCAGCCTCGAGACGCCTCAGCGGAAATGGGCCTCATCTCGCCTGGAGGGGAGAACCTCCTGGATTTTCTCGAGTTGCGGCAGGTCTTCTCGAGTTACGACGGGGACATCAGGGACCCGCTCTGGTGGCCTCAGGAAAGGCCAGTCCCCATGCGAGTTGCTAGGGGACCTCTCGGGATTCCTCTCCCGTCCATGCCGGGGCCTCAGTCCTTGTGTGGAGTCGGGGCCGGAACCTGAGGATTCCTCTCCAGTGTTGCCATGGATCTTGGGGTGCTTCTGAGTCTCCCCAGGGGAGTCAGGCCTCGTCTCGAGTGGGGGCATGCACGTGCGCTTTCCTCCCGAGCTGCAGCAGTAGTGTCACGCTTCCTGTCACGTGGATCAAGGGATCTGTGGCTTTCCCTCGAGGCTGTCCCTCGAGGCTTTCCCACGAGGCTTTCCCACAGGGCTGTGCCACGTGCCACCTTGGTGGGAGTCGATCCTCGGCGTGAAAGACGAGCCGGTGAAGGGAAAAGAGGTTCCTCTGGAATGGACTGAGACATCTGGGGGACTCTTGGAATGGTGGCACGACCCTGGAGTTCCTCTCGCCGTTCCTGTTGAGAGGGCCTCCTCTTGAGATGCGACGGGAACGCTGGGAACTCTTTCCCGACGAAGCAGGGAAAGGATCCCTCATCTCGAGCTACGAGGCGGAAACGGGGCTCCTCTGGATGTGGGCGGGACCCTCGTGATTCCTCTCGAGTGGAGACGGCTAGGTCGGGGGACTTCTTGATTTGCACCAAGGGTGTGAAGGACCCTTTCGAAGTTCCAGAGGTGAGGTGTGATCAGCCTCGAGACGCCTCATCGGAAATGGGCCTCATCTCGCCTGGAGGGGAGAACCTCCTGGATTTTCTCGAGTTGCGGCAGGTCTTCTCGAGTTACGACGGGGACCTCAGGGACCCGCTCTGGTGGCCTCAGGAAAGGCCAGTCCCCATGCGAGTTGCTAGGGGACCTCTCGGGATTCCTCTCCCGTCCATGCCGGGGCCTCAGTCCTTGTGTGGAGTCGGGGCCGGAACCTGAGGATTCCTCTCCAGTGTTGCCATGGATCTTGGGGTGCTTCTGAGTCTCCCCAGGGGAGTCAGTCCTCGTCTCGAGTGGGGGCATGCACGTGCGCTTTCCTCCCGAGCTGCAGCAGTAGTGTCACGCTTCCTGTCACGTGGATCAAGGGATCTGTGGCTTTCCCTCGAGGCTGTCCCTCGAGGCTTTCCCACGAGGCTTTCCCACAGGGCTGTGCCACGTGCCACCTTGGTGGGAGTCGATCCTCGGCGTGAAAGACGAGCCGGTGAAGGGAAAAGTGGTTCCTCTGGAATGGACTGAGACATCTGGGGGACTCTTGGAATGGTGGCACGACCCTGGAGTTCCTCTCGCCGTTCCTGTTGAGAGGGCCTCCTCTTCACATGCGACGGGAACGCCGGGAACTCTTTCCCGACGAAGCAGGGAAAGGATCCCTCATCTCGAGCTACGAGGCGGAAACGGGGCTCCTCTGGATGTGGGCGGGACCCTCGTGATTCCTCTCGAGTGGAGACGGCTAGGTCGGGGAACTTCTTGATTTGCACCAAGGGTGTGAAGGACCCTTTCGAAGTTCCAGAGGTGAGGTGTGATCCGCCTCGAGACGCCTCATCGGAAATGGGCCTCATCTCGCCTGGAGGGGAGAACCTCCTGGATTTTCTCGAGTTGCGGCAGGTCTTCTCGAGTTACGACGGGGACCTCAGGGACCCGCTCTGGTGGCCTCAGGAAAGGCCAGTCCCCATGCGAGTTGCTAGGGGACCTCTCGGGATTCCTCTCCCGTCCATGCCGGGGCCTCAGTCCTTGTGTGGAGTCGGGGCCGGAACCTGAGGATTCCTCTCCAGTGTTGCCATGGATCTTGGGGTGCTTCTGAGTCTCCCCAGGGGAGTCAGGCCTCGTCTCGAGTGGGGGCATGCACGTGCGCTTTCCTCCCGAGCTGCAGCAGTAGTGTCACGCTTCCTGTCACGTGGATCAAGGGATCTGTGGCTTTCCCTCGAGGCTGTCCCTCGAGGCTTTCCCACGAGGCTTTCCCACAGGGCTGTGCCACGTGCCACCTTGGTGGGAGTCGATCCTCGGCGTGAAAGACGAGCCGGTGAAGGGAAAAGTGGTTCCTCTGGAATGGACTGAGACATCTGGGGGACTCTTGGAATGGTGGCACGACCCTGGAGTTCCTCTCGCCGTTCCTGTTGAGAGGGCCTCCTCTTCACATGCGACGGGAACGCCGGGAACTCTTTCCCGACGAAACAGGGAAAGGATCCCTCATCTCGAGCTACGAGGCGGAAACGGGGCTCCTCTGGATGTGGGCGGGACCCTCGTGATTCCTCTCGAGTGGAGACGGCTAGGTCGGGGAACTTCTTGATTTGCACCAAGGGTGTGAAGGACCCTTTCGAAGTTCCAGAGGTGAGGTGTGATCAGCCTCGAGACGCCTCAGCGGAAATGGGCCTCATCTCGCCTGGAGGGGAGAACCTCCTGGATTTTCTCGAGTTGCGGCAGGTCTTCTCGAGTTACGACGGGGACCTCAGGGACCCGCTCTGGTGGCCTCAGGAAAGGCCAGTCCCCATGCGAGTTGCTAGGGGACCTCTCGGGATTCCTCTCCCGTCCATGCCGGGGCCTCAGTCCTTGTGTGGAGTCGGGGCCGGAACCTGAGGATTCCTCTCCAGTGTTGCCATGGATCTTGGGGTGCTTCTGAGTCTCCCCAGGGGAGTCAGGCCTCGTCTCGAGTGGGGGCATGCACGTGCGCTTTCCTCCCGAGCTGCAGCAGTAGTGTCACGCTTCCTGTCACGTGGATCAAGGGATCTGTGGCTTTCCCTCGAGGCTGTCCCTCGAGGCTTTCCCACGAGGCTTTCCCACAGGGCTGTGCCACGTGCCACCTTGGTGGGAGTCGATCCTCGGCGAGAAAGACGAGCCGGTGAAGGGAAAAGAGGTTCCTCTGGAATGGACTGAGACATCTGGGGGACTCTTGGAATGGTGGCACGACCCTGGAGTTCCTCTCGCCGTTCCTGTTGAGAGGGCCTCCTCTTGAGATGCGACGGGAACGCCGGGAACTCTTCCCGACGATGCAGGGAAAGGATCCCTCATCTCGAGCTACGAGGCGGAAACGGGGCTCCTCTGGATGTGGGCGGGACCCTCGTGATTCCTCTCGAGTGGAGACGGCTAGGTCGGGGAACTTCTTGATTTTCACCAAGGGTGTGAAGGACCCTTTCGAAGTTCCAGAGGTGAGGTGTGATCAGCCTCGAGACGCCTCAGCGGAAATGGGCCTCATCTCGCCTGGAGGGGAGAACCTCCTGGATTTTCTCGAGTTGCGGCAGGTCTTCTCGAGTTACGACGGGGACCTCAGGGACCCGCTCTGTTGGCCTCAGGAAAGGCCAGTCCCCATGCGAGTTGCTAGGGGACCTCTCGGGATTCCTCTCCCGTCCATGCCGGGGCCTCAGTCCTTGTGTGGAGTCGGGGCCGGAACCTGAGGATTCCTCTCCAGTGTTGCCATGGATCTTGGGGTGCTTCTGAGTCTCCCCAGGGGAGTCAGGCCTCGTCTCGAGTGGGGGCATGCACGTGCGCTTTCCTCCCGAGCTGCAGCAGTAGTGTCACGCTTCCTGTCACGTGGATCAAGGGATCTGTGGCTTTCCCTCGAGGCTGTCCCTCGAGGCTTTCCCACGAGGCTTTCCCACAGGGCTGTGCCACGTGCCACCTTGGTGGGAGTCGATCCTCGGCGTGAAAGACGAGCCGGTGAAGGGAAAAGAGGTTCCTCTGGAATGGACTGAGACATCTGGGGGACTCTTGGAATGGTGGCACGACCCTGGAGTTCCTCTCGCCGTTCCTGTTGAGAGGGCCTCCTCTTGAGATGCGACGGGAACGCCGGGAACTCTTTCCCGACGATGCAGGGAAAGGATCCCTCATCTCGAGCTACGAGGCGGAAACGGGGCTCCTCTGGATGTGGGCGGGACCCTCGTGATTCCTCTCGAGTGGAGACGGCTAGGTCGGGGAACTTCTTGATTTTCACCAAGGGTGTGAAGGACCCTTTCGAAGTTCCAGAGGTGAGGTGTGATCAGCCTCGAGACGACTCAGCGGAAATGGGCCTCATCTCGCCTGGAGGGGAGAACCTCCTGGATTTTCTCGAGTTGCGGCAGGTCTTCTCGAGTTACGACGGGGACCTCAGGGACCCGCTCTGTTGGCCTCAGGAAAGGCCAGTCCCCATGCGAGTTGCTAGGGGACCTCTCGGGATTCCTCTCCCGTCCATGCCGGGGCCTCAGTCCTTGTGTGCAGTCGGGGCCGGAAACTGAGGATTCCTCTCCAGTGTTGCCATGGATCTTGGGGTGCTTCTGAGTCTCCCCAGGGGAGTCAGGCCTCGTCTCGAGTGGGGGCATGCACGTGCGCTTTCCTCCCGAGCTGCAGCAGTAGTGTCACGCTTCCTGTCACGTGGATCAAGGGATCTGTGGCTTTCCCTCGAGGCTGTCCCTCGAGGCTTTCCCACGAGGCTTTCCCACAGGGCTGTGCCACGTGCCACCTTGGTGGGAGTCGATCCTCGGCGTGAAAGACGAGCCGGTGAAGGGAAAAGAGGTTCCTCTGGAATGGACTGAGACATCTGGGGGACTCTTAGAATGGTGGCACGACCCTGGAGTTCCTCTCGCCGTTCCTGTTGAGAGGGCCTCCTCTTGAGATGCGACGGGAACGCCGGGAACTCTTTCCCGACGAAGCAGGGAAAGGATCCCTCATCTCGAGCTACGAGGCGGAAACGGGGCTCCTCTGGATGTGGGCGGGACCCTCGTGATTCCTCTCGAGTGGAGACGGCTAGGTCGGGGAACTTCTTGATTTGCACCAAGGGTGTGAAGGACCCTTTCGAAGTTCCAGAGGTGAGGTGTGATCAGCCTCGAGACGCCTCAGCGGAAATGGGCCTCATCTCGCCTGGAGGGGAGAACCTCCTGGATTTTCTCGAGTTGCGGCAGGTCTTCTCGAGTTACGACGGGGACCTCAGGGACCCGCTCTGTTGGCCTCAGGAAAGGCCAGTCCCCATGCGAGTTGCTAGGGGACCTCTCGGGATTCCTCTCCCGTCCATGCCGGGGCCTCAGTCCTTGTGTGGAGTCGGGGCCGGAACCTGAGGATTCCTCTCCAGTGTTGCCATGGATCTTGGGGTGCTTCTGAGTCTCCCCAGGGGAGTCAGGCCTCGTCTCGAGTGGGGGCATGCACGTGCGCTTTCCTCCCGAGCTGCAGCAGTAGTGTCACGCTTCCTGTCACGTGGATCAAGGGATCTGTGGCTTTCCCTCGAGGCTGTCCCTCGAGGCTTTCCCACGAGGCTTTCCCACAGGGCTGTGCCACGTGCCACCTTGGTGGGAGTCGATCCTCGGCGTGAAAGACGAGCCGGTGAAGGGAAAAGAGGTTCCTCTGGAATGGACTGAGACATCTGGGGGACTCTTGGAATTGTGGCACGACCCTGGAGTTCCTCTCGCCGTTCCTGTTGAGAGGGCCTCCTCTTGAGATTCGACGGGAACGCCGGGAACTCTTTCCCGACGAAGCAGGGAAAGGATCCCTCATCTCGAGCTACGAGGCGGAAACGGGGCTCCTCTGGATGTGGGCGGGACCCTCGTGATTCCTCTCGAGTGGAGACGGCTAGGTCGGGGAACTTCTTGATTTGCACCAAGGGTGTGAAGGACCCTTTCGAAGTTCCAGAGGTGAGGTGTGATCCGCCTCGAGACGCCTCATCGGAAATGGGCCTCATCTCGCCTGGAGGGGAGAACCTCCTGGATTTTCTCGAGTTGCGGCAGGTCTTCTCGAGTTACGACGGGGACCTCAGGGACCCGCTCTGGTGGCCTCAGGAAAGGCCAGTCCCCATGCGAGTTGCTAGGGGACCTCTTGGGATTCCTCTCCCGTCCATGCCGGGGCCTCAGTCCTTGTGTGGAGTCGGGGCCGGAACCTGAGGATTCCTCTCCAGTGTTGCCATGGATCTTGGGGTGCTTCTGAGTCTCCCCAGGGGAGTCAGGCCTCATCTCGAGTGGGGGCATGCACGTGCGCTTTCCTCCCGAGCTGCAGCAGTAGTGTCACGCTTCCTGTCACGTGGATCAAGGGATCTGTGGCTTTCCCTCGAGGCTGTCCCTCGAGGCTTTCCCACGAGGCTTTCCCACAGGGCTGTGCCACGTGCCACCTTGGTGGGAGTCGATCCTCGGCGTGAAAGACGAGCCGGTGAAGGGAAAAGAGGTTCCTCTGGAATGGACTGAGACATCTGGGGGACTCTTGGAATGGTGGCACGACCCTGGAGTTCCTCTCGCCGTTCCTGTTGAGAGGGCCTCCTCTTGAGATGCGACGGGAACGCCGGGAACTCTTTCCCGACGAAGCAGGGAAAGGATCCCTCATCTCGAGCTACGAGGCGGAAACGGGGCTCCTCTGGATGTGGGCGGGGCCCTCGTGATTCCTCTCGAGTGGAGACGGCTAGGTCGGGGAACTTCTTGATTTGCACCAAGGGTGTGAAGGACCCTTTCGAAGTTCCAGAGGTGAGGTGTGATCAGCCTCGAGACGCCTCAGCGGAAATGGGCCTCATCTCGCCTGGAGGGGAGAACCTCCTGGATTTTCTCGAGTTGCGGCAGGTCTTCTCGAGTTACGACGGGGACCTCAGGGACCCGCTCTGGTGGCCTCAGGAAAGGCCAGTCCCCATGCGAGTTGCTAGGGGACCTCTCGGGATTCCTCTCCCGTCCATGCCGGGGCCTCAGTCCTTGTGTGGAGTCGGGGCCGGAACCTGAGGATTCCTCTCCAGTGTTGCCATGGATCTTGGGGTGCTTCTGAGTCTCCCCAGGGGAGTCAGGCCTCGTCTCGAGTGGGGGCATGCACGTGCGCTTTCCTCCCGAGCTGCAGCAGTAGTGTCACGCTTCCTGTCACGTGGATCAAGGGATCTGTGGCTTTCCCTCGAGGCTGTCCCTCGAGGCTTTCCCACGAGGCTTTCCCACAGGGCTGTGCCACGTGCCACCTTGGTGTGAGTCGATCCTCGGCGTGAAAGACGAGCCGGTGAAGGGAAAAGAGGTTCCTCTGGAATGGACTGAGACATCTGGGGGACTCTTGGAATGGTGGCACGACCCTGGAGTTCCTCTCGCCGTTCCTGTTGAGAGGGCCTCCTCTTGAGATGCCACGGGAACGCCGGGAACTCTTTCCCGACGATGCAGGGAAAGGATCCCTCATCTCGAGCTACGAGGCGGAAACGGGGCTCCTCTGGATGTGGGCGGGACCCTCGTGATTCCTCTCGAGTGGAGACGGCTAGGTCGGGGAACTTCTTGATTTTCACCAAGGGTGTGAAGGACCCTTTCGAAGTTCCAGAGGTGAGGTGTGATCAGCCTCGAGACGCCTCAGCGGAAATGGGCCTCATCTCGCCTGGAGGGGAGAACCTCCTGGATTTTCTCGAGTTGCGGCAGGTCTTCTCGAGTTACGACGGGGACCTCAGGGACCCGCTCTGGTGGCCTCAGGAAAGGCCAGTCCCCATGCGAGTTGCTAGGGGACTTCTCGGGATTCCTCTCCCGTCCATGCCGGGGCCTCAGTCCTTGTGTGCAGTCGGGGCCGGAACCTGAGGATTCCTCTCCAGTGTTGCCATGGATCTTGGGGTGCTTCTGAGTCTCCCCAGGGGAGTCAGGCCTCGTCTCGAGTGGGGGCATGCACGTGCATTTTCCTCCCGAGCTGCAGCAGTAGTGTCACGCTTCCTGTCACGTGGATCAAGGGATCTGTGGCTTTCCCTCGAGGCTGTCCCTCGAGGCTTTCCCACGAGGCTTTCCCACAGGGCTGTGCCACGTGCCACCTTGGTGGGAGTCGATCCTCGGCGTGAAAGACGAGCCGGTGAAGGGAAAAGAGGTTCCTCTGGAATGGACTGAGACATCTGGGGGACTCTTGGAATGGTGGCACGACCCTGGAGTTCCTCTCGCCTTTCCTGTTGAGAGGGCCTCCTCTTCACATGCGACGGGAACGCCGGGAACTCTTTCCCGACGAAGCAGGGAAAGGATCCCTCATCTCGAGCTACGAGGCGGAAACGGGGCTCCTCTGGATGTGGGCGGGACCCTCGTGATTCCTCTCGAGTGGAGACGGCTAGGTCGGGGGACTTCTTGATTTGCACCAAGGGTGTGAAGGACCCTTTCGAAGTTCCAGAGGTGAGGTGTGATCAGCCTCGAGACGCCTCAGCGGAAATGGGCCTCATCTCGCCTGGAGGGGAGAACCTCCTGGATTTTCTCGAGTTGCGGCAGGTCTTCTCGAGTTACGACGGGGACCTCAGGGACCCGCTCTGGTGGCCTCAGGAAAGGCCAGTCCCCATGCGAGTTGCTAGGGGACCTCTCGGGATTCCTCTCCCGTCCATGCCGGGGCCTCAGTCCTTGTGTGGAGTCGGGGCCGGAACCTGAGGATTCCTCTCCAGTGTTGCCATGGATCTTGGGGTGCTTCTGAGTCTCCCCAGGGGAGTCAGGCCTCGTCTCGAGTGGGGGCATGCACGTGCGCTTTCCTCCCGAGCTGCAGCAGTAGTGTCACGCTTCCTGTCACGTGGATCAAGGGATCTGTGGCTTTCCCTCGAGGCTGTCCCTCGAGGCTTTCCCACGAGGCTTTCCCACAGGGCTGTGCCACGTGCCACCTTGGTGGGAGTCGATCCTCGGCGTGAAAGACGAGCCGGTGAAGGGAAAAGTGGTTCCTCTGGAATGGACTGAGACATCTGGGGGACTCTTGGAATGGTGGCACGACCCTGGAGTTCCTCTCGCCGTTCCTGTTGAGAGGGCCTCCTCTTCACATGCGACGGGAACGCCGGGAACTCTTTCCCGACGAAGCAGGGAAAGGATCCCTCATCTCGAGCTACGAGGCGGAAACGGGGCTCCTCTGGATGTGGGCGGGACCCTCGTGATTCCTCTCGAGTGGAGACGGCTAGGTCGGGGAACTTCTTGATTTGCACCAAGGGTGTGAAGGACCCTTTCGAAGTTCCAGAGGTGAGGTGTGATCAGCCTCGAGACGCCTCAGCGGAAATGGGCCTCATCTCGCCTGGAGGGGAGAACCTCCTGGATTTTCTCGAGTTGCGGCAGGTCTTCTCGAGTTACGACGGGGACCTCAGGGACCCGCTCTGGTGGCCTCAGGAAAGGCCAGTCCCCATGCGAGTTGCTAGGGGACCTCTCGGGATTCCTCTCCCGTCCATGCCGGGGCCTCAGTCCTTGTGTGGAGTCGGGGCCGGAACCTGAGGATTCCTCTCCAGTGTTGCCATGGATCTTGGGGTGCTTCTGAGTCTCCCCAGGGGAGTCAGGCCTCGTCTCGAGTGGGGGCATGCACGTGCGCTTTCCTCCCGAGCTGCAGCAGTAGTGTCACGCTTCCTGTCACGTGGATCAAGGGATCTGTGGCTTTCCCTCGAGGCTGTCCCTCGAGGCTTTCCCACGAGGCTTTCCCACAGGGCTGTGCCACGTGCCACCTTGGTGGGAGTCGATCCTCGGCGTGAAAGACAAGCCGGTGAAGGGAAAAGAGGTTCCTCTGGAATGGACTGAGACATCTGGGGGACTCTTGGAATGGTGGCACGACCCTGGAGTTCCTCTCGCCGTTCCTGTTGAGAGGGCCTCCTCTTGAGATGCGACGGGAACGCCGGGAACTCTTTCCCGACGAAGCAGGGAAAGGATCCCTCATCTCGAGCTACGAGGCGGAAACGGGGCTCCTCTGGATGTGGGCGGGACCCTCGTGATTCCTCTCGAGTGGAGACGGCTAGGTCGGGGAACTTCTTGATTTGCACCAAGGGTGTGAAGGACCCTTTCGAAGTTCCAGAGGTGAGGTGTGATCAGCCTCGAGACGCCTCAGCGGAAATGGGCCTCATCTCGCCTGGAGGGGAGAACCTCCTGGATTTTCTCGAGTTGCGGCAGGTCTTCTCGAGTTACGACGGGGACCTCAGGGACCCGCTCTGGTGGCCTCAGGAAAGGCCAGTCCCCATGCGAGTTGCTAGGGGACCTCTCGGGATTCCTCTCCCGTCCATGCCGGGGCCTCAGTCCTTGTGTGGAGTCGGGGCCGGAACCTGAGGATTCCTCTCCAGTGTTGCCATGGATCTTGGGGTGCTTCTGAGTCTCCCCAGGGGAGTCAGGCCTCGTCTCGAGTGGGGGCATGCACGTGCGCTTTCCTCCCGAGCTGCAGCAGTAGTGTCACGCTTCCTGTCACGTGGATCAAGGGATCTGTGGCTTTCCCTCGAGGCTGTCCCTCGAGGCTTTCCCACGAGGCTTTCCCACAGGGCTGTGCCACGTGCCACCTTGGTGGGAGTCGATCCTCGGCGTGAAAGACGAGCCGGTGAAGGGAAAAGAGGTTCCTCTGGAATGGACTGAGACATCTAGGGGACTCTTGGAATGGTGGCACGACCCTGGAGTTCCTCTCGCCGTTCCTGTTGAGAGGGCCTCCTCTTGAGATGCGACGGGAACGCCGGGAACTCTTTCCCGACGAAGCAGGGAAAGGATCCCTCATCTCGAGCTACGAGGCGGAAACGGGGCTCCTCTGGATGTGGGCGGGACCCTCGTGATTCCTCTCGAGTGGAGACGGCTAGGTCGGGGAACTTCTTGATTTGCACCAAGGGTGTGAAGGACCCTTTCGAAGTTCCAGAGGTGAGGTGTGATCAGCCTCGAGACGCCTCAGCGGAAATGGGCCTCATCTCGCCTGGAGGGGAGAACCTCCTGGATTTTCTCGAGTTGCGGCAGGTCTTCTCGAGTTACGACGGGGACCTCAGGGACCCGCTCTGGTGGCCTCAGGAAAGGCCAGTCCCCATGCGAGTTGCTAGGGGACCTCTCGGGATTCCTCTCCCGTCCATGCCGGGGCCTCAGTCCTTGTGTGCAGTCGGGGCCGGAACCTGAGGATTCCTCTCCAGTGTTGCCATGGATCTTGGGGTGCTTCTGAGTCTCCCCAGGGGAGTCAGGCCTCGTCTCGAGTGGGGGCATGCACGTGCGCTTTCCTCCCGAGCTGCAGCAGTAGTGTCACGCTTCCTGTCACGTGGATCAAGGGATCTGTGGCTTTCCCTCGAGGCTGTCCCTCGAGGCTTTCCCACGAGGCTTTCCCACAGGGCTGTGCCACGTGCCACCTTGGTGGGAGTCGATCCTCGGCGTGAAAGACGAGCCGGTGAAGGGAAAAGTGGTTCCTCTGGAATGGACTGAGACATCTGGGTGACTCTTGGAATGGTGGCACGACCCTGGAGTTCCTCTCGCCGTTCCTGTTGAGAGGGCCTCCTCTTCACATGCGACGGGAACGCCGGGAACTCTTTCCCGACGAAGCAGGGAAAGGATCCCTCATCTCGAGCTACGAGGCGGAAACGGGGCTCCTCTGGATGTGGGCGGGACCCTCGTGATTCCTCTCGAGTGGAGACGGCTAGGTCGGGGAACTTCTTGATTTGCACCAAGGGTGTGAAGGACCCTTTCGAAGTTCCAGAGGTGAGGTGTGATCCGCCTCGAGACGCCTCATCGGAAATGGGCCTCATCTCGCCTGGAGGGGAGAACCTCCTGGATTTTCTCGAGTTGCGGCAGGTCTTCTCGAGTTACGACGGGGACCTCAGGGACCCGCTCTGGTGGCCTCAGGAAAGGCCAGTCCCCATGCGAGTTGCTAGGGGACCTCTCGGGATTCCTCTCCCGTCCATGCCGGGGCCTCAGTCCTTGTGTGGAGTCGGGGCCGGAACCTGAGGATTCCTCTCCAGTGTTGCCATGGATCTTGGGGTGCTTCTGAGTCTCCCCAGGGGAGTCAGGCCTCGTCTCGAGTGGGGGCATGCACGTGCGCTTTCCTCCCGAGCTGCAGCAGTAGTGTCACGCTTCCTGTCACGTGGATCAAGGGATCTGTGGCTTTCCCTCGAGGCTGTCCCTCGAGGCTTTCCCACGAGGCTTTCCCACAGGGCTGTGCCACGTGCCACCTTGGTGGGAGTCGATCCTCGGCGTGAAAGACGAGCCGGTGAAGGGAAAAGAGGTTCCTCTGGAATGGACTGAGACATCTGGGGGACTCTTGGAATGGTGGCACGACCCTGGAGTTCCTCTCGCCGTTCCTGTTGAGAGGGCCTCCTCTTCACATGCGACGGGAACGCCGGGAACTCTTTCCCGACGAAGCAGGGAAAGGATCCCTCATCTCGAGCTACGAGGCGGAAACGGGGCTCCTCTGGATGTGGGCGGGACCCTCGTGATTCCTCTCGAGTGGAGACGGCTAGGTCGGGGGACTTCTTGATTTGCACCAAGGGTGTGAAGGACCCTTTCGAAGTTCCAGAGGTGAGGTGTGATCAGCCTCGAGACGCCTCATCGGAAATGGGCCTCATCTCGCCTGGAGGGGAGAACCTCCTGGATTTTCTCGAGTTGCGGCAGGTCTTCTCGAGTTACGACGGGGACCTCAGGGACCCGCTCTGGTGGCCTCAGGAAAGGCCAGTCCCCATGCGAGTTGCTAGGGGACCTCTCGGGATTCCTCTCCCGTCCATGCCGGGGCCTCAGTCCTTGTGTGGAGTCGGGGCCGGAACCTGAGGATTCCTCTCCAGTGTTGCCATGGATCTTGGGGTGCTTCTGAGTCTCCCCAGGGGAGTCAGGCCTCGTCTCGAGTGGGGGCATGCACGTGCGCTTTCCTCCCGAGCTGCAGCAGTAGTGTCACGCTTCCTGTCACGTGGATCAAGGGATCTGTGGCTTTCCCTCGAGGCTGTCCCTCGAGGCTTTCCCACGAGGCTTTCCCACAGGGCTGTGCCACGTGCCACCTTGGTGGGAGTCGATCCTCGGCGTGAAAGACGAGCCGGTGAAGGGAAAAGAGGTTCCTTTGGAATGGACTGAGACATCTGGGGGACTCTTGGAATGGTGGCACGACCCTGGAGTTCCTCTCGCCGTTCCTGTTGAGAGGGCCTCCTCTTGAGATGCGACGGGAACGCCGGGAACTCTTTCCCGACGAAGCAGGGAAAGGATCCCTCATCTCGAGCTACGAGGCGGAAACGGGGCTCCTCTGGATGTGGGCGGGACCCTCGTGATTCCTCTCGAGTGGAGACGGGTATGTCGGGGAACTTCTTGATTTGCACCAAGGGTGTGAAGGACCCTTTCGAAGTTCCAGAGGTGAGGTGTGATCAGCCTCGAGACGCCTCAGCGGAAATGGGCCTCATCTCGCCTGGAGGGGAGAACCTCCTGGATTTTCTCGAGTTGCGGCAGGTCTTCTCGAGTTACGACGGGGACCTCAGGGACCCGCTCTGGTGGCCTCAGGAAAGGCCAGTCCCCATGCGAGTTGCTAGGGGACCTCTCGGGATTCCTCTCCCGTCCATGCCGGGGCCTCAGTCCTTGTGTGGAGTCGGGGCCGGAACCTGAGGATTCCTCTCCAGTGTTGCCATGGATCTTGGGGTGCTTCTGAGTCTCCCCAGGGGAGTCAGGCCTCGTCTCGAGTGGGGGCATGCACGTGCGCTTTCCTCCCGAGCTGCAGCAGTAGTGTCACGCTTCCTGTCACGTGGATCAAGGGATCTGTGGCTTTCCCTCGAGGCTGTCCCTCGAGGCTTTCCCACGAGGCTTTCCCACAGGGCTGTGCCACGTGCCACCTTGGTGGGAGTCGATCCTCGGCGTGAAAGACGAGCCGGTGAAGGGAAAAGAGGTTCCTCTGGAATGGACTGAGACATCTGGGGGACTCTTGGAATGGTGGCACGACCCTGGAGTTCCTCTCGCCGTTCCTGTTGAGAGGGCCTCCTCTTCACATGCGACGGGAACGCCGGGAACTCTTTCCCGACGAAGCAGGGAAAGGATCCCTCATCTCGAGCTACGAGGCGGAAACGGGGCTCCTCTGGATGTGGGCGGGACCCTCGTGATTCCTCTCGAGTGGAGACGGGTATGTCGGGGAACTTCTTGATTTGCACCAAGGGTGTGAAGGACCCTTTCGAAGTTCCAGAGGTGAGGTGTGATCAGCCTCGAGACGCCTCAGCGGAAATGGGCCTCATCTCGCCTGGAGGGGAGAACCTCCTGGATTTTCTCGAGTTGCGGCAGGTCTTCTCGAGTTACGACGGGGACCTCAGGGACCCGCTCTGGTGGCCTCAGGAAAGGCCAGTCCCCATGCGAGTTGCTAGGGGACCTCTCGGGATTCCTCTCCCGTCCATGCCGGGGCCTCAGTCCTTGTGTGGAGTCGGGGCCGGAACCTGAGGATTCCTCTCCAGTGTTGCCATGGATCTTGGGGTGCTTCTGAGTCTCCCCAGGGGAGTCAGGCCTCGTCTCGAGTGGGGGCATGCACGTGCGCTTTCCTCCCGAGCTGCAGCAGTAGTGTCACGCTTCCTGTCACGTGGATCAAGGGATCTGTGGCTTTCCCTCGAGGCTGTCCCTCGAGGCTTTCCCACGAGGCTTTCCCACAGGGCTGTGCCACGTGCCACCTTGGTGGGAGTCGATCCTCGGCGTGAAAGACGAGCCGGTGAAGGGAAAAGAGGTTCCTCTGGAATGGACTGAGACATCTGGGGGACTCTTAGAATGGTGGCACGACCCTGGAGTTCCTCTCGCCGTTCCTGTTGAGAGGGCCTCCTCTTCACATGCGACGGGAACGCCGGGAACTCTTTCCCGACGAAGCAGGGAAAGGATCCCTCATCTCGAGCTACGAGGCGGAAACGGGGCTCCTCTGGATGTGGGCGGGACCCTCGTGATTCCTCTCGAGTGGAGACGGCTAGGTCGGGGAACTTCTTGATTTGCACCAAGGGTGTGAAGGACCCTTTCGAAATTCCAGAGGGGAGGTGTGATCAGCCTCGAGACGCCTCAGCGGAAATGGGCCTCATCTCGCCTGGAGGGGAGAACCTCCTGGATTTTCTCGAGTTGCGGCAGGTCTTCTCGAGTTACGACGGGGACCTCAGGGACCCGCTCTGGTGGCCTCAGGAAAGGCCAGTCCCCATGCGAGTTGCTAGGGGACCTCTCGGGATTCCTCTCCCGTCCATGCCGGGGCCTCAGTCCTTGTGTGGAGTCGGGGCCGGAACCTGAGGATTCCTCTCCAGTGTTGCCATGGATCTTGGGGTGCTTCTGAGTCTCCCCAGGGGAGTCAGGCCTCGTCTCGAGTGGGGGCATGCACGTGCGCTTTCCTCCCGAGCTGCAGCAGTAGTGTCACGCTTCCTGTCACGTGGATCAAGGGATCTGTGGCTTTCCCTCGAGGCTGTCCCTCGAGGCTTTCCCACGAGGCTTTCCCACAGGGCTGTGCCACGTGCCACCTTGGTGGGAGTCGATCCTCGGCGTGAAAGACGAGCCGGTGAAGGGAAAAGAGGTTCCTCTGGAATGGACTGAGACATCTGGGGGACTCTTGGAATGGTGGCACGACCCTGGAGTTCCTCTCGCCGTTCCTGTTGAGAGGGCCTCCTCTTGAGATGCGACGGGAACGCCGGGAACTCTTTCCTGACGAAGCAGGGAAAGGATCCCTCATCTCGAGCTACGAGGCGGAAACGGGGCTCCTCTGGATGTGGGCGGGACCCTCGTGATTCCTCTCGAGTGGAGACGGCTAGGTCGGGGGACTTCTTGATTTGCACCAAGGGTGTGAAGGACCCTTTCGAAGTTCCAGAGGTGAGGTGTGATCAGCCTCGAGACGCCTCAGCGGAAATGGGCCTCATCTCGCCTGGAGGGGAGAACCTCCTGGATTTTCTCGAGTTGCGGCAGGTCTTCTCGAGTTACGACGGGGACCTCAGGGACCCGCTCTGTTGGCCTCAGGAAAGGCCAGTCCCCATGCGAGTTGCTAGGGGACCTCTCGGGATTCCTCTCCTGTCCATGCCGGGGTCTCAGTCCTTGTGTGCAGTCGGGGCCGGAACCTGAGGATTCCTCTCCAGTGTTGCCATGGATCTTGGGGTGCTTCTGAGTCTCCCCAGGGGAGTCAGGCCTCGTCTCGAGTGGGGGCATGCACGTGCGCTTTCCTCCCGAGCTGCAGCAGTAGTGTCACGCTTCCTGTCACGTGGATCAAGGGATCTGTGGCTTTCCCTCGAGGCTGTCCCTCGAGGCTTTCCCACGAGGCTTTCCCACAGGGCTGTGCCACGTGCCACCTTGGTGGGAGTCGATCCTCGGCGTGAAAGACGAGCCGGTGAAGGGAAAAGAGGTTCCTCTGGAATGGACTGAGACATCTGGGGGACTCTTAGAATGGTGGCACGACCCTGGAGTTCCTCTCGCCGTTCCTGTTGAGAGGGCCTCCTCTTCACATGCGACGGGAACGCCGGGAACTCTTTCCCGACGAAGCAGGGAAAGGATCCCTCATCTCGAGCTACGAGGCGGAAACGGGGCTCCTCTGGATGTGGGCGGGACCCTCGTGATTCCTCTCGAGTGGAGACGGCTAGGTCGGGGAACTTCTTGATTTGCACCAAGGGTGTGAAGGACCCTTTCGAAGTTCCAGAGGTGAGGTGTGATCAGCCTCGAGACGCCTCAGCGGAAATGGGCCTCATCTCGCCTGGAGGGGAGAACCTCCTGGATTTTCTCGAGTTGCGGCAGGTCTTCTCGAGTTACGACGGGGACCTCAGGGACCCGCTCTGGTGGCCTCAGGAAAGGCCAGTCCCCATGCGAGTTGCTAGGGGACCTCTCGGGATTCCTCTCCCGTCCATGCCGGGGCCTCAGTCCTTGTGTGGAGTCGGGGCCGGAACCTGAGGATTCCTCTCCAGTGTTGCCATGGATCTTGGGGTGCTTCTGAGTCTCCCCAGGGGAGTCAGGCCTCGTCTCGAGTGGGGGCATGCACGTGCGCTTTCCTCCCGAGCTGCAGCAGTAGTGTCACGCTTCCTGTCACGTGGATCAAGGGATCTGTGGCTTTCCCTCGAGGCTGTCCCTCGAGGCTTTCCCACGAGGCTTTCCCACAGGGCTGTGCCACGTGCCACCTTGGTGGGAGTCGATCCTCAGCGTGAAAGACGAGCCGGTGAAGGGAAAAGTGGTTCCTCTGGAATGGACTGAGACATCTGGGGGACTCTTGGAATGGTGGCACGACCCTGGAGTTCCTCTCGCCGTTCCTGTTGAGAGGGCCTCCTCTTCACATGCGACGGGAACGACGGGAACTCTTTCCCGACGAAGCAGGGAAAGGATCCCTCATCTCGAGCTACGAGGCGGAAACGGGGCTCCTCTGGATGTGGGCGGGACCCTCGTGATTCCTCTCGAGTGGAGACGGCTAGGTCGGGGAACTTCTTGATTTGCACCAAGGGTGTGAAGGACCCTTTCGAAGTTCCAGAGGTGAGGTGTGATCAGCCTCGAGACGCCTCAGCGGAAATGGGCCTCATCTCGCCTGGAGGGGAGAACCTCCTGGATTTTCTCGAGTTGCGGCAGGTCTTCTCGAGTTACGACGGGGACCTCAGGGACCCGCTCTGGTGGCCTCAGGAAAGGCCAGTCCCCATGCGAGTTGCTAGGGGACCTCTCGGGATTCCTCTCCCGTCCATGCCGGGGCCTCAGTCCTTGTGTGGAGTCGGGGCCGGAACCTGAGGATTCCTCTCCAGTGTTGCCATGGATCTTGGGGTGCTTCTGAGTCTCCCCAGGGGAGTCAGGCCTCGTCTCGAGTGGGGGCATGCACGTGCGCTTTCCTCCCGAGCTGCAGCAGTAGTGTCACGCTTCCTGTCACGTGGATCAAGGGATCTGTGGCTTTCCCTCGAGGCTGTCCCTCGAGGCTTTCCCACGAGGCTTTCCCACAGGGCTGTGCCACGTGCCACCTTGGTGGGAGTCGATCCTCGGCGTGAAAGACGAGCCGGTGAAGGGAAAAGAGGTTCCTCTGGAATGGACTGAGACATCTGGGGGACTCTTGGAATGGTGGCACGACCCTGGAGTTCCTCTCGCCGTTCCTGTTGAGAGGGCCTCCTCTTCACATGCGACGGGAACGCCGGGAACTCTTTCCCGACGAAGCAGGGAAAGGATCCCTCATCTCGAGCTACGAGGCGGAAACGGGGCTCCTCTGGATGTGGGCGGGACCCTCGTGATTCCTCTCGAGTGGAGACGGCTAGGTCGGGGAACTTCTTGATTTGCACCAAGGGTGTGAAGGACCCTTTCGAAGTTCCAGAGGTGAGGTGTGATCAGCCTCGAGACGCCTCAGCGGAAATGGGCCTCATCTCGCCTGGAGGGGAGAACCTCCTGGATTTTCTCGAGTTGCGGCAGGTCTTCTCGAGTTACGACGGGGACCTCAGGGACCCGCTCTGGTGGCCTCAGGAAAGGCCAGTCCCCATGCGAGTTGCTAGGGGACCTCTCGGGATTCCTCTCCCGTCCATGCCGGGGCCTCAGTCCTTGTGTGGAGTCGGGGCCGGAACCTGAGGATTCCTCTCCAGTGTTGCCATGGATCTTGGGGTGCTTCTGAGTCTCCCCAGGGGAGTCAGGCCTCGTCTCGAGTGGGGGCATGCACGTGCGCTTTCCTCCCGAGCTGCAGCAGTAGTGTCACGCTTCCTGTCACGTGGATCAAGGGATCTGTGGCTTTCCCTCGAGGCTGTCCCTCGAGGCTTTCCCACGAGGCTTTCCCACAGGGCTGTGCCACGTGCCACCTTGGTGGGAGTCGATCCTCGGCGTGAAAGACGAGCCGGTGAAGGGAAAAGAGGTTCCTCTGGAATGGACTGAGACATCTGGGGGACTCTTGGAATGGTGGCACGACCCTGGAGTTCCTCTCGCCGTTCCTGTTGAGAGGGCCTCCTCTTGAGATGCGACGGGAACGCCGGGAACTCTTTCCCGACGATGCAGGGAAAGGATCCCTCATCTCGAGCTACGAGGCGGAAACGGGGCTCCTCTGGATGTGGGCGGGACCCTCGTGATTCCTCTCGAGTGGAGACGGCTAGGTCGGGGAACTTCTTGATTTGCACCAAGGGTGTGAAGGACCCTTTCGAAGTTCCAGAGGTGAGGTGTGATCAGCCTCGAGACGCCTCAGCGGAAATGGGCCTCATCTCGCCTGGAGGGGAGAACCTCCTGGATTTTCTCGAGTTGCGGCAGGTCTTCTCGAGTTACGACGGGGACCTCAGGGACCCGCTCTGTTGGTCTCAGGAAAGGCCAGTCCCCAAGCGAGTTGCTAGGGGACCTCTCGGGATTCCTCTCCCGTCCATGCCGGGGCCTCAGTCCTTGTGTGCAGTCGGGGCCGGAACCTGAGGATTCCTCTCCAGTGTTGCCATGGATCTTGGGGTGCTTCTGAGTCTCCCCAGGGGAGTCAGGCCTCGTCTCGAGTGGGGGCATGCACGTGCGCTTTCCTCCTGAGCTGCAGCAGTAGTGTCACGCTTCCTGTCACGTGGATCAAGGGATCTGTGGCTTTCCCTCGAGGCTGTCCCTCGAGGCTTTCCCACGAGGCTTTCCCACAGGGCTGTGCCACGTGCCACCTTGGTGGGAGTCGATCCTCGGCGTGAAAGACGAGCCGGTGAAGGGAAAAGAGGTTCCTCTGGAATGGACTGAGACATCTGGGGGACTCTTAGAATGGTGGCACGACCCTGGAGTTCCTCTCGCCGTTCCTGTTGAGAGGGCCTCCTCTTCACATGCGACGGGAACGCCGGGAACTCTTTCCCGACGAAGCAGGGAAAGGATCCCTCATCTCGAGCTACGAGGCGGAAACGGGGCTCCTCTGGATGTGGGCGGGACCCTCGTGATTCCTCTCGAGTGGAGACGGCTAGGTCGGGGAACTTCTTGATTTGCACCAAGGGTGTGAAGGACCCTTTCGAAGTTCCAGAGGTGAGGTGTGATCAGCCTCGAGACGCCTCAGCGGAAATGGGCCTCATCTCGCCTGGAGGGGAGAACCTCCTGGATTTTCTCGAGTTGCGGCAGGTCTTCTCGAGTTACGACGGGGACCTCAGGGACCCGCTCTGGTGGCCTCAGGAAAGGCCAGTCCCCATGCGAGTTGCTAGGGGACCTCTCGGGATTCCTCTCCCGTCCATGCCGGGGCCTCAGTCCTTGTGTGGAGTCGGGGCCGGAACCTGAGGATTCCTCTCCAGTGTTGCCATGGATCTTGGGGTGCTTCTGAGTCTCCCCAGGGGAGTCAGGCCTCGTCTCGAGTGGGGGCATGCACGTGCGCTTTCCTCCCGAGCTGCAGCAGTAGTGTCACGCTTCCTGTCACGTGGATCAAGGGATCTGTGGCTTTCCCTCGAGGCTGTCCCTCGAGGCTTTCCCACGAGGCTTTCCCACAGGGCTGTGCCACGTGCCACCTTGGTGGGAGTCGATCCTCGGCGTGAAAGACGAGCCGGTGAAGGGAAAAGAGGTTCCTCTGGAATGGACTGAGACATCTGGGGGACTCTTGGAATGGTGGCACGACCCTGGAGTTCCTCTCGCCGTTCCTGTTGAGAGGGCCTCCTCTTGAGATGCGACGGGAACGCCGGGAACTCTTTCCCGACGATGCAGGGAAAGGATCCCTCATCTCGAGCTACGAGGCGGAAACGGGGCTCCTCTGGATGTGGGCGGGACCCTCGTGATTCCTCTCGAGTGGAGACGGCTAGGTCGGGGAACTTCTTGATTTTCACCAAGGGTGTGAAGGACCCTTTCGAAGTTCCAGAGGTGAGGTGTGATCAGCCTCGAGACGCCTCAGCGGAAATGGGCCTCATCTCGCCTGGAGGGGAGAACCTCCTGGATTTTCTCGAGTTGCGGCAGGTCTTCTCGAGTTACGACGGGGACCTCAGGGACCCGCTCTGGTGGCCTCAGGAAAGGCCAGTCCCCATGCGAGTTGCTAGGGGACCTCTCGGGATTCCTCTCCCGTCCATGCCGGGGCCTCAGTCCCTGTGTGCAGTCGGGGCCGGAACCTGAGGATTCCTCTCCAGTGTTGCCATGGATCTTGGGGTGCTTCTGAGTCTCCCCAGGGGAGTCAGGCCTCGTCTCGAGTGGGGGCATGCACGTGCGCTTTCCTCCCGAGCTGCAGCAGTAGTGTCACGCTTCCTGTCACGTGGATCAAGGGATCTGTGGCTTTCCCTCGAGGCTGTCCCTCGAGGCTTTCCCACGAGGCTTTCCCACAGGGCTGTGCCACGTGCCACCTTGGTGGGAGTCGATCCTCGGCGTGAAAGACGAGCCGGTGAAGGGAAAAGAGGTTCCTCTGGAATGGACTGAGACATCTGGGGGACTCTTAGAATGGTGGCACGACCCTGGAGTTCCTCTCGCCGTTCCTGTTGAGAGGGCCTCCTCTTGAGATGCGACGGGAACGCCGGGAACTCTTTCCCGACGAAGCAGGGAAAGGATCCCTCATCTCGAGCTACGAGGCGGAAACGGGGCTCCTCTGGATGTGGGCGGGACCCTCGTGATTCCTCTCGAGTGGAGACGGCTAGGTCGGGGAACTTCTTGATTTGCACCAAGGGTGTGAAGGACCCTTTCGAAGTTCCAGAGGTGAGGTGTGATCAGCCTCGAGACGCCTCAGCGGAAATGGGCCTCATCTCGCCTGGAGGGGAGAACCTCCTGGATTTTCTCGAGTTGCGGCAGGTCTTCTCGAGTTACGACGGGGACCTCAGGGACCCGCTCTGGTGGCCTCAGGAAAGGCCAGTCCCCATGCGAGTTGCTAGGGGACCTCTCGGGATTCCTCTCCCGTCCATGCCGGGGCCTCAGTCCTTGTGTGGAGTCGGGGCCGGAACCTGAGGATTCCTCTCCAGTGTTGCCATGGATCTTGGGGTGCTTCTGAGTCTCCCCAGGGGAGTCAGGCCTCGTCTCGAGTGGGGGCATGCACGTGCGCTTTCCTCCCGAGCTGCAGCAGTAGTGTCACGCTTCCTGTCACGTGGATCAAGGGATCTGTGGCTTTCCCTCGAGGCTGTCCCTCGAGGCTTTCCCACGAGGCTTTCCCACAGGGCTGTGCCACGTGCCACCTTGGTGGGAGTCGATCCTCGGCGTGAAAGACGAGCCGGTGAAGGGAAAAGAGGTTCCTCTGGAATGGACTGAGACATCTGGGGGACTCTTGGAATGGTGGCACGACCCTGGAGTTCCTCTCGCCGTTCCTGTTGAGAGGGCCTCCTCTTGAGATGCGACGGGAACGCCGGGAACTCTTTCCCGACGAAGCAGGGAAAGGATCCCTCATCTCGAGCTACGAGGCGGAAACGGGGCTCCTCTGGATGTGGGCGGGACCCTCGTGATTCCTCTCGAGTGGAGACGGCTAGGTCGGGGAACTTCTTGATTTGCACCAAGGGTGTGAAGGACCCTTTCGAAGTTCCAGAGGTGAGGTGTGATCAGCCTCGAGACGCCTCAGCGGAAATGGGCCTCATCTCGCCTGGAGGGAGAACCTCCTGGATTTTCTCGAGTTGCGGCAGGTCTTCTCGAGTTACGACGGGGACCTCAGGGACCCGCTCTGGTGGCCTCAGGAAAGGCCAGTCCCCATGCGAGTTGCTAGGGGACCTCTCGGGATTCCTCTCCCGTCCATGCCGGGGCCTCAGTCCTTGTGTGGAGTCGGGGCCGAAACCTGAGGATTCCTCTCCAGTGTTGCCATGGATCTTGGGGTGATTCTGAGTCTCCCCAGGGGAGTCAGGCCTCGTCTCGAGTGGGGGCATGCCCGTGCGCTTTCCTCCCAAGCTGCAGCAGTAGTGTCACGCTTCCTGTCACGTGGATCAAGGGATCTGTGGCTTTCCCTCGAGGCTGTCCCTCGAGGCTTTCCCACGAGGCTTTCCCACAGGGCTGTGCCACGTGCCACCTTGGTGGGAGTCGATCCTCGGCGTGAAAGACGAGCCGGTGAAGGGAAAAGAGGTTCCTATGGAATGGACTGAGACATCTGGGGGACTCTTGGAATGGTGGCACGACCCTGGAGTTCCTCTCGCCGTTCCTGTTGAGAGGGCCTCCTCTTCACATGCGACGGGAACGCCGGGAACTCTTTCCCGACGAAGCAGGGAAAGGATCCCTCATCTCGAGCTACGAGGCGGAAACGGGGCTCCTCTGGATGTGGGCGGGACCCTCGTGATTCCTCTCGAGTGGAGACGGCTAGGTCGGGGAACTTCTTGATTTGCACCAAGGGTGTGAAGGACCCTTTCGAAGTTCCAGAGGTGAGGTGTGATCAGCCTCGAGACGCCTCAGCGGAAATGGGCCTCATCTCGCCTGGAGGGGAGAACCTCCTGGATTTTCTCGAGTTGCGGCAGGTCTTCTCGAGTTACGACGGGGACCTCAGGGACCCGCTCTGGTGGCCTCAGGAAAGGCCAGTCCCCATGCGAGTTGCTAGGGGACCTCTCGGGATTCCTCTCCCGTCCATGCCGGGGCCTCAGTCCTTGTGTGGAGTCGGGGCCGGAACCTGAGGATTCCTCTCCAGTGTTGCCATGGATCTTGGGGTGCTTCTGAGTCTCCCCAGGGGAGTCAGGCCTCGTCTCGAGTGGGGGCATGCACGTGCGCTTTCCTCCCGAGCTGCAGCAGTAGTGTCACGCTTCCTGTCACGTGGATCAAGGGATCTGTGGCTTTCCCTCGAGGCTGTCCCTCGAGGCTTTCCCACGAGGCTTTCCCACAGGGCTGTGCCACGTGCCACCTTGGTGGGTGTCGATCCTCGGCGTGAAAGACGAGCCGGTGAAGGGAAAAGAGGTTCCTCTGGAATGGACTGAGACATCTGGGGGACTCTTGGAATGGTGGCACGACCCTGGAGTTCCTCTCGCCGTTCCTGTTGAGAGGGCCTCCTCTTGAGATGCGACGGGAACGCCGGGAACTCTTTCCCGACGAAGCAGGGAAAGGATCCCTCATCTCGAGCTACGAGGCGGAAACGGGGCTCCTCTGGATGTGGGCGGGACCCTCGTGATTCCTCTCGAGTGGAGACGGCTAGGTCGGGGAACTTCTTGATTTGCACCAAGGGTGTGAAGGACCCTTTCGAAGTTCCAGAGGTGAGGTGTGATCAGCCTCGAGACGCCTCAGCGGAAATGGGCCTCATCTCGCCTGGAGGGGAGAACCTCCTGGATTTTCTCGAGTTGCGGCAGGTCTTCTCGAGTTACGACGGGGACCTCAGGGACCCGCTCTGGTGGCCTCAGGAACGGCCAGTCCCCATGCGAGTTGCTAGGGGACCTCTCGGGATTCCTCTCCCGTCCATGCCGGGGCCTCAGTCCTTGTGTGGAGTCGGGGCCGAAACCTGAGGATTCCTCTCCAGTGTTGCCATGGATCTTGGGGTGCTTCTGAGTCTCCCCAGGGGAGTCAGGCCTCGTCTCGAGTGGGGGCATGCACGTGCGCTTTCCTCCCGAGCTGCAGCAGTAGTGTCACGCTTCCTGTCACGTGGATCAAGGGATCTGTGGCTTTCCCTCGAGGCTGTCCCTCGAGGCTTTCCCACGAGGCTTTCCCACAGGGCTGTGCCACGTGCCACCTTGGTGGGAGTCGATCCTCGGCGTGAAAGACGAGCCGGTGAAGGGAAAAGAGGTTCCTCTGGAATGGACTGAGACATCTGGGGGACTCTTGGAATGGTGGCACGACCCTGGAGTTCCTCTCGCCGTTCCTGTTGAGAGGGCCTCCTCTTGAGATGCCACGGGAACGCCGGGAACTCTTTCCCGACGATGCAGGGAAAGGATCCCTCATCTCGAGCTACGAGGCGGAAACGGGGCTCCTCTGGATGTGGGCGGGACCCTCGTGATTCCTCTCGAGTGGAGACGGCTAGGTCGGGGAACTTCTTGATTTTCACCAAGGGTGTGAAGGACCCTTTCGAAGTTCCAGAGGTGAGGTGTGATCAGCCTCGAGACGCCTCAGCGGAAATGGGCCTCATCTCGCCTGGAGGGGAGAACCTCCTGGATTTTCTCGAGTTGCGGCAGGTCTTCTCGAGTTACGACGGGGACCTCAGGGACCCGCTCTGGTGGCCTCAGGAAAGGCCAGTCCCCATGCGAGTTGCTAGGGGACTTCTCGGGATTCCTCTCCCATCCATGCCGGGGCCTCAGTCCTTGTGTGCAGTCGGGGCCGGAACCTGAGGATTCCTCTCCAGTGTTGCCATGGATCTTGGGGTGCTTCTGAGTCTCCCCAGGGGAGTCAGGCCTCGTCTCGAGTGGGGGCATGCACGTGCACTTTCCTCCCGAGCTGCAGCAGTAGTGTCACGCTTCCTGTCACGTGGATCAAGGGATCTGTGGCTTTCCCTCGAGGCTGTCCCTCGAGGCTTTCCCACGAGGCTTTCCCACAGGGCTGTGCCACGTGCCACCTTGGTGGGAGTCGATCCTCGGCGTGAAAGACGAGCCGGTGAAGGGAAAAGAGGTTCCTCTGGAATGGACTGAGACATCTGGGGGACTCTTGGAATGGTGGCACGACCCTGGAGTTCCTCTCGCCTTTCCTGTTGAGAGGGCCTCCTCTTCACATGCGACGGGAACGCCGGGAACTCTTTCCCGACGAAGCAGGGAAAGGATCCCTCATCTCGAGCTACGAGGCGGAAACGGGGCTCCTCTGGATGTGGGCGGGACCCTCGTGATTCCTCTCGAGTGGAGACGGCTAGGTCGGGGGACTTCTTGATTTGCACCAAGGGTGTGAAGGACCCTTTCGAAGTTCCAGAGGTGAGGTGTGATCAGCCTCGAGACGCCTCAGCGGAAATGGGCCTCATCTCGCCTGGAGGGGAGAACCTCCTGGATTTTCTCGAGTTGCGGCAGGTCTTCTCGAGTTACGACGGGGACCTCAGGGACCCGCTCTGGTGGCCTCAGGAAAGGCCAGTCCCCATGCGAGTTGCTAGGGGACCTCTCGGGATTCCTCTCCCGTCCATGCCGGGGCCTCAGTCCTTGTGTGGAGTCGGGGCCGGAACCTGAGGATTCCTCTCCAGTGTTGCCATGGATCTTGGGGTGCTTCTGAGTCTCCCCAGGGGAGTCAGGCCTCGTCTCGAGTGGGGGCATGCACGTGCGCTTTCCTCCCGAGCTGCAGCAGTAGTGTCACGCTTCCTGTCACGTGGATCAAGGGATCTGTGGCTTTCCCTCGAGGCTGTCCCTCGAGGCTTTCCCACGAGGCTTTCCCACAGGGCTGTGCCACGTGCCACCTTGGTGTGAGTCGATCCTCGGCGTGAAAGACGAGCCGGTGAAGGGAAAAGTGGTTCCTCTGGAATGGACTGAGACATCTGGGGGACTCTTGGAATGGTGGCACGACCCTGGAGTTCCTCTCGCCGTTCCTGTTGAGAGGGCCTCCTCTTCACATGCGACGGGAACGCCGGGAACTCTTTCCCGACGAAGCAGGGAAAGGATCCCTCATCTCGAGCTACGAGGCGGAAACGGGGCTCCTCTGGATGTGGGCGGGACCCTCGTGATTCCTCTCGAGTGGAGACGGCTAGGTCGGGGAACTTCTTGATTTGCACCAAGGGTGTGAAGGACCCTTTCGAAGTTCCAGAGGTGAGGTGTGATCAGCCTCGAGACGCCTCAGCGGAAATGGGCCTCATCTCGCCTGGAGGGGAGAACCTCCTGGATTTTCTCGAGTTGCGGCAGGTCTTCTCGAGTTACGACGGGGACCTCAGGGACCCGCTCTGGTGGCCTCAGGAAAGGCCAGTCCCCATGCGAGTTGCTAGGGGACCTCTCGGGATTCCTCTCCCGTCCATGCCGGGGCCTCAGTCCTTGTGTGGAGTCGGGGCCGGAACCTGAGGATTCCTCTCCAGTGTTGCCATGGATCTTGGGGTGCTTCTGAGTCTCCCCAGGGGAGTCAGGCCTCGTCTCGAGTGGGGGCATGCACCTGCGCTTTCCTCCCGAGCTGCAGCAGTAGTGTCACGCTTCCTGTCACGTGGATCAAGGGATCTGTGGCTTTCCCTCGAGGCTGTCCCTCGAGGCTTTCCCACGAGGCTTTCCCACAGGGCTGTGCCACGTGCCACCTTGGTGGGTGTCGATCCTCGGCGTGAAAGACGAGCCGGTGAAGGGAAAAGAGGTTCCTCTGGAATGGACTGAGACATCTGGGGGACTCTTGGAATGGTGGCACGACACTGGAGTTCCTCTCGCCGTTCCTGTTGAGAGGGCCTCCTCTTGAGATGCGACGGGAACGCCGGGAACTCTTTCCCGACGATGCAGGGAAAGGATCCCTCATCTCGAGCTACGAGGCGGAAACGGGGCTCCTCTGGATGTGGGCGGGACCCTCGTGATTCCTCTCGAGTGGAGACGGCTAGGTCGGGGAACTTCTTGATTTTCACCAAGGGTGTGAAGGACCCTTTCGAAGTTCCAGAGGTGAGGTGTGATCAGCCTCGAGACGCCTCAGCGGAAATGGGCCTCATCTCGCCTGGAGGGGAGAACCTCCTGGATTTTCTCGAGTTGCGGCAGGTCTTCTCGAGTTACGACGGGAACCTCAGGGACCCGCTCTGTTGGCCTCAGGAAAGGCCAGTCCCCATGCGAGTTGCTAGGGGACCTCTCGGGATTCCTCTCCCGTCCATGCCGGGGCCTCAGTCCTTGTGTGGATTCGGGGCCGGAACCTGAGGATTCCTGTCCAGTATTGCCATGGATCTTGGGGTGCTTCTGAGTCTCCCCAGGGGAGTCAGGCCTCGTCTCGAGTGGGGGCATGCACGTGCGCTTTCCTCCCGAGCTGCAGCAGTAGTGTCACGCTTCCTGTCACGTGGATTAAGGGATCTGTGGCTTTCCCTCGAGGCTGTCCCTCGAGGCTTTCCCACGAGGCTTTCCCACAGGGCTGTGCCACGTGCCACCTTGGTGGGAGTCGATCCTCGGCGTGAAAGACGAGCCGGTGAAGGGAAAAGAGGTTCCTCTGGAATGGACTGAGACATCTGGGGGACTCTTAGAATGGTGGCACGACCCTGGAGTTCCTCTCGCCGTTCCTGTTGAGAGGGCCTCCCCTTCACATGCGACGGAAACGCCGGGAACTCTTTCCCGACGAAGCAGGGAAAGGATCCCTCATCTCGAGCTACGAGGCGGAAACGGGGCTCCTCTGGATGTGGGCGGGACCCTCGTGATTCCTCTCGAGTGGAGACGGCTAGGTCGGGGAACTTCTTGATTTGCACCAAGGGTGTGAAGGACCCTTTCGAAGTTCCAGAGGTGAGGTGTGATCCGCCTCGAGACGCCTCAGCGGAAATGGGCCTCATCTCGCCTGGAGGGGAGAACCTCCTGGATTTTCTCGAGTTGCGGCAGGTCTTCTCGAGTTACGACGGGGACCTCAGGGACCCGCTCTGGTGGCCTCAGGAAAGGCCAGTCCCCATGCGAGTTGCTAGGGGACCTCTCGGGATTCCTCTCCCGTCCATGCCGGGGCCTCAGTCCTTGTGTGGAGTCGGGGCCGGAACCTGAGGATTCCTCTCCAGTGTTGCCATGGATCTTGGGGTGCTTCTGAGTCTCCCCAGGGGAGTCAGGCCTCGTCTCGAGTGGGGGCATGCACGTGCGCTTTCCTGCCGAGCTGCAGCAGTAGTGTCACGCTTCCTGTCACGTGGATCAAGGGATCTGTGGCTTTCCCTCGAGGCTGTCCCTCGAGGCTTTCCCACGAGGCTTTCCCACAGGGCTGTGCCACGTGCCACCTTGGTGGGAGTCGATCCTCGGCGTGAAAGACGAGCCGGTGAAGGGAAAAGAGGTTCCTCTGGAATGGACTGAGACATCTGGGGGACTCTTGGAATGGTGGCACGACCCTGGAGTTCCTCTCGCCGTTCCTGTTGAGAGGGCCTCCTCTTCACATGCGACGGGAACGCCGGGAACTCTTTCCCGACGAAGCAGGGAAAGGATCCCTCATCTCGAGCTACGAGGCGGAAACGGGGCTCCTCTGGATGTGGGCGGGACCCTCGTGATTCCTCTCGAGTGGAGACGGCTAGGTCGGGGAACTTCTTGATTTGCACCAAGGGTGTGAAGGACCCTTTCGAAGTTCCAGAGGTGAGGTGTGATCCGCCTCGAGACGCCTCAGCGGAAATGGGCCTCATCTCACCTGGAGGGGAGAACCTCCTGGATTTTCTCGAGTTGCGGCAGGTCTTCTCGAGTTACGACGGGGACCTCAGGGACCCGCTCTGGTGGCCTCAGGAAAGGCCAGTCCCCATGCGAGTTGCTAGGGGACCTCTCGGGATTCCTCTCCCGTCCATGCCGGGGCCTCAGTCCTTGTGTGGAGTCGGGGCCGGAACCTGAGGATTCCTCTCCGGTGTTGCCATGGATCTTGGGGTGCTTCTGAGTCTCCCCAGGGGAGTCAGGCCTCGTCTCGAGTGGGGGCATGCACGTGCGCTTTCCTCCCGAGCTGCAGCAGTAGTGTCACGCTTCCAGTCAGGTGGATCAAGGGATCTGTGGCTTTCCCTCGAGGCTGTCCCTCGAGGCTTTCCCACGAGGCTTTCCCACAGGGCTGTGCCACGTGCCACCTTGGTGGGAGTCGATCCTCGGCGTGAAAGACGAGCCGGTGAAGGGAAAAGAGGTTCCTCTGGAATGGACTGGGACATCTGGGGGACTCTTGGAATGGTGGCACGACCCTGGAGTTCCTCTCGCCGTTCCTGTTGAGAGGGCCTCCTCTTGAGATGCGACGGGAACGCCGGGAACTCTTTCCCGACGAAGCAGGGAAAGGATCCCTCATCTCGAGCTACGAGGCCGAAACGGGGCTCGTCTGGATGTGGGCGGGACCCTCGTGATTCCTCTCGAGTGGAGACGGCTAGGTCGGGGAACTTCTTGATTTGCACCAAGGGTGTGAAGGACCCTTTCGAAGTTCCAGAGGTGAGGTGTGATCAGCCTCGAGACGCCTCAGCGGAAATGGGCCTCATCTCGCCTGGAGGGGAGAACCTCCTGGATTTTCTCGAGTTGCGGCAGGTCTTCTCGAGTTACGACGGGGACCTCAGGGACCCGCTCTGGTGGCCTCAGGAAAGGCCAGTCCCCATGCGAGTTGCTAGGGGACCTCTCGGGATTCCTCTCCCGTCCATGCCGGGGCCTCAGTCCTTGTGTGGAGTCGGGGCCGGAACCTGAGGATTCCTCTCCAGTGTTGCCATGGATCTTGGGGTGCTTCTGAGTCTCCCCAGGGGAGTCAGGCCTCGTCTCGAGTGGGGGCATGCACGTGCGGTTTCCTCCCGAGCTGCAGCAGTTGTGTCACGCTTCCTGTCACGTGGATTAAGGGATCTGTGTCTTTCCCTCGAGGCTGTCCCTCGAGGCTTTCCCACGAGGCTTTCCCACAGGGCTGTGCCACGTGCCACCTTGGTGGGAGTCGATCCTCGGCGTGAAAGACGAGCCGGTGAAGGGAAAAGAGGTTCCTCTGGAATGGACTGAGACATCTGGGGGACTCTGGGAATGGTGGCACGACCCTGGAGTTCCTCTCGCCGTTCCTGTTGAGAGGGCCTCCTCTTGAGATGCGACGGGAACGCCGGGAAATCTTTCCCGACGAAGCAGGGAAAGGATCCCTCATCTCGAGCTACGAGGCGGAAACGGGGCTCCTCTGGATGTGGGCGGGACCCTCGTGATTCCTCTCGAGTGGAGACGGCTAGGTCGGGGAACTTCTTGATTTGCACCAAGGGTGTGAAGGAGCCTTTCGAAGTTCCAGAGGTGAGGTGTAATCAGCCTCGAGACGCCTCAGCGGAAATGGGCCTCATCTCGCCTGGAGGGGAGAGCCTCCTGGATTTTCTCGAGTTGCGGCAGGTCTTCTCGAGTTACGACGGGGACCTCAGGGACCCGCTCTGGTGGCCTCAGGAAAGGCCAGTCCCCATGCGAGTTGCTAGGGGACCTCTCGGGATTCCTCTCCCGTCCATGCCGGGGCCTCAGTCCTTGTGTGGAGTCGGGGCCGGAACCTGAGGATTCCTCTCCAGTGTTGCCATGGATCTTGGGGTGCTTCTGAGTCTCCCGAGGGAAGTCAGGCCTCGTCTCGAGTGGGGGCATGCACGTGCGCTTTCCTCCCGAGCTGCAGCAGTAGTGTCACGCTTCCTGTCTCGTGGATCAAGGGATCTGTGGCTTTCCCTCAAGGCTGTCCCTCGAGGCTTTCCCACGAGGCTTTCCCACAGGGCTGTGCCACGTGCCACGTTGGTGGGAGTCGATCCTCGGCGTGAAAGACGAGCCGGTGAAGGGAAAAGAGGTTCCTCTGGAATGGACTGAGACATCTGGGGGACTCTTGGAATGGTGGCACGACCCTGGAGTTCCTCTCGCCGTTCCTGTTGAGAGGGCCTCCTCTTGAGATGCGACGGGAACGCCGGGAACTCTTTCCCGACGATGCAGGGAAAGGATCCCTCATCTCGAGCTACGAGGCGGAAACGGGGCTCCTCTGGATGTGGGCGGGACCCTCGTGATTCCTCTCGAGTGGAGACGGCTAGATCGGGGAACTTCTTGATTTTCACCAAGGGTGTGAAGGACCCTTTCGAAGTTCCAGAGGTGAGGTGTGATCAGCCTCGAGACGCCTCAGCGGAAATGGGCCTCATCTCGCCTGGAGGGGAGAACCTCCTGGATTTTCTCGAGTTGCGGCAGGTCTTCTCGAGTTACGACGGGGACCTCAGGGACCCGCTCTGTTGGCCTCAGGAAAGGCCAGTCCCCATGCGAGTTGCTAGGGGACCTCTCGGGATTCCTCTCCCGTCCATGCCGGGGTCTCAGTCCTTGTGTGGAGTCGGGGCCGGAACCTGAGGATTCCTCTCCAGTGTTGCCATGGATCTTGGGGTGCTTCTGAGTCTCCCCAGGGGAGTCAGGCCTCGTCTCGAGTGGGGGCATGCACGTGCGCTTTCCTCCCGAGCTGCAGCAGTAGTGTCACGCTTCCTGTCACGTGGATCAAGGGATCTGTGGCTTTCCCTCGAGGCTGTCCCTCGAGGCTTTCCCACGAGGCTTTCCCACAGGGCTGTGCCACGTGCCACCTTGGTGGGAGTCGATCCTCGGCGTGAAAGACGAGCCGGTGAAGGGAAAAGAGGTTCCTCTGGAATGGACTGAGACATCTGGGGACTCTTAGAATGGTGGCACGACCCTGGAGTTCCTCTCGCCGTTCCTGTTGAGAGGGCCTCCTCTTGAGATGCGACGGGAACGCCGGGAACTCTTTCCCGACGAAGCAGGGAAAGGATCCCTCATCTCGAGCTACGAGGCGGAAACGGGGCTCCTCTGGATGTGGGCGGGACCCTCGTGATTCCTCTCGAGTGGAGACGGCTAGGTCGGGGAACTTCTTGATTTGCACGAAGGGTGTGAAGGACCCTTTCGATGTTCCAGAGGTGAGGTGTGATCAGCCTCGAGACGCCTCAGCGGAAATGGGCCTCATCTCGCCTGGAGGGGAGAACCTCCTGGATTTTCTCGAGTTGCGGCAGGTCTTCTCGAGTTACGACGGGGACCTCAGGGACCCGCTCTGGTGGCCTCAGGAAAGGCCAGTCCCCATGCGAGTTGCTAGGGGACCTCTCGGGATTCCTCTCCCGTCCATGCCGGGGCCTCAGTCCTTGTGTGGAGTCGGGGCCGGAACCTGAGGATTCCTCTCCAGTGTTGCCATGGATCTTGGGGTGCTTCTGAGTCTCCCCAGGGGAGTCAGGCCTCGTCTCGAGTGGGGGCATGCACGTGCGCTTTCCTCCCGAGCTGCAGCAGTAGTGTCACGCTTCCTGTCACGTGGATCAAGGGATCTGTGGCTTTCGCTCGAGGCTGTCCCTCGAGGCTTTCCCACGAGGCTTTCCCACAGGGCTGTGCCACGTGCCACCTTGGTGGGAGTCGATCCTCGGCGTCAAAGACGAGCCGGTGAAGGGAAAAGTGGTTCCTCTGGAATGGACTGAGACATCTGGGGGACTCTTGGAATGGTGGCACGACCCTGGAGTTCCTCTCGCCGTTCCTGTTGAGAGGGCCTCCTCTTCACATGCGACGGGAACGCCGGGAACTCTTTCCCGACGAAGCAGGGAAAGGATCCCTCATCTCGAGCTACGAGGCGGAAACGGGGCTCCTCTGGATGTGGGCGGGACCCTCGTGATTCCTCTCGAGTGGAGACGGCTAGGTCGGGGAACTTCTTGATTTGCACCAAGGGTGTGAAGGACCCTTTCGAAGTTCCAGAGGTGAGGTGTGATCCGCCTCGAGACGCCTCATCGGAAATGGGCCTCATCTGGCCTGGAGGGGAGAACCTCCTGGATTTTCTCGAGTTGCGGCAGGTCTTCTCGAGTTACGACGGGGACCTCAGGGACCCGCTCTGGTGGCCTCAGGAAAGGCCAGTCCCCATGCGAGTTGCTAGGGGACCTCTCGGGATTCCTCTCCCGTCCATGCCGGGGCCTCAGTCCTTGTGTGGAGTCGGGGCCGGAACCTGAGGATTCCTCTCCAGTGTTGCCATGGATCTTGGGGTGCTTCTGAGTCTCCCCAGGGGAGTCAGGCCTCGTCTCGAGTGGGGGCATGCACGTGCGCTTTCCTCCCGAGCTGCAGCAGTAGTGTCACGCTTCCTGTCACGTGGATCAAGGGATCTGTGGCTTTCGCTCGAGGCTGTCCCTCGAGGCTTTCCCACGAGGCTTTCCCACAGAGCTGTGCCACGTGCCACCTTGGTGTGAGTCGATCCTCGGCGTGAAAGACGAGCCGGTGAAGGGAAAAGTGGTTCCTCTGGAATGGACTGAGACATCTGGGGGACTCTTGGAATGGTGGCACGACCCTGGAGTTCCTCTCGCCGTTCCTGTTGAGAGGGCCTCCTCTTCACATGCGACGGGAACGCCGGGAACTCTTTCCCGACGAAGCAGGGAAAGGATCCCTCATCTCGAGCTACGAGGCGGAAACGGGGCTCCTCTGGATGTGGGCGGGACCCTCGTGATTCCTCTCGAGTGGAGACGGCTAGGTCGGGGAACTTCTTGATTTGCACCAAGGGTGTGAAGGACCCTTTCGAAGTTCCAGAGGTGAGGTGTGATCAGCCTCGAGACGCCTCAGCGGAAATGGGCCTCATCTCGCCTGGAGGGGAGAACCTCCTGGATTTTCTCGAGTTGCGGCAGGTCTTCTCGAGTTACGACGGGGACCTCAGGGACCCGCTCTGGTGGCCTCAGGAAAGGCCAGTCCCCATGCGAGTTGCTAGGGGACCTCTCGGGATTCCTCTCCCGTCCATGCCGGGGCCTCAGTCCTTGTGTGGAGTCGGGGCCGGAACCTGAGGATTCCTCTCCAGTGTTGCCATGGATCTTGGGGTGCTTCTGAGTCTCCCCAGGGGAGTCAGGCCTCGTCTCGAGTGGGGGCATGCACGTGCGCTTTCCTCCCGAGCTGCAGCAGTAGTGTCACGCTTCCTGTCACGTGGATCAAGGGATCTGTGGCTTTCCCTCGAGGCTGTCCCTCGAGGCTTTCCCACGAGGCTTTCCACAGGGCTGTGCCACGTGCCACCTTGGTGGGAGTCGATCCTCGGCGTGAAAGACGAGCCGGTGAAGGGAAAAGAGGTTCCTCTGGAATGGACTGAGACATCTGGGGGACTCTTGGAATGGTGGCAAGACCCTGGAGTTCCTCTCGCCGTTCCTGTTGAGAGGGCCTCCTCTTCACATGCGACGGGAACGCCGGGAACTCTTTCCCGACGAAGCAGGGAAAGGATCCCTCATCTCGAGCTACGAGGCGGAAACGGGGCTCCTCTGGATGTGGGCGGGACCCTCGTGATTCCTCTCGAGTGGAGACGGCTAGGTCGGGGAACTTCTTGATTTGCACCAAGGGTGTGAAGGACCCTTTCGAAGTTCCAGAGGTGAGGTGTGATCAGCCTCGAGACGCCTCAGCGGAAATGGGCCTCATCTCGCCTGGAGGGGAGAACCTCCTGGATTTTCTCGAGTTGCGGCAGGTCTTCTCGAGTTACGACGGGGACCTCAGGGACCCGCTCTGGTGGCCTCAGGAAAGGCCAGTCCCCATGCGAGTTGCTAGGGGACCTCTCGGGATTCCTCTCCCGTCCATGCCGGGGCCTCAGTCCTTGTGTGGAGTCGGGGCCGGAACCTGAGGATTCCTCTCCAGTGTTGCCATGGATCTTGGGGTGCTTCTGAGTCTCCCCAGGGGAGTCAGGCCTCGTCTCGAGTGGGGGCATGCACGTGCGCTTTCCTCCCGAGCTGCAGCAGTAGTGTCACGCTTCCTGTCACGTGGATCAAGGGATCTGTGGCTTTCCCTCGAGGCTGTCCCTCGAGGCTTTCCCACGAGGCTTTCCCACAGGGCTGTGCCACGTGCCACCTTGGTGGGAGTCGATCCTCGGCGTGAAAGACGAGCCGGTGAAGGGAAAAGAGGTTCCTCTGGAATGGACTGAGACATCTGGGGGACTCTTGGAATGGTGGCACGACCCTGGAGTTCCTCTCGCCGTTCCTGTTGAGAGGGCCTCCTCTTCACATGCGACGGGAACGCCGGGAACTCTTTCCCGACGAAGCAGGGAAAGGATCCCTCATCTCGAGCTACGAGGCGGAAACGGGGCTCCTCTGGATGTGGGCGGGACCCTCGTGATTCCTCTCGAGTGGAGACGGCTAGGTCGGGGAACTTCTTGATTTGCACCAAGGGTGTGAAGGACCCTTTCGAAGTTCCAGAGGTGAGGTGTGATCAGCCTCGAGACGCCTCAGCGGAAATGGGCCTCATCTCGCCTGGAGGGGAGAACCTCCTGGATTTTCTCGAGTTGCGGCAGGTCTTCTCGAGTTACGACGGGGACCTCAGGGACCCGCTCTGGTGGCCTCAGGAAAGGCCAGTCCCCATGCGAGTTGCTAGGGGACCTCTCGGGATTCCTCTCCCGTCCATGCCGGGGCCTCAGTCCTTGTGTGGAGTCGGGGCCGGAACCTGAGGATTCCTCTCCAGTGTTGCCATGGATCTTGGGGTGCTTCTGAGTCTCCCCAGGGGAGTCAGGCCTCGTCTCGAGTGGGGGCATGCACGTGCGCTTTCCTCCCGAGCTGCAGCAGTAGTGTCACGCTTCCTGTCACGTGGATCAAGGGATCTGTGGCTTTCGCTCGAGGCTGTCCCTCGAGGCTTTCCCACGAGGCTTTCCCACAGGGCTGTGCCACGTGCCACCTTGGTGGGAGTCGATCCTCGGCGTGAAAGACGAGCCGGTGAAGGGAAAAGTGGTTCCTCTGGAATGGACTGAGACATCTGGGGGACTCTTGGAATGGTGGCACGACCCTGGAGTTCCTCTCGCCGTTCCTGTTGAGAGGGCCTCCTCTTCACATGCGACGGGAACGCCGGGAACTCTTTCCCGACGAAGCAGGGAAAGGATCCCTCATCTCGAGCTACGAGGCGGAAACGGGGCTCCTATGGATGTGGGCGGGACCCTCGTGATTCCTCTCGAGTGGAGACGGCCAGGTCGGGGAACTTCTTGATTTGCACCAAGGGTGTGAAGGACCCTTTCGAAGTTCCAGAGGTGAGGTGTGATCAGCCTCGAGACGCCTCAGCGGAAATGGGCCTCATCTCGCCTGGAGGGGAGAACCTCCTGGATTTTCTCGAGTTGCGGCAGGTCTTCTCGAGTTACGACGGGGACCTCAGGGACCCGCTCTGGTGGCCTCAGGAAAGGCCAGTCCCCATGCGAGTTGCTAGGGGACCTCTCGGGATTCCTCTCCCGTCCATGCCGGGGCCTCAGTCCTTGTGTGGAGTTGGGGCCGGAACCTGAGGATTCCTCTCCAGTGTTGCCATGGATCTTGGGGTGCTTCTGAGTCTCCCCAGGGGAGTCAGGCCTCGTCTCGAGTGGGGGCATGCACGTGCGCTTTCCTCCCGAGCTGCAGCAGTAGTGTCACGCTTCCTGTCACGTGGATCAAGGGATCTGTGGCTTTCCCTCGAGGCTGTCCCTCGAGGCTTTCCCACGAGGCTTTCCCACAGGGCTGTGCCACGTGCCACCTTGGTGTGAGTCGATCCTCGGCGTGAAAGACGAGCCGGTGAAGGGAAAAGAGGTTCCTCTGGAATGGACTGAGACATCTGGGGGACTCTTGGAATGGTGGCACGACCCTGGAGTTCCTCTCGCCGTTCCTGTTGAGAGGGCCTCCTCTTCACATGCGACGGGAACGCCGGGAACTCTTTCCCGACGAAGCAGGGAAAGGATCCCTCATCTCGAGCTACGAGGCGGAAACGGGGCTCCTCTGGATGTGGGCGGGACCCTCGTGATTCCTCTCGAGTGGAGCCGGCTATGTCGGGGAACTTCTTGATTTGCACCAAGGGTGTGAAGGACCCTTTCGATGTTCCAGAGGTGAGGTGTGATCAGCCTCGAGACGCCTCAGCGGAAATGGGCCTCATCTCGCCTGGAGGGGAGAACCTCCTGGATTTTCTCGAGTTGCGGCAGGTCTTCTCGAGTTACGACGGGGACCTCAGGGACCCGCTCTGGTGGCCTCAGGAAAGGCCAGTCCCCATGCGAGTTGCTAGGGGACCTCTCGGGATTCCTCTCCCGTCCATGCCGGGGCCTCAGTCCTTGTGTGGAGTCGGGGCCGGAACCTGAGGATTCCTCTCCAGTGTTGCCATGGATCTTGGGGTGCTTCTGAGTCTCCCCAGGGGAGTCAGGCCTCGTCTCGAGTGGGGGCATGCACGTGCGCTTTCCTCCCGAGCTGCAGCAGTAGTGTCACGCTTCCTGTCACGTGGATCAAGGGATCTGTGGCTTTCCCTCGAGGCTGTCCCTCGAGGCTTTCCCACGAGGCTTTCCCACAGGGCTGTGCCACGTGCCACCTTGGTGGGAGTCGATCCTCGGCGTGAAAGACGAGCCGGTGAAGGGAAAAGTGGTTCCTCTGGAATGGACTGAGACATCTGGGGGACTCTTGGAATGGTGGCACGACCCTGGAGTTCCTCTCGCCGTTCCTGTTGAGAGGGCCTCCTCTTGAGATGCGACGGGAACGCCGGGAACTCTTTCCCGACGAAGCAGGGAAAGGATCCCTCATCTCGAGCTACGAGGCGGAAACGGGGCTCCTCTGGATGTGGGCGGGACCCTCGTGATTCCTCTCGAGTGGAGACGGCTAGGTCGGGGAACTTCTTGATTTGCACCAAGGGTGTGAAGGACCCTTTCGAAGTTCCAGAGGTGAGGTGTGATCCGCCTCGAGACGCCTCATCGGAAATGGGCCTCATCTCGCCTGGAGGGGAGAACCTCCTGGATTTTCTCGAGTTGCGGCAGGTCTTCTCGAGTTACGACGGGGACCTCAGGGACCCGCTCTGGTGGCCTCAGGAAAGGCCAGTCCCCATGCGAGTTGCTAGGGGACCTCTCGGGATTCCTCTCCCGTCCATGCCGGGGCCTCAGTCCTTGTGTGGAGTCGGGGCCGGAACCTGAGGATTCCTCTCCAGTGTTGCCATGGATCTTGGGGTGCTTCTGAGTCTCCCCAGGGGAGTCAGGCCTCGTCTCGAGTGGGGGCATGCACGTGCGCTTTCCTCCCGAGCTGCAGCAGTAGTGTCACGCTTCCTGTCACGTGGATCAAGGGATCTGTGGCTTTCCCTCGAGGCTGTCCCTCGAGGCTTTCCCACGAGGCTTTCCCACAGGGCTGTGCCACGTTCCACCTTGGTGGGAGTCGATCCTCGGCATGAAAGACGAGCCGGTGAAGGGAAAAGTGGTTCCTCTGGAATGGACTGAGACATCTGGGGGACTCTTGGAATGGTGGCACGACCCTGGAGTTCCTCTCGCCGTTCCTGTTGAGAAGGCCTCCTCTTCACATGCGACGGGAACGCCGGGAACTCTTTCCCGACGAAGCAGGGAAAGGATCCCTCATCTCGAGCTACGAGGCGGAAACGGGGCTCCTCTGGATGTGGGCGGGACCCTCGTGATTCCTCTCGAGTGGAGACGGCTAGGTCGGGGAACTTCTTGATTTGCACCAAGGGTGTGAAGGACCCTTTCGAAGTTCCAGAGGTGAGGTGTGATCAGCCTCGAGACGCCTCAGCGGAAATGGGCCTCATCTCGCCTGGAGGGGAGAACCTCCTGGATTTTCTCGAGTTGCGGCAGGTCTTCTCGAGTTACGACGGGGACCTCAGGGACCCGCTCTGGTGGCCTCAGGAAAGGCCAGTCCCCATGCGAGTTGCTAGGGGACCTCTCGGGATTCCTCTCCCGTCCATGCCGGGGCCTCAGTCCTTGTGTGGAGTCGGGGCCGGAACCTGAGGATTCCTCTCCAGTGTTGCCATGGATCTTGGGGTGCTTCTGAGTCTCCCCAGGGGAGTCAGGCCTCGTCTCGAGTGGGGGCATGCACGTGCGCTTTCCTCCCGAGCTGCAGCAGTAGTGTCACGCTTCCTGTCACGTGGATCAAGGGATCTGTGGCTTTCCCTCGAGGCTGTCCCTCGAGGCTTTCCCACGAGGCTTTCCCACAGGGCTGTGCCACGTGCCACCTTGGTGGGAGTCGATCCTCGGGGTGAAAGACGAGCCGGTGAAGGGAAAAGAGGTTCCTCTGGAATGGACTGAGACATCTGGGGGACTCTTGGAATGGTGGCACGACCCTGGAGTTCCTCTCGCCGTTCCTGTTGAGAGGGCCTCCTCTTCACATGCGACGGGAACGCCGGGAACTCTTTCCCGACGAAGCAGGGAAAGGATCCCTCATCTCGAGCTACGAGGCGGAAACGGGGCTCCTCTGGATGTGGGCGGGACCCTCGTGATTCCTCTCGAGTGGAGACGGCTAGGTCGGGGAACTTCTTGATTTGCACCAAGGGTGTGAAGGACCCTTTCGAAGTTCCAGAGGTGAGGTGTGATCAGCCTCGAGACGCCTCAGCGGAAATGGGCCTCATCTCGCCTGGAGGGGAGAACCTCCTGGATTTTCTCGAGTTGCGGCAGGTCTTCTCGAGTTACGACGGGGACCTCAGGGACCCGCTCTGGTGGCCTCAGGAAAGGCCAGTCCCCATGCGAGTTGCTAGGGGACCTCTCGGGATTCCTCTCCCGTCCATGCCGGGGCCTCAGTCCTTGTGTGGAGTCGGGGCCGGAACCTGAGGATTCCTCTCCAGTGTTGCCATGGATCTTGGGGTGCTTCTGAGTCTCCCCAGGGGAGTCAGGCCTCGTCTCGAGTGGGGGCATGCACGTGCGCTTTCCTCCCGAGCTGCAGCAGTAGTGTCACGCTTCCTGTCACGTGGATCAAGGGATCTGTGGCTTTCCCTCGAGGCTGTCCCTCGAGGCTTTCCCACGAGGCTTTCCCACAGGGCTGTGCCACGTGCCACCTTGGTGGGAGTCGATCCTCGGCGTGAAAGACGAGCCGGTGAAGGGAAAAGAGGTTCCTCTGGAATGGACTGAGACATCTGGGGGACTCTTGGAATGGTGGCACGACCCTGGAGTTCCTCTCGCCGTTCCTGTTGAGAGGGCCTCCTCTTCACATGCGACGGGAACGCCGGGAACTCTTTCCCGACGAAGCAGGGAAAGGATCCCTCATCTCGAGCTACGAGGCGGAAACGGGGCTCCTCTGGATGTGGGCGGGACCCTCGTGATTCCTCTCGAGTGGAGACGGCTAGGTCGGGGAACTTCTTGATTTGCACCAAGGGTGTGAAGGACCCTTTCGAAGTTCCAGAGGTGAGGTGTGATCAGCCTCGAGACGCCTCAGCGGAAATGGGCCTCATCTCGCCTGGAGGGGAGAACCTCCTGGATTTTCTCGAGTTGCGGCAGGTCTTCTCGAGTTACGACGGGGACCTCAGGGACCCGCTCTGGTGGCCTCAGGAAAGGCCAGTCCCCATGCGAGTTGCTAGGGGACCTCTCGGGATTCCTCTCCCGTCCATGCCGGGGCCTCAGTCCTTGTGTGGAGTCGGGGCCGGAACCTGAGGATTCCTCTCCAGTGTTGCCATGGATCTTGGGGTGCTTCTGAGTCTCCCCAGGGAGTCAGGCCTCGTCTCGAGTGGGGGCATGCACGTGCGCTTTCCTCCCGAGCTGCAGCAGTAGTGTCACGCTTCCTGTCACGTGGATCAAGGGATCTGTGGCTTTCGCTCGAGGCTGTCCCTCGAGGCTTTCCCACGAGGCTTTCCCACAGGGCTGTGCCACGTGCCACTTTGGTGGGAGTCGATCCTCGGCGTGAAAGACGAGCCGGTGAAGGGAAAAGTGGTTCCTCTGGAATGGACTGAGACATCTGGGGGACTCTTGGAATGGTGGCACGACCCTGGAGTTCCTCTCGCCGTTCCTGTTGAGAGGGCCTCCTCTTCACATGCGACGGGAACGCCGGGAACTCTTTCCCGATGAAGCAGGGAAAGGATCCCTCATCTCGAGCTACGAGGCGGAAACGGGGCTCCTCTGGATGTGGGCGGGACCCTCGTGATTCCTCTCGAGTGGAGACGGCCAGGTCGGGGAACTTCTTGATTTGCACCAAGGGTGTGAAGGACCCTTTCGAAGTTCCAGAGGTGAGGTGTGATCAGCCTCGAGACGCCTCAGCGGAAATGGGCCTCATCTCGCCTGGAGGGGAGAACCTCCTGGATTTTCTCGAGTTGCGGCAGGTCTTCTCGAGTTACGACGGGGACCTCAGGGACCCGCTCTGGTGGCCTCAGGAAAGGCCAGTCCCCATGCGAGTTGCTAGGGGACCTCTCGGGATTCCTCTCCCGTCCATGCCGGGGCCTCAGTCCTTGTGTGGAGTCGGGCCGGAACCTGAGGATTCCTCTCCAGTGTTGCCATGGATCTTGGGGTGCTTCTGAGTCTCCCCAGGGGAGTCAGGCCTCGTCTCGAGTGGGGGCATGCACGTGCGCTTTCCTCCCGAGCTGCAGCAGTAGTGTCACGCTTCCTGTCACGTGGATCAAGGGATCTGTGGCTTTCCCTCGAGGCTGTCCCTCGAGGCTTTCCCACGAGGCTTTCCCACAGGGCTGTGCCACGTGCCACCTTGGTGGGAGTCGATCCTCGGCGTGAAAGACGAGCCGGTGAAGGGAAAAGAGGTTCCTCTGGAATGGACTGAGACATCTGGGGGACTCTTGGAATGGTGGCACGACCCTGGAGTTCTCTCGCCGTTCCTGTTGAGAGGGCCTCCTCTTCACATGCGACGGGAACGCCGGGAACTCTTTCCCGACGAAGCAGGGAAAGGATCCCTCATCTCGAGCTACGAGGCGGAAACGGGGCTCCTCTGGATGTGGGCGGGACCCTCGTGATTCCTCTCGAGTGGAGACGGCTAGGTCGGGGAACTTCTTGATTTGCACCAAGGGAGTGAAGGACCCTTTCGAAGTTCCAGAGGTGAGGTGTGATCAGCCTCGAGACGCCTCAGCGGAAATGGGCCTCATCTCGCCTGGAGGGGAGAACCTCCTGGATTTTCTCGAGTTGCGGCAGGTCTTCTCGAGTTACGACGGGGACCTCAGGGACCCGCTCTGGTGGCCTCAGGAAAGGCCAGTCCCCATGCGAGTTGCTAGGGGACCTCTCGGGATTCCTCTCCCGTCCATGCCGGGGCCTCAGTCCTTGTGTGGAGTCGGGGCCGGAACCTGAGGATTCCTCTCCAGTGTTGCCATGGATCTTGGGGTGCTTCTGAGTCTCCCCAGGGGAGTCAGGCCTCGTCTCGAGTGGGGGCATGCACGTGCGCTTTCCTCCCGAGCTGCAGCAGTAGTGTCACGCTTCCTGTCACGTGGATCAAGGGATCTGTGGCTTTCCCTCGAGGCTGTCCCTCGAGGCTTTCCCACGAGGCTTTCCCACAGGGCTGTGCCACGTGCCACCTTGGTGGGAGTCGATCCTCGGCGTGAAAGACGAGCCGGTGAAGGGAAAAGAGGTTCCTCTGGAATGGACTGAGACATCTGGGGGACTCTTGGAATGGTGGCACGACCCTGGAGTTCCTCTCGCCGTTCCTGTTGAGAGGGCCTCCTCTTCACATGCGACGGGAACGCCGGGAACTCTTTCCCGACGAAGCAGGGAAAGGATCCCTCATCTCGAGCTACGAGGCGGAAACGGGGCTCCTCTGGATGTGGGCGGGACCCTCGTGATTCCTCTCGAGTGGAGACGGCTAGGTCGGGGAACTTCTTGATTTGCACCAAGGGTGTGAAGGACCCTTTCGAAGTTCCAGAGGTGAGGTGTGATCAGCCTCGAGACGCCTCAGCGGAAATGGGCCTCATCTCGCCTGGAGGGGAGAACCTCCTGGATTTTCTCGAGTTGCGGCAGGTCTTCTCGAGTTACGACGGGGACCTCAGGGACCCGCTCTGGTGGCCTCAGGAAAGGCCAGTCCCCATGCGAGTTGCTAGGGGACCTCTCGGGATTCCTCTCCCGTCCATGCCGGGGCCTCAGTCCTTGTGTGGAGTCGGGGCCGGAACCTGAGGATTCCTCTCCAGTGTTGCCATGGATCTTGGGGTGCTTCTGAGTCTCCCCAGGGGAGTCAGGCCTCGTCTCGAGTGGGGGCATGCACGTGCGCTTTCCTCCCGAGCTGCAGCAGTAGTGTCACGCTTCCTGTCACGTGGATCAAGGGATCTGTGGCTTTCCCTCGAGGCTGTCCCTCGAGGCTTTCCCACGAGGCTTTCCCACAGGGCTGTGCCACGTGCCACCTTGGTGGGAGTCGATCCTCGGCGTGAAAGACGAGCCGGTGAAGGGAAAAGAGGTTCCTCTGGAATGGACTGAGACATCTGGGGGACTCTTGGAATGGTGGCACGACCCTGGAGTTCCTCTCGCCGTTCCTGTTGAGAGGGCCTCCTCTTCACATGCGACGGGAACGCCGGGAACTCTTTCCCGACGAAGCAGGGAAAGGATCCCTCATCTCGAGCTACGAGGCGGAAACGGGTCTCCTCTGGATGTGGGCGGGACCCTCGTGATTCCTCTCGAGTGGAGACGGCTAGGTCGGGGAACTTCTTGATTTGCACCAAGGGTGTGAAGGACCCTTTCGAAGTTCCAGAGGTGAGGTGTGATCAGCCTCGAGACGCCTCAGCGGAAATGGGCCTCATCTCGCCTGGAGGGGAGAACCTCCTGGATTTTCTCGAGTTGCGGCAGGTCTTCTCGAGTTACGACGGGGACCTCAGGGACCCGCTCTGGTGGCCTCAGGAAAGGCCAGTCCCCATGCGAGTTGCTAGGGGACCTCTCGGGATTCCTCTCCCGTCCATGCCGGGGCCTCAGTCCTTGTGTGGAGTCGGGGCCGGAACCTGAGGATTCCTCTCCAGTGTTGCCATGGATCTTGGGGTGCTTCTGAGTCTCCCCAGGGGAGTCAGGCCTCGTCTCGAGTGGGGGCATGCACGTGCGCTTTCCTCCCGAGCTGCAGCAGTAGTGTCACGCTTCCTGTCACGTGGATCAAGGGATCTGTGGCTTTCCCTCGAGGCTGTCCCTCGAGGCTTTCCCACGAGGCTTTCCCACAGGGCTGTGCCACGTGCCACCTTGGTGGGAGTCGATCCTCGGCGTGAAAGACGAGCCGGTGAAGGGAAAAGAGGTTCCTCTGGAATGGACTGAGACATCTGGGGGACTCTTGGAATGGTGGCACGACCCTGGAGTTCCTCTCGCCGTTCCTGTTGAGAGGGCCTCCTCTTCACATGCGACGGGAACGCCGGGAACTCTTTCCCGACGAAGCAGGGAAAGGATCCCTCATCTCGAGCTACGAGGCGGAAACGGGGCTCCTCTGGATGTGGGCGGGACCCTCGTGATTCCTCTCGAGTGGAGACGGCTAGGTCGGGGAACTTCTTGATTTGCACCAAGGGTGTGAAGGACCCTTTCGAAGTTCCAGAGGTGAGGTGTGATCAGCCTCGAGACGCCTCAGCGGAAATGGGCCTCATCTCGCCTGGAGGGGAGAACCTCCTGGATTTTCTCGAGTTGCGGCAGGTCTTCTCGAGTTACGACGGGGACCTCAGGGACCCGCTCTGGTGGCCTCAGGAAAGGCCAGTCCCCATGCGAGTTGCTAGGGGACCTCTCGGGATTCCTCTCCCGTCCATGCCGGGGCCTCAGTCCTTGTGTGGAGTCGGGGCCGGAACCTGAGGATTCCTCTCCAGTGTTGCCATGGATCTTGGGGTGCTTCTGAGTCTCCCCAGGGGAGTCAGGCCTCGTCTCGAGTGGGGGCATGCACGTGCGCTTTCCTCCCGAGCTGCAGCAGTAGTGTCACGCTTCCTGTCACGTGGATCAAGGGATCTGTGGCTTTCCCTCGAGGCTGTCCCTCGAGGCTTTCCCACGAGGCTTTCCCACAGGGCTGTGCCACGTGCCACCTTGGTGGGAGTCGATCCTCGGCGTGAAAGACGAGCCGGTGAAGGGAAAAGAGGTTCCTCTGGAATGGACTGAGACATCTGGGGGACTCTTGGAATGGTGGCACGACCCTGGAGTTCCTCTCGCCGTTCCTGTTGAGAGGGCCTCCTCTTCACATGCGACGGGAACGCCGGGAACTCTTTCCCGACGAAGCAGGGAAAGGATCCCTCATCTCGAGCTACGAGGCGGAAACGGGGCTCCTCTGGATGTGGGCGGGACCCTCGTGATTCCTCTCGAGTGGAGACGGCTAGGTCGGGGAACTTCTTGATTTGCACCAAGGGTGTGAAGGACCCTTTCGAAGTTCCAGAGGTGAGGTGTGATCAGCCTCGAGACGCCTCAGCGGAAATGGGCCTCATCTCGCCTGGAGGGGAGAACCTCCTGGATTTTCTCGAATTGCGGCAGGTCTTCTCGAGTTACGACGGGGACCTCAGGGACCCGCTCTGGTGGCCTCAGGAAAGGCCAGTCCCCATGCGAGTTGCTAGGGGACCTCTCGGGATTCCTCTCCCGTCCATGCCGGGGCCTCAGTCCTTGTGTGGAGTCGGGGCCGGAACCTGAGGATTCTCTCCAGTGTTGCCATGGATCTTGGGGTGCTTCTGAGTCTCCCCAGGGGAGTCAGGCCTCGTCTCGAGTGGGGGCATGCACGTGCGCTTTCCTCCCGAGCTGCAGCAGTAGTGTCACGCTTCCTGTCACGTGGATCAAGGGATCTGTGGCTTTCCCTCGAGGCTGTCCCTCGAGGCTTTCCCACGAGGCTTTCCCACAGGGCTGTGCCACGTGCCACCTTGGTGGGAGTCGATCCTCGGCGTGAAAGACGAGCCGGTGAAGGGAAAAGAGGTTCCTCTGGAATGGACTGAGACATCTGGGGGACTCTTGGAATGGTGGCACGACCCTGGAGTTCCTCTCGCCGTTCCTGTTGAGAGGGCCTCCTCTTGAGATGCGACGGGAACGCCGGGAACTCTTTCCCGACGATGCAGGGAAAGGATCCCTCATCTCGAGCTACGAGGCGGAAACGGGGCTCCTCTGGATGTGGGCGGGACCCTCGTGATTCCTCTCGAGTGGAGACGGCTAGGTCGGGGAACTTCTTGATTTGCACCAAGGGTGTGAAGGACCCTTTCGAAGTTCCAGAGGTGAGGTGTGATCAGCCTCGAGACGCCTCAGCGGAAATGGGCCTCATCTCGCCTGGAGGGGAGAACCTCCTGGATTTTCTCGAGTTGCGGCAGGTCTTCTCGAGTTACGACGGGGACCTCAGGGACCCGCTCTGGTGGCCTCAGGAAAGGCCAGTCCCCATGCGAGTTGCTAGGGGACCTCTCGGGATTCCTCTCCCGTCCATGCCGGGGCCTCAGTCCTTGTGTGGAGTCGGGGCCGGAACCTGAGGATTCCTCTCCAGTGTTGCCATGGATCTTGGGGTGCTTCTGAGTCTCCCAGGGGAGTCAGGCCTCGTCTCGAGTGGGGGCATGCACGTGCGCTTTCCTCCCGAGCTGCAGCAGTAGTGTCACGCTTCCTGTCACGTGGATCAAGGGATCTGTGGCTTTCCCTCGAGGCTGTCCCTCGAGGCTTTCCCACGAGGCTTTCCCACAGGGCTGTGCCACGTGCCACCTTGGTGGGAGTCGATCCTCGGGGTGAAAGACGAGCCGGTGAAGGGAAAAGAGGTTCCTCTGGAATGGACTGAGACATCTGGGGGACTCTTGGAATGGTGGCACGACCCTGGAGTTCCTCTCGCCGTTCCTGTTGAGAGGGCCTCCTCTTCACATGCGACGGGAACGCCGGGAACTCTTTCCCGACGAAGCAGGGAAAGGATCCCTCATCTCGAGCTACGAGGCGGAAACGGGGCTCCTCTGGATGTGGGCGGGACCCTCGTGATTCCTCTCGAGTGGAGACGGCTAGGTCGGGGAACTTCTTGATTTGCACCAAGGGTGTGAAGGACCCTTTCGAAGTTCCAGAGGTGAGGTGTGATCAGCCTCGAGACGCCTCAGCGGAAATGGGCCTCATCTCGCCTGGAGGGGAGAACCTCCTGGATTTTCTCGAGTTGCGGCAGGTCTTCTCGAGTTACGACGGGGACCTCAGGGACCCGCTCTGGTGGCCTCAGGAAAGGCCAGTCCCCATGCGAGTTGCTAGGGGACCTCTCGGGATTCCTCTCCCGTCCATGCCGGGGCCTCAGTCCTTGTGTGGAGTCGGGGCCGGAACCTGAGGATTCCTCTCCAGTGTTGCCATGGATCTTGGGGTGCTTCTGAGTCTCCCCAGGGGAGTCAGGCCTCGTCTCGAGTGGGGGGCATGCACGTGCGCTTTCCTCCCGAGCTGCAGCAGTAGTGTCACGCTTCCTGTCACGTGGATCAAGGGATCTGTGGCTTTCCCTCGAGGCTGTCCCTCGAGGCTTTCCCACGAGGCTTTCCCACAGGGCTGTGCCACGTGCCACCTTGGTGGGAGTCGATCCTCGGCGTGAAAGACGAGCCGGTGAAGGGAAAAGAGGTTCCTCTGGAATGGACTGAGACATCTGGGGGACTCTTGGAATGGTGGCACGACCCTGGAGTTCCTCTCGCCGTTCCTGTTGAGAGGGCCTCCTCTTCACATGCGACGGGAACGCCGGGAACTCTTTCCCGACGAAGCAGGGAAAGGATCCCTCATCTCGAGCTACGAGGCGGAAACGGGGCTCCTCTGGATGTGGGCGGGACCCTCGTGATTCCTCTCGAGTGGAGACGGCTAGGTCGGGGAACTTCTTGATTTGCACCAAGGGTGTGAAGGGACCCTTTCGAAGTTCCAGAGGTGAGGTGTGATCAGCCTCGAGACGCCTCAGCGGAAATGGGCCTCATCTCGCCTGGAGGGGAGAACCTCCTGGATTTTCTCGAGTTGCGGCAGGTCTTCTCGAGTTACGACGGGGACCTCAGGGACCCGCTCTGGTGGCCTCAGGAAAGGCCAGTCCCCATGCGAGTTGCTAGGGGACCTCTCGGGATTCCTCTCCCGTCCATGCCGGGGCCTCAGTCCTTGTGTGGAGTCGGGGCCGGAACCTGAGGATTCCTCTCCAGTGTTGCCATGGATCTTGGGGTGCTTCTGAGTCTCCCCAGGGGAGTCAGGCCTCGTCTCGAGTGGGGGCATGCACGTGCGCTTTCCTCCCGAGCTGCAGCAGTAGTGTCACGCTTCCTGTCACGTGGATCAAGGGATCTGTGGCTTTCGCTCGAGGCTGTCCCTCGAGGCTTTCCCACGAGGCTTTCCCACAGGGCTGTGCCACGTGCCACCTTGGTGGGAGTCGATCCTCGGCGTGAAAGACGAGCCGGTGAAGGGAAAAGTGGTTCCTCTGGAATGGACTGAGACATCTGGGGGACTCTTGGAATGGTGGCACGACCCTGGAGTTCCTCTCGCCGTTCCTGTTGAGAGGGCCTCCTCTTCACATGCGACGGGAACGCCGGGAACTCTTTCCCGATGAAGCAGGGAAAGGATCCCTCATCTCGAGCTACGAGGCGGAAACGGGGCTCCTCTGGATGTGGGCGGGACCCTCGTGATTCCTCTCGAGTGGAGACGGCCAGGTCGGGGAACTTCTTGATTTGCACCAAGGGTGTGAAGGACCCTTTCGAAGTTCCAGAGGTGAGGTGTGATCAGCCTCGAGACGCCTCAGCGGAAATGGGCCTCATCTCGCCTGGAGGGGAGAACCTCCTGGATTTTCTCGAGTTGCGGCAGGTCTTCTCGAGTTACGACGGGGACCTCAGGGACCCGCTCTGGTGGCCTCAGGAAAGGCCAGTCCCCATGCGAGTTGCTAGGGGACCTCTCGGGATTCCTCTCCCGTCCATGCCGGGGCCTCAGTCCTTGTGTGGAGTCGGGGCCGGAACCTGAGGATTCCTCTCCAGTGTTGCCATGGATCTTGGGGTGCTTCTGAGTCTCCCCAGGGGAGTCAGGCCTCGTCTCGAGTGGGGGCATGCACGTGCGCTTTCCTCCCGAGCTGCAGCAGTAGTGTCACGCTTCCTGTCACGTGGATCAAGGGATCTGTGGCTTTCCCTCGAGGCTGTCCCTCGAGGCTTTCCCACGAGGCTTTCCCACAGGGCTGTGCCACGTGCCACCTTGGTGGGAGTCGATCCTCGGCGTGAAAGACGAGCCGGTGAAGGGAAAAGAGGTTCCTCTGGAATGGACTGAGACATCTGGGGGACTCTTGGAATGGTGGCACGACCCTGGAGTTCCTCTCGCCGTTCCTGTTGAGAGGGCCTCCTCTTCACATGCGACGGGAACGCCGGGAACTCTTTCCCGACGAAGCAGGGAAAGGATCCCTCATCTCGAGCTACGAGGCGGAAACGGGGCTCCTCTGGATGTGGGCGGGACCCTCGTGATTCCTCTCGAGTGGAGACGGCTAGGTCGGGGAACTTCTTGATTTGCACCAAGGGTGTGAAGGACCCTTTCGAAGTTCCAGAGGTGAGGTGTGATCAGCCTCGAGACGCCTCAGCGGAAATGGGCCTCATCTCGCCTGGAGGGGAGAACCTCCTGGATTTTCTCGAGTTGCGGCAGGTCTTCTCGAGTTACGACGGGGACCTCAGGGACCCGCTCTGGTGGCCTCAGGAAAGGCCAGTCCCCATGCGAGTTGCTAGGGGACCTCTCGGGATTCCTCTCCCGTCCATGCCGGGGCCTCAGTCCTTGTGTGGAGTCGGGGCCGGAACCTGAGGATTCCTCTCCAGTGTTGCCATGGATCTTGGGGTGCTTCTGAGTCTCCCAGGGGAGTCAGGCCTCGTCTCGAGTGGGGGCATGCACGTGCGCTTTCCTCCCGAGCTGCAGCAGTAGTGTCACGCTTCCTGTCACGTGGATCAAGGGATCTGTGGCTTTCCCTCGAGGCTGTCCCTCGAGGCTTTCCCACGAGCTTTCCCACAGGGCTGTGCCACGTGCCACCTTGGTGGGAGTCGATCCTCGGCGTGAAAGACGAGCCGGTGAAGGGAAAAGAGGTTCCTCTGGAATGGACTGAGACATCTGGGGGACTCTTGGAATGGTGGCACGACCCTGGAGTTCCTCTCGCCCGTTCCTGTTGAGAGGGCCTCCTCTTCACATGCGACGGGAACGCCGGGAACTCTTTCCCGACGAAGCAGGGAAAGGATCCCTCATCTCGAGCTACGAGGCGGAAACGGGGCTCCTCTGGATGTGGGCGGGACCCTCGTGATTCCTCTCGAGTGGAGACGGCTAGGTCGGGGAACTTCTTGATTTGCACCAAGGGTGTGAAGGACCCTTTCGAAGTTCCAGAGGTGAGGTGTGATCAGCCTCGAGACGCCTCAGCGGAAATGGGCCTCATCTCGCCTGGAGGGGAGAACCTCCTGGATTTTCTCGAGTTGCGGCAGGTCTTCTCGAGTTACGACGGGGACCTCAGGGACCCGCTCTGGTGGCCTCAGGAAAGGCCAGTCCCCATGCGAGTTGCTAGGGGACCTCTCGGGATTCCTCTCCGTCCATGCCGGGGCCTCAGTCCTTGTGTGGAGTCGGGGCCGGAACCTGAGGATTCCTCTCCAGTGTTGCCATGGATCTTGGGGTGCTTCTGAGTCTCCCCAGGGGAGTCAGGCCTCGTCTCGAGTGGGGGCATGCACGTGCGCTTTCCTCCCGAGCTGCAGCAGTAGTGTCACGCTTCCTGTCACGTGGATCAAGGGATCTGTGGCTTTCCCTCGAGGCTGTCCCTCGAGGCTTTCCCACGAGGCTTTCCCACAGGGCTGTGCCACGTGCCACCTTGGTGGGAGTCGATCCTCGGCGTGAAAGACGAGCCGGTGAAGGGAAAAGAGGTTCTCTGGAATGGACTGAGACATCTGGGGGACTCTTGGAATGGTGGCACGACCCTGGAGTTCCTCTCGCCGTTCCTGTTGAGAGGGCCTCCTCTTCACATGCGACGGGAACGCCGGGAACTCTTTCCCGACGAAGCAGGGAAAGGATCCCTCATCTCGAGCTACGAGGCGGAAACGGGGCTCCTCTGGATGTGGGCGGGACCCTCGTGATTCCTCTCGAGTGGAGACGGCTAGGTCGGGGAACTTCTTGATTTGCACCAAGGGTGTGAAGGACCCTTTCGAAGTTCCAGAGGTGAGGTGTGATCAGCCTCGAGACGCCTCAGCGGAAATGGGCCTCATCTCGCCTGGAGGGGAGAACCTCCTGGATTTTCTCGAGTTGCGGCAGGTCTTCTCGAGTTACGACGGGGACCTCAGGGACCCGCTCTGGTGGCCTCAGGAAAGGCCAGTCCCCATGCGAGTTGCTAGGGGACCTCTCGGGATTCCTCTCCCGTCCATGCCGGGGCCTCAGTCCTTGTGTGGAGTCGGGGCCGGAACCTGAGGATTCCTCTCCAGTGTTGCCATGGATCTTGGGGTGCTTCTGAGTCTCCCCAGGGGAGTCAGGCCTCGTCTCGAGTGGGGGCATGCACGTGCGCTTTCCTCCCGAGCTGCAGCAGTAGTGTCACGCTTCCTGTCACGTGGATCAAGGGATCTGTGGCTTTCCCTCGAGGCTGTCCCTCGAGGCTTTCCCACGAGGCTTTCCCACAGGGCTGTGCCACGTGCCACCTTGGTGGGAGTCGATCCTCGGCGTGAAAGACGAGCCGGTGAAGGGAAAAGAGGTTCCTCTGGAATGGACTGAGACATCTGGGGACTCTTGGAATGGTGGCACGACCCTGGAGTTCCTCTCGCCGTTCCTGTTGAGAGGGCCTCCTCTTCACATGCGACGGGAACGCCGGGAACTCTTTCCCGACGAAGCAGGGAAAGGATCCCTCATCTCGAGCTACGAGGCGGAAACGGGGCTCCTCTGGATGTGGGCGGGACCCTCGTGATTCCTCTCGAGTGGAGACGGCTAGGTCGGGGAACTTCTTGATTTGCACCAAGGGTGTGAAGGACCCTTTCGAAGTTCCAGAGGTGAGGTGTGATCAGCCTCGAGACGCCTCAGCGGAAATGGGCCTCATCTCGCCTGGAGGGGAGAACCTCCTGGATTTTCTCGAATTGCGGCAGGTCTTCTCGAGTTACGACGGGGACCTCAGGGGACCCGCTCTGGTGGCCTCAGGAAAGGCCAGTCCCCATGCGAGTTGCTAGGGGACCTCTCGGGATTCCTCTCCCGTCCATGCCGGGGCCTCAGTCCTTGTGTGGAGTCGGGGCCGGAACCTGAGGATTCCTCTCCAGTGTTGCCATGGATCTTGGGGTGCTTCTGAGTCTCCCCAGGGGAGTCAGGCCTCGTCTCGAGTGGGGGCATGCACGTGCGCTTTCCTCCCGAGCTGCAGCAGTAGTGTCACGCTTCCTGTCACGTGGATCAAGGGATCTGTGGCTTTCCCTCGAGGCTGTCCCTCGAGGCTTTCCCACGAGGCTTTCCCACAGGGCTGTGCCACGTGCCACCTTGGTGGGAGTCGATCCTCGGCGTGAAAGACGAGCCGGTGAAGGGAAAAGAGGTTCCTCTGGAATGGACTGAGACATCTGGGGGACTCTTGGAATGGTGGCACGACCCTGGAGTTCCTCTCGCCGTTCCTGTTGAGAGGGCCTCCTCTTGAGATGCGACGGGAACGCCGGGAACTCTTTCCCGACGATGCAGGGAAAGGATCCCTCATCTCGAGCTACGAGGCGGAAACGGGGCTCCTCTGGATGTGGGCGGGACCCTCGTGATTCCTCTCGAGTGGAGACGGCTAGGTCGGGGAACTTCTTGATTTGCACCAAGGGTGTGAAGGACCCTTTCGAAGTTCCAGAGGTGAGGTGTGATCAGCCTCGAGACGCCTCAGCGGAAATGGGCCTCATCTCGCCTGGAGGGGAGAACCTCCTGGATTTTCTCGAGTTGCGGCAGGTCTTCTCGAGTTACGACGGGGACCTCAGGGACCCGCTCTGGTGGCCTCAGGAAAGGCCAGTCCCCAAGCGAGTTGCTAGGGGACCTCTCGGGATTCCTCTCCCGTCCATGCCGGGGTCTCAGTCCTTGTGTGCAGTCGGGGCCGGAACCTGAGGATTCCTCTCCAGTGTTGCCATGGATCTTGGGGTGCTTCTGAGTCTCCCCAGGGGAGTCAGGCCTCGTCTCGAGTGGGGGCATGCACGTGCGCTTTCCTCCCGAGCTGCAGCAGTAGTGTCACGCTTCCTGTCACGTGGATCAAGGGATCTGTGGCTTTCCCTCGAGGCTGTCCCTCGAGGCTTTCCCACGAGGCTTTCCCACAGGGCTGTGCCACGTGCCACCTTGGTGGGAGTCGATCCTCGGCGTGAAAGACGAGCCGGTGAAGGGAAAAGAGGTTCCTCTGGAATGGACTGAGACATCTGGGGGACTCTTAGAATGGTGGCACGACCCTGGAGTTCCTCTCGCCGTTCCTGTTGAGAGGGCCTCCTCTTGAGATGCGACGGGAACGCCGGGAACTCTTTCCCGACGAAGCAGGGAAAGGATCCCTCTTCTCGAGCTACGAGGCGGAAACGGGGCTCCTCTGGATGTGGGCGGGACCCTCGTGATTCCTCTCGAGTGGAGACGGCTAGGTCGGGGAACTTCTTGATTTGCACCAAGGGTGTGAAGGACCCTTTCGAAGTTCCAGAGGTGAGGTGTGATCAGCCTCGAGACGCCTCAGCGGAAATGGGCCTCATCTCGCCTGGAGGGAGAACCTCCTGGATTTTCTCGAGTTGCGGCAGGTCTTCTCGAGTTACGACGGGGACCTCAGGGACCCGCTCTGGTGGCCTCAGGAAAGGCCAGTCCCCATGCGAGTTGCTAGGGGACCTCTCGGGATTCCTCTCCCGTCCATGCCGGGGCCTCAGTCCTTGTGTGGAGTCGGGCCGGAACCTGAGGATTCCTCTCCAGTGTTGCCATGGATCTTGGGGTGCTTCTGAGTCTCCCCAGGGGAGTCAGGCCTCGTCTCGAGTGGGGGCATGCACGTGCGCTTTCCTCCCGAGCTGCAGCAGTAGTGTCACGCTTCCTGTCACGTGGATCAAGGGATCTGTGGCTTTCCCTCGAGGCTGTCCCTCGAGGCTTTCCCACGAGGCTTTCCCACAGGGCTGTGCCACGTGCCACCTTGGTGGGAGTCGATCCTCGGCGTGAAAGACGAGCCGGTGAAGGGAAAAGAGGTTCCTCTGGAATGGACTGAGACATCTGGGGGACTCTTGGAATGGTGGCACGACCCTGGAGTTCCTCTCGCCGTTCCTGTTGAGAGGGCCTCCTCTTCACATGCGACGGGAACGCCGGGAACTCTTTCCCGACGAAGCAGGGAAAGGATCCCTCATCTCGAGCTACGAGGCGGAAACGGGGCTCCTCTGGATGTGGGCGGGACCCTCGTGATTCCTCTCGAGTGGAGACGGGTATGTCGGGGAACTTCTTGATTTGCACCAAGGGTGTGAAGGACCCTTTCGAAGTTCCAGAGGTGAGGTGTGATCAGCCTCGAGACGCCTCAGCGGAAATGGGCCTCATCTCGCCTGGAGGGGAGAACCTCCTGGATTTTCTCGAGTTGCGGCAGGTCTTCTCGAGTTACGACGCGGACCTCAGGGACCCGCTCTGGTGCCTCAGGAAAGGCCAGTCCCCATGCGAGTTGCTAGGGGACCTCTCGGGATTCCTCTCCCGTCCATGCCGGGGCCTCAGTCCTTGTGTGGAGTCGGGGCCGGAACCTGAGGATTCCTCTCCAGTGTTGCCATGGATCTTGGGGTGCTTCTGAGTCTCCCCAGGGGAGTCAGGCCTCGTCTCGAGTGGGGGCATGCACGTGCGCTTTCCTCCCGAGCTGCAGCAGTAGTGTCACGCTTCCTGTCACGTGGATCAAGGGATCTGTGGCTTTCCCTCGAGGCTGTCCCTCGAGGCTTTCCCACGAGGCTTTCCCACAGGGCTGTGCCACGTGCCACCTTGGTGGGAGTCGATCCTCGGCGTGAAAGACGAGCCGGTGAAGGGAAAAGAGGTTCCTCTGGAATGGACTGAGACATCTGGGGGACTCTTGGAATGGTGGCACGACCCTGGAGTTCCTCTCGCCGTTCCTGTTGAGAGGGCCTCCTCTTCACATGCGACGGGAACGCCGGGAACTCTTTCCCGACGAAGCAGGAAAGGATCCCTCATCTCGAGCTACGAGGCGGAAACGGGGCTCCTCTGGATGTGGGCGGGACCCTCGTGATTCCTCTCGAGTGGAGACGGCTAGGTCGGGGAACTTCTTGATTTGCACCAAGGGTGTGAAGGACCCTTTCGAAGTTCCAGAGGTGAGGTGTGATCAGCCTCGAGACGCCTCAGCGGAAATGGGCCTCATCTCGCCTGGAGGGGAGAACCTCCTGGATTTTCTCGAGTTGCGGCAGGTCTTCTCGAGTTACGACGGGGACCTCAGGGACCCGCTCTGGTGGCCTCAGGAAAGGCCAGTCCCCATGCGAGTTGCTAGGGGACCTCTCGGGATTCCTCTCCCGTCCATGCCGGGGCCTCAGTCCTTGTGTGGAGTCGGGGCCGGAACCTGAGGATTCCTCTCCAGTGTTGCCATGGATCTTGGGGTGCTTCTGAGTCTCCCCAGGGGAGTCAGGCCTCGTCTCGAGTGGGGGCATGCACGTGCGCTTTCCTCCCGAGCTGCAGCAGTAGTGTCACGCTTCCTGTCACGTGGATCAAGGGATCTGTGGCTTTCGCTCGAGGCTGTCCCTCGAGGCTTTCCCACGAGGCTTTCCCACAGGGCTGTGCCACGTGCCACCTTGGTGGGAGTCGATCCTCGGCGTCAAAGACGAGCCGGTGAAGGGAAAAGTGGTTCCTCTGGAATGGACTGAGACATCTGGGGGACTCTTGGAATGGTGGCACGACCCTGGAGTTCCTCTCGCCGTTCCTGTTGAGAGGGCCTCCTCTTCACATGCGACGGGAACGCCGGGAACTCTTTCCCGATGAAGCAGGGAAAGGATCCCTCATCTCGAGCTACGAGGCGGAAACGGGGCTCCTCTGGATGTGGGCGGGGACCCTCGTGATTCCTCTCGAGTGGAGACGGCCAGGTCGGGGAACTTCTTGATTTGCACCAAGGGTGTGAAGGACCCTTTCGAAGTTCCAGAGGTGAGGTGTGATCAGCCTCGAGACGCCTCAGCGGAAATGGGCCTCATCTCGCCTGGAGGGGAGAACCTCCTGGATTTTCTCGAGTTGCGGCAGGTCTTCTCGAGTTACGACGGGGACCTCAGGGACCCGCTCTGGTGGCCTCAGGAAAGGCCAGTCCCCATGCGAGTTGCTAGGGGACCTCTCGGGATTCCTCTCCCGTCCATGCCGGGGCCTCAGTCCTTGTGTGGAGTCGGGGCCGGAACCTGAGGATTCCTCTCCAGTGTTGCCATGGATCTTGGGGTGCTTCTGAGTCTCCCCAGGGGAGTCAGGCCTCGTCTCGAGTGGGGGCATGCACGTGCGCTTTCCTCCCGAGCTGCAGCAGTAGTGTCACGCTTCCTGTCACGTGGATCAAGGGATCTGTGGCTTTCCCTCGAGGCTGTCCCTCGAGGCTTTCCCACGAGGCTTTCCCACAGGGCTGTGCACGTGCCACCTTGGTGGGAGTCGATCCTCGGCGTGAAAGACGAGCCGGTGAAGGGAAAAGAGGTTCCTCTGGAATGGACTGAGACATCTGGGGGACTCTTGGAATGGTGGCACGACCCTGGAGTTCCTCTCGCCGTTCCTGTTGAGAGGGCCTCCTCTTCACATGCGACGGGAACGCCGGGAACTCTTTCCCGACGAAGCAGGGAAAGGATCCCTCATCTCGAGCTACGAGGCGGAAACGGGGCTCCTCTGGATGTGGGCGGGACCCTCGTGATTCCTCTCGAGTGGAGACGGCTAGGTCGGGGAACTTCTTGATTTGCACCAAGGGTGTGAAGGACCCTTTCGAAGTTCCAGAGGTGAGGTGTGATCAGCCTCGAGACGCCTCAGCGGAAATGGGCCTCATCTCGCCTGGAGGGGAGAACCTCCTGGATTTTCTCGAGTTGCGGCAGGTCTTCTCGAGTTACGACGGGGACCTCAGGGACCCGCTCTGGTGGCCTCAGGAAAGGCCAGTCCCCATGCGAGTTGCTAGGGGACCTCTCGGGATTCCTCTCCCGTCCATGCCGGGGCCTCAGTCCTTGTGTGGAGTCGGGGCCGGAACCTGAGGATTCCTCTCCAGTGTTGCCATGGATCTTGGGGTGCTTCTGAGTCTCCCCAGGGGAGTCAGGCCTCGTCTCGAGTGGGGGCATGCACGTGCGCTTTCCTCCCGAGCTGCAGCAGTAGTGTCACGCTTCCTGTCACGTGGATCAAGGGATCTGTGGCTTTCCCTCGAGGCTGTCCCTCGAGGCTTTCCCACGAGGCTTTCCCACAGGGCTGTGCCACGTGCCACCTTGGTGGGAGTCGATCCTCGGCGTGAAAGACGAGCCGGTGAAGGGAAAAGAGGTTCCTCTGGAATGGACTGAGACATCTGGGGGACTCTTGGAATGGTGGCACGACCCTGGAGTTCCTCTCGCCGTTCCTGTTGAGAGGGCCTCCTCTTCACATGCGACGGGAACGCCGGGAACTCTTTCCCGACGAAGCAGGGAAAGGATCCCTCATCTCGAGCTACGAGGCGGAAACGGGGGCTCCTCTGGATGTGGGCGGGACCCTCGTGATTCCTCTCGAGTGGAGACGGCTAGGTCGGGGAACTTCTTGATTTGCACCAAGGGTGTGAAGGACCCTTTCGAAGTTCCAGAGGTGAGGTGTGATCAGCCTCGAGACGCCTCAGCGGAAATGGGCCTCATCTCGCCTGGAGGGGAGAACCTCCTGGATTTTCTCGAGTTGCGGCAGGTCTTCTCGAGTTACGACGGGGACCTCAGGGACCCGCTCTGGTGGCCTCAGGAAAGGCCAGTCCCCATGCGAGTTGCTAGGGGACCTCTCGGGATTCCTCTCCCGTCCATGCCGGGGCCTCAGTCCTTGTGTGGAGTCGGGGCCGGAACCTGAGGATTCCTCTCCAGTGTTGCCATGGATCTTGGGGTGCTTCTGAGTCTCCCCAGGGGAGTCAGGCCTCGTCTCGAGTGGGGCATGCACGTGCGCTTTCCTCCCGAGCTGCAGCAGTAGTGTCACGCTTCCTGTCACGTGGATCAAGGGATCTGTGGCTTTCCCTCGAGGCTGTCCCTCGAGGCTTTCCCACGAGGCTTTCCCACAGGGCTGTGCCACGTGCCACCTTGGTGGGAGTCGATCCTCGGCGTGAAAGACGAGCCGGTGAAGGGAAAAGAGGTTCCTCTGGAATGGACTGAGACATCTGGGGGACTCTTGGAATGGTGGCACGACCCTGGAGTTCCTCTCGCCGTTCCTGTTGAGAGGGCCTCCTCTTCACATGCGACGGGAACGCCGGGAACTCTTTCCCGACGAAGCAGGGAAAGGATCCCTCATCTCGAGCTACGAGGCGGAAACGGGGCTCCTCTGGATGTGGGCGGGACCCTCGTGATTCCTCTCGAGTGGAGACGGCTAGGTCGGGGAACTTCTTGATTTGCACCAAGGGTGTGAAGGACCCTTTCGAAGTTCCAGAGGTGAGGTGTGATCAGCCTCGAGACGCCTCAGCGGAAATGGGCCTCATCTCGCCTGGAGGGGAGAACCTCCTGGATTTTCTCGAGTTGCGGCAGGTCTTCTCGAGTTACGACGGGGACCTCAGGGACCCGCTCTGGTGGCCTCAGGAAAGGCCAGTCCCCATGCGAGTTGCTAGGGGACCTCTCGGGATTCCTCTCCCGTCCATGCCGGGGCCTCAGTCCTTGTGTGGAGTCGGGGCCGGAACCTGAGGATTCCTCTCCAGTGTTGCCATGGATCTTGGGGTGCTTCTGAGTCTCCCCAGGGGAGTCAGGCCTCGTCTCGAGTGGGGGCATGCACGTGCGCTTTCCTCCCGAGCTGCAGCAGTAGTGTCACGCTTCCTGTCACGTGGATCAAGGGATCTGTGGCTTTCCCTCGAGGCTGTCCCTCGAGGCTTTCCCACGAGGCTTTCCCACAGGGCTGTGCCACGTGCCACCTTGGTGGGAGTCGATCCTCGGCGTGAAAGACGAGCCGGTGAAGGGAAAAGAGGTTCCTCTGGAATGGACTGAGACATCTGGGGGACTCTTGGAATGGTGGCACGACCCTGGAGTTCCTCTCGCCGTTCCTGTTGAGAGGGCCTCCTCTTCACATGCGACGGGAACGCCGGGAACTCTTTCCCGACGAAGCAGGGAAAGGATCCCTCATCTCGAGCTACGAGGCGGAAACGGGGCTCCTCTGGATGTGGGCGGGACCCTCGTGATTCCTCTCGAGTGGAGACGGCTAGGTCGGGGAACTTCTTGATTTGCACCAAGGGTGTGAAGGACCCTTTCGAAGTTCCAGAGGTGAGGTGTGATCAGCCTCGAGACGCCTCAGCGGAAATGGGCCTCATCTCGCCTGGAGGGGAGAACCTCCTGGATTTTCTCGAGTTGCGGCAGGTCTTCTCGAGTTACGACGGGGACCTCAGGGACCCGCTCTGGTGGCCTCAGGAAAGGCCAGTCCCCATGCGAGTTGCTAGGGGACCTCTCGGGATTCCTCTCCCGTCCATGCCGGGGCCTCAGTCCTTGTGTGGAGTCGGGGCCGGAACCTGAGGATTCCTCTCCAGTGTTGCCATGGATCTTGGGGTGCTTCTGAGTCTCCCCAGGGGAGTCAGGCCTCGTCTCGAGTGGGGGCATGCACGTGCGCTTTCCTCCCGAGCTGCAGCAGTAGTGTCACGCTTCCTGTCACGTGGATCAAGGGATCTGTGGCTTTCCCTCGAGGCTGTCCCTCGAGGCTTTCCCACGAGGCTTTCCCACAGGGCTGTGCCACGTGCCACCTTGGTGGGAGTCGATCCTCGGCGTGAAAGACGAGCCGGTGAAGGGAAAAGAGGTTCCTCTGGAATGGACTGAGACATCTGGGGGACTCTTGGAATGGTGGCACGACCCTGGAGTTCCTCTCGCCGTTCCTGTTGAGAGGGCCTCCTCTTCACATGCGACGGGAACGCCGGGAACTCTTTCCCGACGAAGCAGGGAAAGGATCCCTCATCTCGAGCTACGAGGCGGAAACGGGGCTCCTCTGGATGTGGGCGGGACCCTCGTGATTCCTCTCGAGTGGAGACGGCTAGGTCGGGGAACTTCTTGATTTGCACCAAGGGTGTGAAGGACCCTTTCGAAGTTCCAGAGGTGAGGTGTGATCAGCCTCGAGACGCCTCAGCGGAAATGGGCCTCATCTCGCCTGGAGGGGAGAACCTCCTGGATTTTCTCGAATTGCGGCAGGTCTTCTCGAGTTACGACGGGGACCTCAGGGACCCGCTCTGGTGGCCTCAGGAAAGGCCAGTCCCCATGCGAGTTGCTAGGGGACCTCTCGGGATTCCTCTCCCGTCCATGCCGGGGCCTCAGTCCTTGTGTGGAGTCGGGGCCGGAACCTGAGGATTCCTCTCCAGTGTTGCCATGGATCTTTGGGTGCTTCTGAGTCTCCCCAGGGGAGTCAGGCCTCGTCTCGAGTGGGGGCATGCACGTGCGCTTTCCTCCCGAGCTGCAGCAGTAGTGTCACGCTTCCTGTCACGTGGATCAAGGGATCTGTGGCTTTCCCTCGAGGCTGTCCCTCGAGGCTTTCCCACGAGGCTTTCCCACAGGGCTGTGCCACGTGCCACCTTGGTGGGAGTCGATCCTCGGCGTGAAAGACGAGCCGGTGAAGGGAAAAGAGGTTCCTCTGGAATGGACTGAGACATCTGGGGGACTCTTGGAATGGTGGCACGACCCTGGAGTTCCTCTCGCCGTTCCTGTTGAGAGGGCCTCCTCTTGAGATGCGACGGGAACGCCGGGAACTCTTTCCCGACGATGCAGGGAAAGGATCCCTCATCTCGAGCTACGAGGCGGAAACGGGGCTCCTCTGGATGTGGGCGGGACCCTCGTGATTCCTCTCGAGTGGAGACGGCTAGGTCGGGGAACTTCTTGATTTTCACCAAGGGTGTGAAGGACCCTTTTGAAGTTCCAGAGGTGAGGTGTGATCAGCCTCGAGACGCCTCAGCGGAAATGGGCCTCATCTCGCCTGGAGGGGAGAACCTCCTGGATTTTCTCGAGTTGCGGCAGGTCTTCTCGAGTTACGACGGGGACCTCAGGGACCCGCTCTGTTGGCCTCAGGAAAGGCCAGTCCCCAAGCGAGTTGCTAGGGGACCTCTCGGGATTCCTCTCCCGTCCATGCCGGGGTCTCAGTCCTTGTGTGCAGTCGGGGCCGGAACCTGAGGATTCCTCTCCAGTGTTGCCATGGATCTTGGGGTGCTTCTGAGTCTCCCCAGGGGAGTCAGGCCTCGTCTCGAGTGGGGGCATGCACGTGCGCTTTCCTCCCGAGCTGCAGCAGTAGTGTCACGCTTCCTGTCACGTGGATCAAGGGATCTGTGGCTTTCCCTCGAGGCTGTCCCTCGAGGCTTTCCCACGAGGCTTTCCCACAGGGCTGTGCCACGTGCCACCTTGGTGGGAGTCGATCCTCGGCGTGAAAGACGAGCCGGTGAAGGGAAAAGAGGTTCCTCTGGAATGGACTGAGACATCTGGGGGACTCTTGGAATGGTGGCACGACCCTGGAGTTCCTCTCGCCGTTCCTGTTGAGAGGGCCTCCTCTTCACATGCGACGGGAACGCCGGGAACTCTTTCCCGACGAAGCAGGGAAAGGATCCCTCATCTCGAGCTACGAGGCGGAAACGGGGCTCCTCTGGATGTGGGCGGGACCCTCGTGATTCCTCTCGAGTGGAGACGGCTAGGTCGGGGAACTTCTTGATTTGCACCAAGGGTGTGAAGGACCCTTTCGAAGTTCCAGAGGTGAGGTGTGATCAGCCTCGAGACGCCTCAGCGGAAATGGGCCTCATCTCGCCTGGAGGGGAGAACCTCCTGGATTTTCTCGAGTTGCGGCAGGTCTTCTCGAGTTACGACGGGGACCTCAGGGACCCGCTCTGGTGGCCTCAGGAAAGGCCAGTCCCCATGCGAGTTGCTAGGGGACCTCTCGGGATTCCTCTCCCGTCCATGCCGGGGCCTCAGTCCTTGTGTGGAGTCGGGGCCGGAACCTGAGGATTCCTCTCCAGTGTTGCCATGGATCTTTGGGTGCTTCTGAGTCTCCCCAGGGGAGTCAGGCCTCGTCTCGAGTGGGGGCATGCACGTGCGCTTTCCTCCCGAGCTGCAGCAGTAGTGTCACGCTTCCTGTCACGTGGATCAAGGGATCTGTGGCTTTCCCTCGAGGCTGTCCCTCGAGGCTTTCCCACGAGGCTTTCCCACAGGGCTGTGCCACGTGCCACCTTGGTGGGAGTCGATCCTCGGCGTGAAAGACGAGCCGGTGAAGGGAAAAGAGGTTCCTCTGGAATGGACTGAGACATCTGGGGGACTCTTGGAATGGTGGCACGACCCTGGAGTTCCTCTCGCCGTTCCTGTTGAGAGGGCCTCCTCTTGAGATGCGACGGGAACGCCGGGAACTCTTTCCCGACGATGCAGGGAAAGGATCCCTCATCTCGAGCTACGAGGCGGAAACGGGGCTCCTCTGGATGTGGGCGGGACCCTCGTGATTCCTCTCGAGTGGAGACGGCTAGGTCGGGGAACTTCTTGATTTTCACCAAGGGTGTGAAGGACCCTTTTGAAGTTCCAGAGGTGAGGTGTGATCAGCCTCGAGACGCCTCAGCGGAAATGGGCCTCATCTCGCCTGGAGGGGAGAACCTCCTGGATTTTCTCGAGTTGCGGCAGGTCTTCTCGAGTTACGACGGGGACCTCAGGGACCCGCTCTGTTGGCCTCAGGAAAGGCCAGTCCCCAAGCGAGTTGCTAGGGGACCTCTCGGGATTCCTCTCCCGTCCATGCCGGGGTCTCAGTCCTTGTGTGCAGTCGGGGCCGGAACCTGAGGATTCCTCTCCAGTGTTGCCATGGATCTTGGGGTGCTTCTGAGTCTCCCCAGGGGAGTCAGGCCTCGTCTCGAGTGGGGGCATGCACGTGCGCTTTCCTCCCGAGCTGCAGCAGTAGTGTCACGCTTCCTGTCACGTGGATCAAGGGATCTGTGGCTTTCCCTCGAGGCTGTCCCTCGAGGCTTTCCCACGAGGCTTTCCCACAGGGCTGTGCCACGTGCCACCTTGGTGGGAGTCGATCCTCGGCGTGAAAGACGAGCCGGTGAAGGGAAAAGAGGTTCCTCTGGAATGGACTGAGACATCTGGGGGACTCTTGGAATGGTGGCACGACCCTGGAGTTCCTCTCGCCGTTCCTGTTGAGAGGGCCTCCTCTTCACATGCGACGGGAACGCCGGGAACTCTTTCCCGACGAAGCAGGGAAAGGATCCCTCATCTCGAGCTACGAGGCGGAAACGGGGCTCCTCTGGATGTGGGCGGGACCCTCGTGATTCCTCTCGAGTGGAGACGGCTAGGTCGGGGAACTTCTTGATTTGCACCAAGGGTGTGAAGGACCCTTTCGAAGTTCCAGAGGTGAGGTGTGATCAGCCTCGAGACGCCTCAGCGGAAATGGGCCTCATCTCGCCTGGAGGGGAGAACCTCCTGGATTTTCTCGAGTTGCGGCAGGTCTTCTCGAGTTACGACGGGGACCTCAGGGACCCGCTCTGGTGGCCTCAGGAAAGGCCAGTCCCCATGCGAGTTGCTAGGGGACCTCTCGGGATTCCTCTCCCGTCCATGCCGGGGCCTCAGTCCTTGTGTGGAGTCGGGGCCGGAACCTGAGGATTCCTCTCCAGTGTTGCCATGGATCTTGGGGTGCTTCTGAGTCTCCCCAGGGGAGTCAGGCCTCGTCTCGAGTGGGGGCATGCACGTGCGCTTTCCTCCCGAGCTGCAGCAGTAGTGTCACGCTTCCTGTCACGTGGATCAAGGGATCTGTGGCTTTCGCTCGAGGCTGTCCCTCGAGGCTTTCCCACGAGGCTTTCCCACAGGGCTGTGCCACGTGCCACCTTGGTGGGAGTCGATCCTCGGCGTGAAAGACGAGCCGGTGAAGGGAAAAGAGGTTCCTCTGGAATGGACTGAGACATCTGGGGGACTCTTGGAATGGTGGCACGACCCTGGAGTTCCTCTCGCCGTTCCTGTTGAGAGGGCCTCCTCTTCACATGCGACGGGAACGCCGGGAACTCTTTCCCGACGAAGCAGGGAAAGGATCCCTCATCTCGAGCTACGAGGCGGAAACGGGGCTCCTCTGGATGTGGGCGGGACCCTCGTGATTCCTCTCGAGTGGAGACGGCTAGGTCGGGGAACTTCTTGATTTGCACCAAGGGTGTGAAGGACCCTTTCGAAGTTCCAGAGGTGAGGTGTGATCAGCCTCGAGACGCCTCAGCGGAAATGGGCCTCATCTCGCCTGGAGGGGAGAACCTCCTGGATTTTCTCGAGTTGCGGCAGGTCTTCTCGAGTTACGACGGGGACCTCAGGGACCCGCTCTGGTGGCCTCAGGAAAGGCCAGTCCCCATGCGAGTTGCTAGGGGACCTCTCGGGATTCCTCTCCCGTCCATGCCGGGGCCTCAGTCCTTGTGTGGAGTCGGGGCCGGAACCTGAGGATTCCTCTCCAGTGTTGCCATGGATCTTGGGGTGCTTCTGAGTCTCCCCAGGGGAGTCAGGCCTCGTCTCGAGTGGGGGCATGCACGTGCGCTTTCCTCCCGAGCTGCAGCAGTAGTGTCACGCTTCCTGTCACGTGGATCAAGGGATCTGTGGCTTTCCCTCGAGGCTGTCCCTCGAGGCTTTCCCACGAGGCTTTCCCACAGGGCTGTGCCACGTGCCACCTTGGTGGGAGTCGATCCTCGGCGTGAAAGACGAGCCGGTGAAGGGAAAAGAGGTTCCTCTGGAATGGACTGAGACATCTGGGGGACTCTTGGAATGGTGGCACGACCCTGGAGTTCCTCTCGCCGTTCCTGTTGAGAGGGCCTCCTCTTCACATGCGACGGGAACGCCGGGAACTCTTTCCCGACGAAGCAGGGAAAGGATCCCTCATCTCGAGCTACGAGGCGGAAACGGGGCTCCTCTGGATGTGGGCGGGACCCTCGTGATTCCTCTCGAGTGGAGACGGCTAGGTCGGGGAACTTCTTGATTTGCACCAAGGGTGTGAAGGACCCTTTCGAAGTTCCAGAGGTGAGGTGTGATCAGCCTCGAGACGCCTCAGCGGAAATGGGCCTCATCTCGCCTGGAGGGGAGAACCTCCTGGATTTTCTCGAGTTGCGGCAGGTCTTCTCGAGTTACGACGGGGACCTCAGGGACCCGCTCTGGTGGCCTCAGGAAAGGCCAGTCCCCATGCGAGTTGCTAGGGGACCTCTCGGGATTCCTCTCCCGTCCATGCCGGGGCCTCAGTCCTTGTGTGGAGTCGGGGCCGGAACCTGAGGATTCCTCTCCAGTGTTGCCATGGATCTTGGGGTGCTTCTGAGTCTCCCCAGGGGAGTCAGGCCTCGTCTCGAGTGGGGGCATGCACGTGCGCTTTCCTCCCGAGCTGCAGCAGTAGTGTCACGCTTCCTGTCACGTGGATCAAGGGATCTGTGGCTTTCCCTCGAGGCTGTCCCTCGAGGCTTTCCCACGAGGCTTTCCCACAGGGCTGTGCCACGTGCCACCTTGGTGGGAGTCGATCCTCGGCGTGAAAGACGAGCCGGTGAAGGGAAAAGAGGTTCCTCTGGAATGGACTGAGACATCTGGGGGACTCTTGGAATGGTGGCACGACCCTGGAGTTCCTCTCGCCGTTCCTGTTGAGAGGGCCTCCTCTTCACATGCGACGGGAACGCCGGGAACTCTTTCCCGACGAAGCAGGGAAAGGATCCCTCATCTCGAGCTACGAGGCGGAAACGGGGCTCCTCTGGATGTGGGCGGGACCCTCGTGATTCCTCTCGAGTGGAGACGGCTAGGTCGGGGAACTTCTTGATTTGCACCAAGGGTGTGAAGGACCCTTTCGAAGTTCCAGAGGTGAGGTGTGATCAGCCTCGAGACGCCTCAGCGGAAATGGGCCTCATCTCGCCTGGAGGGGAGAACCTCCTGGATTTTCTCGAGTTGCGGCAGGTCTTCTCGAGTTACGACGGGGACCTCAGGGACCCGCTCTGGTGGCCTCAGGAAAGGCCAGTCCCCATGCGAGTTGCTAGGGGACCTCTCGGGATTCCTCTCCCGTCCATGCCGGGGCCTCAGTCCTTGTGTGGAGTCGGGGCCGGAACCTGAGGATTCCTCTCCAGTGTTGCCATGGATCTTGGGGTGCTTCTGAGTCTCCCCAGGGGAGTCAGGCCTCGTCTCGAGTGGGGGCATGCACGTGCGCTTTCCTCCCGAGCTGCAGCAGTAGTGTCACGCTTCCTGTCACGTGGATCAAGGGATCTGTGGCTTTCCCTCGAGGCTGTCCCTCGAGGCTTTCCCACGAGGCTTTCCCACAGGGCTGTGCCACGTGCCACCTTGGTGGGAGTCGATCCTCGGCGTGAAAGACGAGCCGGTGAAGGGAAAAGAGGTTCCTCTGGAATGGACTGAGACATCTGGGGGACTCTTGGAATGGTGGCACGACCCTGGAGTTCCTCTCGCCGTTCCTGTTGAGAGGGCCTCCTCTTCACATGCGACGGGAACGCCGGGAACTCTTTCCCGACGAAGCAGGGAAAGGATCCCTCATCTCGAGCTACGAGGCGGAAACGGGGCTCCTCTGGATGTGGGCGGGACCCTCGTGATTCCTCTCGAGTGGAGACGGCTAGGTCGGGGAACTTCTTGATTTGCACCAAGGGTGTGAAGGACCCTTTCGAAGTTCCAGAGGTGAGGTGTGATCAGCCTCGAGACGCCTCAGCGGAAATGGGCCTCATCTCGCCTGGAGGGGAGAACCTCCTGGATTTTCTCGAGTTGCGGCAGGTCTTCTCGAGTTACGACGGGGACCTCAGGGACCCGCTCTGGTGGCCTCAGGAAAGGCCAGTCCCCATGCGAGTTGCTAGGGGACCTCTCGGGATTCCTCTCCCGTCCATGCCGGGGCCTCAGTCCTTGTGTGGAGTCGGGGCCGGAACCTGAGGATTCCTCTCCAGTGTTGCCATGGATCTTGGGGTGCTTCTGAGTCTCCCCAGGGGAGTCAGGCCTCGTCTCGAGTGGGGGCATGCACGTGCGCTTTCCTCCCGAGCTGCAGCAGTAGTGTCACGCTTCCTGTCACGTGGATCAAGGGATCTGTGGCTTTCCCTCGAGGCTGTCCCTCGAGGCTTTCCCACGAGGCTTTCCCACAGGGCTGTGCCACGTGCCACCTTGGTGGGAGTCGATCCTCGGCGTGAAAGACGAGCCGGTGAAGGGAAAAGAGGTTCCTCTGGAATGGACTGAGACATCTGGGGGACTCTTGGAATGGTGGCACGACCCTGGAGTTCCTCTCGCCGTTCCTGTTGAGAGGGCCTCCTCTTCACATGCGACGGGAACGCCGGGAACTCTTTCCCGACGAAGCAGGGAAAGGATCCCTCATCTCGAGCTACGAGGCGGAAACGGGGCTCCTCTGGATGTGGGCGGGACCCTCGTGATTCCTCTCGAGTGGAGACGGCTAGGTCGGGGAACTTCTTGACTTGCACCAAGGGTGTGAAGGACCCTTTCGAAGTTCCAGAGGTGAGGTGTGATCAGCCTCGAGACGCCTCAGCGGAAATGGGCCTCATCTCGCCTGGAGGGGAGAACCTCCTGGATTTTCTCGAATTGCGGCAGGTCTTCTCGAGTTACGACGGGGACCTCAGGGACCCGCTCTGGTGGCCTCAGGAAAGGCCAGTCCCCATGCGAGTTGCTAGGGGACCTCTCGGGATTCCTCTCCCGTCCATGCCGGGGCCTCAGTCCTTGTGTGGAGTCGGGGCCGGAACCTGAGGATTCCTCTCCAGTGTTGCCATGGATCTTGGGGTGCTTCTGAGTCTCCCCAGGGGAGTCAGGCCTCGTCTCGAGTGGGGGCATGCACGTGCGCTTTCCTCCCGAGCTGCAGCAGTAGTGTCACGCTTCCTGTCACGTGGATCAAGGGATCTGTGGCTTTCCCTCGAGGCTGTCCCTCGAGGCTTTCCCACGAGGCTTTCCCACAGGGCTGTGCCACGTGCCACCTTGTTGGGAGTCGATCCTCGGCGTGAAAGACGAGCCGGTGAAGGGAAAAGAGGTTCCTCTGGAATGGACTGAGACATCTGGGGGACTCTTGGAATGGTGGCACGACCCTGGAGTTCCTCTCGCCGTTCCTGTTGAGAGGGCCTCCTCTTGAGATGCGACGGGAACGCCGGGAACTCTTTCCCGACGATGCAGGGAAAGGATCCCTCATCTCGAGCTACGAGGCGGAAACGGGGCTCCTCTGGATGTGGGCGGGACCCTCGTGATTCCTCTCGAGTGGAGACGGCTAGGTCGGGGAACTTCTTGATTTTCACCAAGGGTGTGAAGGACCCTTTCGAAGTTCCAGAGGTGAGGTGTGATCAGCCTCGAGACGCCTCAGCGGAAATGGGCCTCATCTCGCCTGGAGGGGAGAACCTCCTGGATTTTCTCGAGTTGCGGCAGGTCTTCTCGAGTTACGACGGGGACCTCAGGGACCCGCTCTGGTGGCCTCAGGAAAGGCCAGTCCCCATGCGAGTTGCTAGGGGACCTCTCGGGATTCCTCTCCCGTCCATGCCGGGGCCTCAGTCCTTGTGTGGAGTCGGGGCCGGAACCTGAGGATTCCTCTCCAGTGTTGCCATGGATCTTGGGGTGCTTCTGAGTCTCCCCAGGGGAGTCAGGCCTCGTCTCGAGTGGGGGCATGCACGTGCGCTTTCCTCCCGAGCTGCAGCAGTAGTGTCACGCTTCCTGTCACGTGGATCAAGGGATCTGTGGCTTTCCCTCGAGGCTGTCCCTCGAGGCTTTCCCACGAGGCTTTCCCACAGGGCTGTGCCACGTGCCACCTTGGTGGGAGTCGATCCTCGGCGTGAAAGACGAGCCGGTGAAGGGAAAAGAGGTTCCTCTGGAATGGACTGAGACATCTGGGGGACTCTTGGAATGGTGGCACGACCCTGGAGTTCCTCTCGCCGTTCCTGTTGAGAGGGCCTCCTCTTGAGATGCGACGGGAACGCCGGGAACTCTTTCCCGACGATGCAGGGAAAGGATCCCTCATCTCGAGCTACGAGGCGGAAACGGGGCTCCTCTGGATGTGGGCGGGACCCTCGTGATTCCTCTCGAGTGGAGACGGCTAGGTCGGGGAACTTCTTGATTTGCACCAAGGGTGTGAAGGACCCTTTCGAAGTTCCAGAGGTGAGGTGTGATCAGCCTCGAGACGCCTCAGCGGAAATGGGCCTCATCTCGCCTGGAGGGGAGAACCTCCTGGATTTTCTCGAGTTGCGGCAGGTCTTCTCGAGTTACGACGGGGACCTCAGGGACCCGCTCTGGTGGCCTCAGGAAAGGCCAGTCCCCATGCGAGTTGCTAGGGGACCTCTCGGGATTCCTCTCCCGTCCATGCCGGGGCCTCAGTCCTTGTGTGGAGTCGGGGCCGGAACCTGAGGATTCCTCTCCAGTGTTGCCATGGATCTTGGGGTGCTTCTGAGTCTCCCCAGGGGAGTCAGGCCTCGTCTCGAGTGGGGGCATGCACGTGCGCTTTCCTCCCGAGCTGCAGCAGTAGTGTCACGCTTCCTGTCACGTGGATCAAGGGATCTGTGGCTTTCCCTCGAGGCTGTCCCTCGAGGCTTTCCCACGAGGCTTTCCCACAGGGCTGTGCCACGTGCCACCTTGTTGGGAGTCGATCCTCGGCGTGAAAGACGAGCCGGTGAAGGGAAAAGAGGTTCCTCTGGAATGGACTGAGACATCTGGGGGACTCTTAGAATGGTGGCACGACCCTGGAGTTCCTCTCGCCGTTCCTGTTGAGAGGGCCTCCTCTTGAGATGCGACGGGAACGCCGGGAACTCTTTCCCGACGAAGCAGGGAAAGGATCCCTCATCTCGAGCTACGAGGCGGAAACGGGGCTCCTCTGGATGTGGGCGGGACCCTCGTGATTCCTCTCGAGTGGAGACGGCTAGGTCGGGGAACTTCTTGATTTGCACCAAGGGTGTGAAGGACCCTTTCGAAGTTCCAGAGGTGAGGTGTGATCCGCCTCGAGACGCCTCAGCGGAAATGGGCCTCATCTCGCCTGGAGGGGAGAACCTCCTGGATTTTCTCGAGTTGCGGCAGGTCTTCTCGAGTTACGACGGGGACCTCAGGGACCCGCTCTGGTGGCCTCAGGAAAGGCCAGTCCCCATGCGACTTGCTAGGGGACCTCTCGGGATTCCTCCCCGGCCATGCCGGGGCCTCAGTCCTTGTGTGGAGTCGGGGCTGGAACCTGAGGATTCCTCTCCAGTGTTGCCATGGATCTTGGGGTGCTTCTGAGTCTCCCCAGGGGAGTCAGGCCTCGTCTCGAGTGGGGGCATGCACGTGCGCTTTCCTCCCGAGCTGCAGCAGTAGTGTCACGCTTCCTGTCACGTGGATCAAGGGATCTGTGGCTTTCCCTCGAGGCTGTCCCTCGAGGCTTTCCCACGAGGCTTTCCCACAGGGCTGTGCCACGTGCCACCTTGGTGGGAGTCGATCCTCGGCGTGAAAGACGAGCCGGTGAAGGGAAAAGAGATTCCTCTGGAATGGACTGGGACATCTGGGGGACTCTTGGAATGGTGGCACGACCCTGGAGTTCCTCTCGCCGTTCCTGTTGAGAGGGCCTCCTCTTGAGATGCGACGGGAACGCCGGGAACTCTTTCCCGACGAAGCAGGGAAAGGATCCCTCATCTCGAGCTACGAGGCAGAAACGGGGCTCGTCTGGATGTGGGCGGGACCCTCGTGATTCCTCTCGAGTGGAGACGGCTAGGTCGGGGAACTTCTTGATTTGCACCAAGGGTGTGAAGGACCCTTTCGAAGTTCCAGAGGTGAGGTGTGATCAGCCTCGAGACGCCTCAGCGGAAATGGGCCTCATCTCGCCTGGAGGGGAGAACCTCCTGGATTTTCTCGAGTTGCGGCAGGTCTTCTCGAGTTACGACGGGGACCTCAGGGACCCGCTCTGGTGGCCTCAGGAAAGGCCAGTCCCCATGCGAGTTGCTAGGGGACCTCTCGGGATTCCTCTCCCGTCCATGCCGGGGCCTCAGTCCTTGTGTGGAGTCGGGGCCGGAACCTGAGGATTCCTCTCCAGTGTTGCCATGGATCTTGGGGTGCTTCTGAGTCTCCCCAGGGGAGTCAGGCCTCGTCTCGAGTGGGGGCATGCACGTGCACTTTCCTCCCGATCTGCAGCAGTAGTGTCACGCTTCCTGTCACGTGGATCAAGGGATCTGTGGTTTCCCTCGAGGCTTTCGCTCGAGGCTTTCCCACGAGGCTTCCCACAGGGCTGTGCCACGTGCCACCTTGGTGGGAGTCGATCCTCGGCGTGAAAGACGAGCCGGTGAAGGGAAAAGAGGTTCCTCTGGAATGGATTGAGAACTCTGGGGGACTCTTGGAATGGTGGCACGACCCTGGAGTTCCTCTCGCCGTTCCTGTTGAGAGGGCCTCCACTTGAGATGCGATGGGAACACCGGGAACTCTTTCCCGACGAAGCAGGGAAAGGATCCCTCATCTCGAGCTACGAGGTGGAAACGGGGCTCCTCTGGATGTGGGTGGGACTCTCGTGTTTCCTCTCGAGTGGAGGCGGGTATGTCGGGGAACTTATTGATTTGCACCAAGGGTGTGAAGGACCCTTTCAAAGTTCCAGAGGTGAGGTGTGATCAGCCTCGGGACGCCTCAGCGGAAATGGGCCTCATCTCGCCTGGAGGGGAGAACCTCCTGGGTTTTCTCGAGTTGCGGCAGGTCTTCTCGAGTTACGAAGGGGACCTCAGGGACCCGCTCTGGTGGCCTCAGGAAAGGCCAGTCCCCATTCGAGTTGCTAGGGGCCATCTCGGGATTCCTCTCCCGTCCATGCCGGGGCCTAAGACTTTGTGTGGAGTCGGGGCCGGAACCTGAGGATCCCTCTCCAGTGTTGCCATGGATATTGGGGTGCTTCTGAGTCTCCCCAGGGGAGTCAGGCCTCGTCTCGAGTGGGGGCATGCACGTGCGCTTTCCTCCCGGTCTGCAGCAGTAGTGTCATGCATCCTGTCACGTGGATCAAGGGATCTGTGGTTTCCCTCGAGGCTTTCACTCGAGGCTTTCCCACGAGGCTTTCCCACAGGGCTGTGCCACATGCCACCTTGGTGTGAGTCGATCCTCGGCGTGAAAGACGAGCCGGTGAAGGGAAAAGAGGTTCCTCTGGAATGGACTGAGATATCCGGGGAATTCTTGGAATGGTGGCACGACCCTGGAGTTCCTCTCGCCATTCCTGTTGAGAGGGCCTCCTCTTGAGATGCGATGGGAACACCGGGAACTCTTTCACGACGAAGCAGGGAAAGGATCCCTCATCTCGAGCTACGAGGTGGAAACGGGGCTCCTCTGGATGTGGGCGGGACTCTCGTGTTTCCTCTCGAGTGGAGGCGGGTATGTCGGGGAACTTCTTGATTTGCACCAAGGGTGTGAAGGACCCTTTCGAAGTTCCAGAGGTGAGGTGTGATCAGCCTCGATAAGCCTCTGCGGAAATGGGCCTCATCTCGCCTGGAGGGGAGAACCTCCTGGATTTTCTCGAGTAGCGGCAGGTCTTCTCGAGTTACGACGGGGACCTCAGGGACCCGCTCTGGTGGCCTCAGGAAAGGCCAGTCCCCATTCGAGTTGCTAGGGGCCATCTCGGGATTCCTCTCCCGTCCATGCCAGGTTCTAAGACTTTGTGTGGAGTCGGGGCCGGAACCTGAGGATCCCTCTCCAGTGTTGCCATTGATCTTGGGGTGCTTCTGAGTCTCCCCAGGGGAGTCAGGCCTCGTCTCGAGTGGGGGCATGCACGTGCGCTTTCCTCCCGAGCTGCAGCAGTAGTGTCACACTTCCTGTCACGTGGATCAAGGGATCTGTGGCTTTCCCTCGAGGCTGTCCCTCGAGGCTTTCGCACGAGGCTTTCCAAAAGGGCTGTGCCACGTGCCACCTTGGTGTGAGTAGATCCTCGGCGTGAAAGAAGAGCCGGTGAAGGGAAAAGAGGTTCCTCTGGAATGGATTGAGACATCTGGGGGACTCTTGGAATGGTGGCACGACCCTGGAGTTCCTCTTGCCATTCCTGCTGAGAAGGCCTCCTCTTGAGATGCGACGAGAACGCCGGGAACTCTTTCCCGACGAAGCAGGGAAAGGATCCCTCATCTCGAGCTACGAGGCGGAAACGGGGCTCCTCTGGATGTGGGCGGGACCCTCGTGATTCCTCTCGCGTGGAGACGGGTATGTCGGGGAACTTCTTGATTTGCACCAAGGGTGTGAAGGAGCCTTTCGAAGTTCCAGAGGTGAGGTGTGATCAGCCTCGAGACGCCTCAGCGGAAATGGGCCTCATCTCGCCTGGAGGGGAGAACCTCCTGGATTTTCTCGAGTTGTGGCAGGTCTTCTCGAGATACGACGGGGACCTCAGGGACCGCTCTGGTGGCCTCAGGAAAGGCCAGTCCCCATGCGAGTTGCTAGGGGACCTCTCGGGATTCCTCTCCCGTCCATGCCGGGGCCCTAGTCCTTGTGTGGAGTCGGGGCCGGAACCTGAGGATTCCTCTCCAGTGTTGCCATGGATCTTGGGGAGCTTCTGAGTCTCCCCATGGGAGTCAGGCAGCCTCTCGAGTGGGGGCATGCACGTGCGCTTTCCTCCCGAGCTGCAGCAATAGTGTCACGCTTCCTGTCACTTGGATCAAGGGATATGTGGCTTTCCCTCGAGGCTGTCCCTCGAGGCTTTCCCACGAGGCTTTCCCACAGGGCTGTGCCACGTGCCACCTTGCTGTGAGTCGATCCTCGGCGTGAAAGACGATCCGGTGAAGGGAAAAGAGGTTCCTCTGGAATGGACTGAGACATCTGGGGGACTCTTGGAATGGTGGCACGACCCTGGAGTTCCTCTCACCGTTCCTGTTGAGAGGGCCTCCTCTTGAGATGCGACGGGAACGCCGGGAACTCTTTCCCGACGAAGCAGGGAAAGGATCCCTCATCTCGAGCTACGAGGCGGAAACGGGGCTCCTCTGGATGTGGGCGGGACCCTCGTGATTCCCCTCGAGTGGAGACGGGTATGTCGGGGAACTTCTTGATTTGCACCAAGGGTGTGAAGGAGCCTTTCGAAGTTCCAGAGGTGAGGTGTGATCAGCCTCGAGACGCCTCAGCGGAAATGGGCCTCATCTCGCCTGGAGGAGAGAACCTCCTGGATTTTGTCGAGTTGCGGCAGGTCTTCTCGAGTTACGACGGGGACCTCAGGGACCCTCTCTGGTGGCCTCAGGAAAGGCCAGTCCCCATGCGAGTTGCTAGGGGACCTCTCGGGATTCCTCTCCCGTCCATGCCGGGGCCTCAGTCCTTGTGTGGAGTCGGGGCCGGAACCTGAGGATTCCTCTCCAGTGTTGCCATGGATCTTGGGGTGCTTCTGAGTTTCCCCAGGGGAGTCAGGCCTCGTCTCTAGTGGGGGCATGCACGTGCGCTTTCCTCCCGAGCTGCAGCAGTAGTGTCACGCTTCCTGTCACGTGGATCAAGGGATCTGTGGCTTTCCCTCGAGGCTGTCCCTCGAGGCTTTCCCACGAGGCTTTCCCACAGGGCTGTGCCACGTGCCACCTTGGTGTGAGTCGATCCTCGGCATGTAAGACGAGCCGGTGAAGGGAAAAGAGGTTCCTCTGGAATGGACTGAGATATCTGGGGGACTCTTGGAATGGTGGCACGATCCTGGAGTTCCTCTCGCCGTTCCTGTTGAGAGGGCCTCCTCTTGGGATGCGACTGGAACGCCGGGAACTCTTTCCCGACGAAGCAGGGAAAGGATCCCTCATCTCGAGCTACGAGGCGGAAACGGGGCTCCTCTGGATGTGGGCGGGACCCTCGTGATTCCCCTCGAGTGGAGACGGGTATGTCGGGTTACTTCTTGATTTGCACCAAGGGTGTGAAGGACCCTTTCGAAGTTCCAGAGGTGAGGTGTGATCAGCCTCGAGACGCCTCAGCGGAAATGGGCCTCATCTCGCCTGGAGGGGAGAGCCTCCTGGATTTTCTCGAGTTGCGGCAGGTCTTCCCGAGTTACGACGGGGAACTCTGGGACCCGCTCTGGTGGCCTCAGGAAAGGCCAGTCCCCATGCGAGTTCCTAGGGGACCTCTCGGGATTCCTCTCCCGTCCATGCCGGGGCCTCAGTCCTTGTGTGGAGTCGGGGCCGGAACCTGAGGATTCCTCTCCAGTGTTGCCATGGATCTTGGGGTGCTTCTGAGTCTCCCCAGGGGAGTCAGGCCTCGTCTCGAGTGGGGGCATGCACGTGCGCTTTCCTCCCGAGCTGCAGCAGTAGTATCACGCTTCCTGTCACGTGGATCAAGGGATCTGTGGCTTTCCCTCGAGGCTGTCCCTCGAGGCTTTCCCACGAGGCTTTCCCACAGGGCTGTGCCACGTGCCACCTTGGTGTGAGTCGATCCTCGGCGTGAAAGACGAGCCGGTGAAGGGAAAAGAGGTTCCTCTGGAATGGACTGAGACATCTGGGGAACTCTTGGAATGGTGGCACGACCCTGGAGTTCCTCTCACCGTTCCTGTTGAGAGGGCCTCCTCTTGAGATGCGACTGGAACGCCGGGAACCCTTTCCCGATGAAGCAGGGAAAGGATCCCTCATCTCGAGCTACGAGGCGGAAACGGGGCTCCTCTGGATGTGGGCGGGACCCTCGTGATTCCCCTCGAGTGGAGACGGGTATGTCGGGGAACTTCTTGATTTGCACCAAGGGTGTGAAGGAGCCTTTCGAAGTTCCAGAGGTGAGGTGTGATCAGCCTCGAGACGCCTCAGCGGAAATGGGCCTCATCTCGCCTGGAGGGGAGAACCTCCTGGATTTTCTCGAGTTGCGGCAGGTCTTCTCGATTTACGACGGGGACCTCAGGGACCGCTCTGGTGGCCTCAGGAAAGGCCAGTCCCCATGCGAGTTGCTAGGGGACCTCTCGGGATTCCTCTCCCGTCCATGCCGGGGCCTCAGTCCTTGTGTGGAGTCGGGGCCGGAACCTGAGGATTCCTCTCCAGTGTTGCCATGGATCTTGGGGTGCTTCTGAGTTTCCCCAGGGGAGTCAGGCCTCGTCTCGAGTGGGGGCATGCACGTGCGCTTTCCTCCCGAGCTGCAGCAGTAGTGTCACGCTTCCTGTCACGTGGATCAAGGGATCTGTGGCTTTCCCTCGAGGCTGTCCCTCGAGGCTTTCCCACGAGGCTTTCCCACAGGGCTGTGCCACGTGCCACCTTGGTGTGAGTCGATCCTCGGCGTGAAAGACGAGCCGGTGAAGGGAAAAGAGGTTCCTCTGGAATGGACTGAGACATCTGGGGGACTCTTGGAATGGTGGCACGACCCTGGAGTTCCTCTCGCCGTTCCTGTTGAGAGGGCCTCCTCTTTAGATGTGACGGGAACGCCGAGAACTCTTTCCCGACGAAGCAGGGAAAGGATCCCTCATCTTGAGCTACGAGGCGGAAACGGGGCTCCTCTGGATGTGGGCGGGACCCTCGTGATTCCTCTCGCGTGGAGACGGCTATGTCGGGGAACTTCTTGATTTGCACCAAGGGTGTGAAGGAGCCTTTCGAAGTTCCAGAGGTGAGGTGTGATCAGCCTCGAGACGCCTCAGAGGAAATGGGCTCATCTCGCCTGGAGGGGAGAACCTCCTGGATTTTCTCGAGTTGCGGCAGGTCTTCTCGAGTTACGACGGGGACCTCAGGGACCCGCTCTGGTGGCCTCAGGAAAGGCCAGTCCCCATGCGAGTTGCTAGGGGACCTCTCGGGATTCCTCTCCCGTCCATGCCGGGGCCTCAGTCCTTGTGTGGAGTCGGGGCCGGAACCTGAGGATTCCTCTCCAGTGTTGCCATGGATCTTGGGGTGCTTCTGAGTTTCCCCAGGGGAGTCAGGCCTCGTCTCTAGTGGGGGCATGCACGTGCGCTTTCCTCCCGAGCTGCAGCAGTAGCGTCACGCTTCCTGTCACGTGGATCAAGGGATCTGTGGCTTTCCCTCGAGGCTGTCCCTCGAGGCTTTCCCACGAGGCTTTCCCACAGGGCTGTGCCACGTGCCACCTCGGTGTGAGTCGATCCTCGGCGTGAAAGACGAGCCGGTGAAGGGAAAAGAGTTTCCTCTGCAATGGACTGAAGCATCTGGGGGACGCTTGGAATGGTGGCACGACCCTGGAGTTCCTCTCGCCGTTCCTGTTGAGAGGGCCTCCTCTTGAGATGCGACGGGAACGCCGAGAACTCTTTCCCGACGAAGCAGGGAAAGGATCTCTCATCTCGAGTTACGAGGCGGAAACGGGGCTCCTCTGGATGTGGGCGGGACCCTCGTGATTCCTCTCGCGTGGAGACGGCTATGTCGGGGAACTTCTTGATTTGCACCAAGGGTGTGAAGGAGCCTTTCGAAGTTCCAGAGGTGAGATGTGATCAGCCTCGAGACGCCTCAGCAGAAATGGGCCTCATCTCGCCTGGAGGGGAGAACCTCCTGGATTTTCTCGAGTTGCGGCAGGTCTTCTCGAGTTACGACGGGGACCTCAGGGACCCGCTCTGGTGGCCTCAGGAAAGGCCAGTCCCCATGCGAGTTGCTAGGGGGCCTCTCGGGATTCCTCTCCCGTCCATTCCGGGGCCTCAGTCCTTGTGTGGAGTCGGGGCCGGAACCTGAGGATTCCTCTCCAGTGTTGCCATGGATCTTGGGGTGCTTCTGAGTCTCCCCAGGGGAGTCAGGCCTCGTCTCGAGTGGGGGCATGCACGTGCGCTTTCCTCCCGAGCTGCAGCAGTAGTGTCACGCTTCCTGTCACGTGGATCAAGGGATCTGTGGCTTTCCCTCGAGGCTGTCCCTCGAGGCTTTCCCACGAGGCTTTCCCACAGGGCTGTGCCACGTGCCACCTTGGTGTGAGTCGATCCTCGGCGTGAAAGACGAGCCGGTGAAGGGAAAAGAGGTTCCTCTGGAATGGACTGAGACATCTGGGGGATTCGTGGAATGGTGGCACGACCCTGGAGTTCCTCTCGCCGTTCCTGTTAAGAGGGCCTCCTCTTGAGATGCGACGGGAACGCCGGGAACTCTTTCCCGACGAAGCAGGGAAAGGATCCTTCATCTCGAGCTACGAGGCGGAAACGGGGCTCCTCTGGATGTGGGCGGGACCCTCGTGATTCCTCTCGAGTGGAGACGGGTATGTCGGGGAACATCTTGATTTGCACCAAGGGTGTGAAGGAGCCTTTCGAAGTTCCAGAGGTGAGGTGTGATCAGCCTCGAGACGCCTCAGCGGAAATGGGCCTCATCTCGCCTGGAGGGGAGAACCTCCCGGATTTTCTCGAGTTGCGGCACGTCTTCTCGAGTCACGACGGGGACCTCAGGGACCCGCTCTGGTGGCCTCAGGAAAGGCCAGTCCCCATGCGAGTTGCTAGGGGACCTATCGGGATTCCTCTCCCGTCGATGCCGGGGCCTCAGTCCTTGTGTGGAGTCGGGGCCGGAACCTGAGGATTCCTCTCCAGTGTTGCCATGGATCTTGGGGTGCTTCTGAGTCTCCCCAGGGGAGTCAGGGCTCGTCTCGAGTGGGGGCATGCACGTGCTCTTTCCTCCCGAGCTGCAGCAGTAGTGTCACGCTTCCTGTCACGTGGATCAAGGGATCTGTGGCTTTCCCTCGAGGCTGTCCCTCAAGGCTTTCCCACGAGGCTTTCCCACAGGGCTGTGCCACGTGCCACCTTGGTGTGAGTCGATCCTCGGCATGTAAGACGAGCCGGTGAAGGGAAAAGAGGTTCCTCTGGAATGGACTGAGATATCTGGGGGACTCTTGGAATGGTGGCACGATCCTGGAGTTCCTCTCGCCGTTCCTGTTGAGAGGGCCTCCTCTTGGGATGCGACTGGAACGCCGGGAAATCTTTCCCGACGAAGCAGGGAAAGGATCCCTCATCTCGAGCTACGAGGCGGAAACGGGGCTCCTCTGGATGTGGGTGGGACCCTCGTGATTCCCCTCGAGTGGAGACGGGTATGTCGGGGAACTTCTTGATTTGCACCAAGGGTGTGAAGGACCCTTTCGAAGTTCCAGAGGTTAGGTGTGATCAGCCTCGAGACGCCTCTTCCGAAATGGGCCTCATCTCGCCTGGAGGGGAGAGCCTCCTGGATTTTCTCGAGTTGCGGCAGGTCTTCTCGAGTTACGACGGGGACCTCTGGGACCCGCTCTGGTGGCCTCAGGAAAGGCCAGTCCCCATGCGAGGTGCTAGGGGACCTCTCGGGATTCCTCTCCCGTCCATGCCGGGGCCTCAGTCCTTGTGTGGAGTCGGGGCCGGAACCTGAGGATTCCTCTCCAGTGTTGCCATGGATCTTGGGGTGCTTCTGAGTCTCCCCAGGGGAGTCAGGCCTCGTCTCGAGTGGGGGCATGCACGTGCGCTTTCCTCCCGAGCTGCAGCAGTAGTGTCACGCTTCCTGTCACGTGGATCAAGGGATCTGTGGCTTTCCCTCGAGGCTGTCCCTCGAGGCTTTCCCACGAGGCTTTTCCACAGGGCTGTGCCACGTGCCACCTTGGTGTGAGTCGATCCTCGGCGTGAAAGACGAGCCGGTGAAGGGAAAAGAGGTTCCTCTGGAATGGACTGAGACATCTGGGGAACTCTTGGAATGGTGGCACGACCCTGGAGTTCCTCTCACCGTTCCTGTTGAGAGGGCCTCCTCTTGTGATGCGACTGGAACGCCGGGAACTCTTTCCCGATGAAGCAGGGAAAGGATCCCTCATCTCAAGCTACGAGGCGGAAACGGGGCTCCTCTGGATGTGGGCGGGACCCTCGTGATTCCCCTCGAGTGGAGACGGGTATGTCGGGGTACTTCTTGATTTGCACCAAGGGTGTGAAGGAGCCTTTCGAAGTTCCAGAGGTGAGGTGTGATCAGCCTCGAGACGCCTCAGCGGAAATGGGCCTCATCTCGCCTGGAGGGGAGAACCTCCTGGATTTTCTCGAGTTGCGGCAGGTCTTCTCGAGTTACGACGGGGACCTCAGGGACCCTCTCTGGTGGCCTCAGGAAAGGCCAGTCCCCATGCGAGTTGCTAGGGGACCTCTCGGGATTCCTCTCCCGTCCATGCCGGGGCCTCAGTCCTTGTGTGGAGTCGGGGCCGGAACCTGAGGATTCCTCTCCAGTGTTGCCATGGATCTTGGGGTGCTTCTGAGTCTCCCCAGGGAAGTCAGGCCTCGTCTCGAGTGGGGGCATGCACGTGCGCTTTCCACCCGAGCTGCAGCAGTAGCGTCACGCTTCCTGTCACGTGGATCAAGGGATCTGTGGCTTTCCCTCCAGGCTGTCCCTCGAGGTTTCCCACGAGGCTTTCCCACAGGGCTGTGCCACGTGCCACCTTGGTGTGAGTCGATCCTCGGCGTGAAAGACGAGCCGGTGAAGGGAAAAGAGGTTCCTCTGGAATGGACTGAGACATCTGGGGAACTCTTGGAATTGTGGCACGACCCTGGAGTTCCTCTCGCCGTTCCTGTTGAGAGGGCCTCCTCTTGAGATGCGACGGGAATGCCGGGAACTCTTTCCCGATGAAGCAGGGAAAGGATCCCTCATCTCGAGCTACGAGGCGGAAACGGGGCTCCTCTGGATGTGGGCGGGACCCTCGTGATTCCCCTCGAGTGGAGACGGGTATGTCGGGGAACTTCTTGATTTGCACCAAGGGTGTGAAGGAGCCTTTCGAAGTTCCAGAGGTGAGGTGTGATCAGCCTCGAGACGCCTCAGCGGAAATGGGCCTCATCTCGCCTGGAGGAGAGAACCTCCTGGATTTTCTCGAGTTGCGGCAGGTCTTCTCGAGTTACGACGGGGACCTCAGGGACCCTCTCTGGTGGCCTCAGGAAAGGCCAGTCCCCATGCGAGTTGCTAGGGGACCTCTCGGGATTCCTCTCCCGTCCATGCCGGGGCCTCAGTCCTTGTGTGGAGTCGGGGCCGGAACCTGAGGATTCCTCTCCAGTGTTGCCATGGATCTTGGGGTGCTTCTGAGTCTCCCCAGGGGAGTCAGGCCTCGTCTCGAGTGGGGGCATGCACGTGCGCTTTCCTCCCGAGCTGCAGCAGTAGCGTCACGCTTCCTGTCACGTGGATCAAGGGATCTGTGGCTTTCCCTCGAGGCTGTCCCTCGAGGCTTTCCCACGAGGCTTTCCCACAGGGCTGTGCCACGTGCCACCTTGGTGTGAGTCGATCCTCGGCGTGAAAGACGAGCCGGTGAAGGGAAAAGAGGTTCCTCTGGAATGGACTGAGATATCTGGGGGACTCTTGGAATGGTGGCACGATCCTGGAGTTCCTCTCGCCGTTCCTGTTGAGAGGGCCTCCTCTTGGGATGCGACTGGAACGCCGGGAACTCTTTCCCGACGAAGCAGGGAAAGGATCCCTCATCTCGAGCTACGAGGCGGAAACGGGGCTCCTCTGGATGTGGGCGGGACCCTCGTGATTCCCCTCGAGTGGAGACGGGTATGTCGGGGAACTTCTTGATTTGCACCAAGGGTGTGAAGGAGCCTTTCGAAGTTCCAGAGGTGAGGTGTGATCAGCCTCGAGACGCCTCAGCGGAAATGGGCCTCATCTCGCCTGGAGGGGAGAACCTCCTGGATTTTCTCGAGTTGCGGCAGGTCTTCTCGAGTTACGACGGGGACCTCAGGGACCGCTCTGGTGGCCTCAGGAAAGGCCAGTCCCCATGCGAGTTGCTAGGGGACCTCTCGGGATTCCTCTCCCGTCCATGCCGGGGCCTCAGTCCTTGTGTGGAGTCGGGGCCGGAACCTGAGGATTCCTCTCCTGTGTTGCCATGGATCTTGGGGAGCTTCTGAGTCTCCCCAGGGGAGTCAGGCCTCGTCTCGAGTGGGGGCATGCACGTGCGCTTTCCTCCCGAGCTGCAACGTTAGCGTCACGCTTCCTGTCACGTGGATCAAGGGATCTGTGGCTTTCCCTCGAGGCTGTCCCTCGAGGCTTTCCCACGAGGCTTTCCCACAGGGCTGTGCCACGTGCCACCTTGGTGTGAGTCGATCCTCGGCGTGAAAGACGAGCCGGTGAAGGGAAAAGAGGTTCCTCTGGAATGGAATGAGATATCTGGGGGACTCTTGGAATGGTGGCACGACCCTGGAGTTCCTCTCGCCGTTCCTGTTGAGAGGGCCTCCTCTTGGGATGCGACTGGAACGCCGGGAACTCTTTCCCGATGAAGCAGGGAAAGGATCCCTCATCTCGAGCTACGAGGCGGAAACGGGGCTCCTCTGGATGTGGGCGGGACCCTCGTGATTCCCCTCGAGTGGAGACGGGTATGTCGGGGAACTTCTTGATTTGCACCAAGGGTGTGAAGGACCCTTTCGAACTTCCAGAGGTTAGGTGTGATCAGCCTCGAGACGCCTCAGCGGAAATGGGCCTCATCTCGCCTGGAGGGGAGACCCTCCTGGATTTTCTCGAGTTGCGGCAGGTCTTCTCGAGTAACGACGGGGACCGAAGGGACCCGCTCTGGTGGCCTCAGGAAAGGCCAGTCCCCATGCGAGTTGCTAGGGGACCTCTCGGGATTCCTCTCCCGTCCATGCCGGGGCCTCAGTCCTTGTGTGGAGTCGGGGCCGGTACCTGAGGATTCCTCTCCAGTGTTGCCATATATCTTGAGGTGCTTCTGAGTCTCCCCAGGGGAGTCAGGCCTCGTCTCGAGTAGGGGCATGCACGTGCGCTTTCCTCCCGAGCTGCTGCAGTAGCGTCACGCTTCCTGTCACGTGGATCAAGGGATCTGTGGCTTTCCCTCGAGGCTGTCCCCCGAGGCTTTCCCACGAGGCTTTCCCACAGGGCTGTGCCACGTGCCACCTTGGTGTGAGTCGATCCTCGGCGTGAAAGACGAGCCGGTGAAGGGAAAAGAGGTTCCTCTGGAATGGACTGAGACATCTGGGGAACTCTTGGAATGGTGGCACGACCCTGGAGTTCCTCTCGCCGTTCCTGTTGAGAGGGCCTCCTCTTGAGATGCGACGGGAATGCCCGGAACTCTTTCCCGACGAAGCAGGGAAAGGATCCCTCATCTCGAGCTACGAGGCGGAAACGGGGCTCCTCTGGATGTGGGCGGGACCCTCGTGATTCCCCTCGAGTGGAGACGGGTATGTCGGGGAACTTCTTGATTTGCACCAAGGGTGTGAAGGAGCCTTTCGAAGTTCCAGAGGTGAGGTGTGATCAGCCTCGAGACGCCTCAGCGGAAATGGGCCTCATCTCGCCTGGAGGGGAGACCCTCCTGGATTTTCTCGAGTTGCGGCAGGTATTCTCGAGTTACGACGGGGACCGAAGGGACCCGCTCTGGTGGCCTCAGGAAAGGCCAGTCCCCATGCGAGTTGCTAGGGGACCTCTCGGGATTCCTCTCCCGTCCATGCCGGGGCCTCAGTCCTTGTGTGGAGTCGGGGCCGGTACCTGAGGATTCCTCTCCAGTGTTGCCATGGATCTTGGGGTGCTTCTGAGTCTCCCCAGGGGAGTCAGGCCTCGTCTCGAGTAGGGGCATGCACGTGCGCTTTCCTCCCGAGCTGCAGCAGTAGCGTCACGCTTCCTGTCACGTGGATCAAGGGATCTGTGGCTTTCCCTCGAGGCTGTCCCTCGAGGCTTTCCCACGAGGCTTTCCCACAGGGCTGTGCCACGTGCCACCTTGTTGTGAGTCGATCCTCGGCGTGAAAGACGAGCCGGTGAAGGGAAAAGAGGTTCCTCTGGAACGGACTGAGACATCTGGGGAACTCTTGGAATGGTGGCACGACCCTGGAGTTCCTCTCGCCGTTCCTGTTGAGAGGGCCTCCTCTTGAGATGCGACGGGAATGCCCGGAACTCTTTCCCGATGAAGCAGGGAAAGGATCCCTCATCTCGAGCTACGAGGCGGAAACGGGGCTCCTCTGGATGTGGGCGGGACCCTCGTGATTCCCCTCGAGTGGAGACGGGTATGTCGGGGAACTTCTTGATTTGCACCAAGGGTGTGAAGGAGCCTTTCGAAGTTCCAGAGGTGAGGTGTGATCAGCCTCGAGACGCCTCAGCGGAAATGGGCCTCATCTCGCCTGGAGGGGAGAACCTCCTGGATTTTCTCGAGTTGCGGCAGGTCTTCTCGAGTTACGACGGGGACCTCAGGGACCAGCTCTGGTGGCCTCAGGAAAGGCCAGTCCCCATGCGAGTTGCTAGGGGACCTCTCGGGATTCCTCTCCCGTCCATGCCGGGGCCTCAGTCCTTGTGTGGAGTCGGGGCCGGAACCTGAGGATTCCTCTCCAGTGTTGCCATGGATCTTGGGGTGCTTATGAGTCTCCCCAGGGGAGTCAGGCCTCGTCTCGAGTGGGGGCATGCACGTGCGCTTTCCTCCCGAGCTGCAGCAGTAGTGTCACGCTTCCTGTCACGTGGATCAAGGGATCTGTGGCTTTCCCTCGAGGCTGTCCCTCGAGGCTTTCCCACGAGGCTTTCCCACAGGGCTGTGCCACGTGCCACCTTGGTGTGAGTCGATCCTCGGCGTGAAAGACGAGCCGGTGAAGGGAAAAGTGGTTCCTCTGGAATGCACTGAGACATCTGGGGAACTCTTGGAATGGTGGCACGACCCTGGAGTTCCTCTCGCCGTTCCTGTTGAGAGGGCCTCCTCTTGAGATGCGACTGGAACGCCGGGAACTCTTTCCCGATGAAGCAGGGAAAGGATCCCTCATCTCGAGCTACGAGGCGGAAACGGGGCTCCTCTGGATGTGGGCGGGACCCTCGTGATTCCCCTCGAGTGGAGACGGGTATGTCGGGGAACTTCTTGATTTGCACCAAGGGTGTGAAGGACCCTTTCGAACTTCCAGAGGTTAGGTGTGATCAGCCTCGAGACGCCTCAGCGGAAATGGGCCTCATCTCGCCTGGAGGGGAGACCCTCCTGTATTTTCTCGAGTTGCGGCAGGTCTTCTCGAGTTACGACGGGGACCGAAGGGACCCGCTCTGGTGGCCTCAGGAAAGGCCAGTCCGCATGCGAGTTGCTAGGGGACCTCTCGGGATTCCTCTCCCGTCCATGCCGGGGCCTCAGTCCTTGTGTGGAGTCGGGGCCGGTACCTGAGGATTCCTCTCCAGTGTTGCCATATATCTTGAGGTGCTTCTGAGTCTCCCCAGGGGAGTCAGGCCTCGTCTCGAGTAGGGGCATGCACGTGCGCTTTCCTCCCGAGCTGCAGCAGTAGCGTCACGCTTCCTGTCACGTGGATCAAGGGATCTGTGGCTTTCCCTCGAGGCTGTCCCTCGAGGCTTTCCCACGAGGCTTTCCCACAGGGCTGTGCCACGTGCCACCTTGGTGTGAGTCGATCCTCGGCGTGAAAGACGAGCCGGTGAAGGGAAAAGAGGTTCCTCTGGAATGGACTGAGACATCTGGGGAACTCTTGGAATGGTGGCATGACCCTGGAGTTCCTCTCGCCGTTCCTGTTGAGAGGGCCTCCTCTTCACATGCGACGGAAACGCCGGGAACTCTTTCCCGACGAAGCAGGGAAAGGATCCCTCATCTCGAGCTACGAGGCGTAAACGGGGCTCCTCTGGATGTGGGCGGGACCCTCGTGATTCCCCTCGAGTGGAGACGGGTATGTCGGGGAACTTCTTGATTTGCACCAAGGGTGTGAAGGACCCTTTCGAAGTTCCAGAGGTGAGGTGTGATCAGCCTCGAGACGCCTCAGCGGAAATGGGCCTCATCTCGCCTGGAGGGGAGAACCTCCTGGATTTTCTCGAGTTGCGGCAGGTCTTCTCGAGTTACGACGGGGACCTCAGGGACCCGCTCTGGTGGCCTCAGGAAAGGCCAGTCCCCATGCGAGTTGCTAGGGGACCTCTCGGGATTCCTCTCCCGTCCATGCCGGGGCCTCAGTCCTTGTGTGGAGTCGGGGCCGGAACCTGAGGATTCCCCTCCAGTGTTGCCATGGATCTTGGGGTGCTTCTGAGTCTCCCCAGGGGAGTCAGGCCTCGTCTCGAGTGGGGGCATGCACGTGCGCTTTCCTCCCGAGCTGCAGCAGTAGTGTCACGCTTCCTGTCACGTGGATCAAGGGATCTGTGGCTTTCCCTCGAGGCTGTCCCTCGAGGCTTTCCCACGAGGCTTTCCCACGAGGCTTTCCCACAGGGCTGTGCCACGTGCCACCTTGGTGTGAGTCGATCCTCGGCGTGAAAGACGAGCCGGTGAAGGGAAAAGAGGTTCCTCTGGAATGCACTGAGACATCTGGGGAACTCTTGGAATGGTGGCACGACCCTGGAGTTCCTCTCGCCGTTCCTGTTGAGAGGGCCTCCTCTTGAGATGCGACTGGAACGCCGGGAACTCTTTCCCGATGAAGCAGGGAAAGGATCCCTCATCTCGAGCTACGAGGCGGAAACGGGGCTCCTCTGGATGTGGGCGGGACCCGCGTGATTCCCCTCGAGTGCAGACGGGTATGTCGGGGAACTTCTTGATTTGCACCAAGGGTGTGAAGGAGCCTTTCGAAGTTCCAGAGGTTAGGTGTGATCAGCCTCGAGACGCCTCAGCGGAAATGGGCCTCATCTCGCCTGGAGGGGAGACCCTCCTGGATTTTCTCGAGTTGCGGCAGGTCTTCTCGAGTTACGACGGGGACCGAAGGGACCCGCTCTGGTGGCCTCAGGAAAGGCCAGTCCCCATGCGAGTTGCTAGGGGACCTCTCGGGATTCCTCTCCCGTCCATGCCGGGGCCTCAGTCCTTGTGTGGAGTCGGGGCCGGTACCTGAGGATTCCTCTCCAGTGTTGCCATGGATCTTGGGGTGCTTCTGAGTCTCCCCAGGGGAGTCAGGCCTCGTCTCGAGTAGGGGCATGCACGTGCGCTTTCCTCCCGAGCTGCAGCAGTAGCGTCACGCTTCCTGTCACGTGGATCAAGGGATCTGTGGCTTTCCCTCGAGGCTGTCCCTCGAGGCTTTCCCACGAGGCTTTCCCACAGGGCTGTGCCACGTGCCACCTTGGTGTGAGTCGATCCTCGGCGTGAAAGACGAGCCGGTGAAGGGAAAAGAGGTTCCTCTGGAACGGACTGAGACATCTGGGGAACTCTTGGAATGGTGGCACGACCCTGGAGTTCCTCTCGCCGTTCCTGTTGAGAGGGCCTCCTCTTGAGATGCGACGGGAATGCCCGGAACTCTTTCCCGATGAAGCAGGGAAAGGATCCCTCATCTCGAGCTACGAGGCGGAAACGGGGCTCCTCTGGATGTGGGCGGGACCCTCGTGATTCCCCTCGAGTGGAGACGGGTATGTCGGGGAACTTCTTGATTTGCACCAAGGGTGTGAAGGAGCCTTTCGAAGTTCCAGAGGTGAGGTGTGATCAGCCTCGAGACGCCTCAGCGGAAATGGGCCTCATCTCGCCTGGAGGGGAGAACCTCCTGGATTTTCTCGAGTTGCGGCAGGTCTTCTCGAGTTACGACGGGGACCTCAGGGACCAGCTCTGGTGGCCTCAGGAAAGGCCAGTCCCCATGCGAGTTGCTAGGGGACCTCTCGGGATTCCTCTCCCGTCCATGCCGGGGCCTCAGTCCTTGTGTGGAGTCGGGGCCGGAACCTGAGGATTCCTCTCCAGTGTTGCCATGGATCTTGGGGTGCTTATGAGTCTCCCCAGGGGAGTCAGGCCTCGTCTCGAGTGGGGGCATGCACGTGCGCTTTCCTCCCGAGCTGCAGCAGTAGTGTCACGCTTCCTGTCACGTGGATCAAGGGATCTGTGGCTTTCCCTCGAGGCTGTCCCTCGAGGCTTTCCCACGAGGCTTTCCCACAGGGCTGTGCCACGTGCCACCTTGGTGTGAGTCGATCCTCGGCGTGAAAGACGAGCCGGTGAAGGGAAAAGAGGTTCCTCTGGAATGCACTGAGACATCTGGGGAACTCTTGGAATGGTGGCACGACCCTGGAGTTCCTCTCGCCGTTCCTGTTGAGAGGGCCTCCTCTTGAGATGCGACTGGAACGCCGGGAACTCTTTCCCGAGGAAGCAGGGAAAGGATCCCTCATCTCGAGCTACGAGGCGGAAACGGGGCTCCTCTGGATGTGGGCGGGACCCTCGTGATTCCCCTCGAGTGGAGACGGGTATGTCGGGGAACTTCTTGATTTGCACCAAGGGTGTGAAGGACCCTTTCGAAGTTCCAGAGGTGAGGTGTGATCAGCCTCGAGACGCCTCAGCGGAAATGGGCCTCATCTCGCCTGGAGGGGAGAACCTCCTGGATTTTCTCGAGTTGCGGCAGGTCTTCTCGAGTTACGACGGGGACCTCAGGGACCCGCTCTGGTGGCCTCAGGAAAGGCCAGTCCGCATGCGAGTTGCTAGGGGACCTCTCGGGATTCCTCTCCCGTCCATGCCGGGGCCTCAGTCCTTGTGTGGAGTCGGGGCCGGAACCTGAGGATTCCTCTCCAGTGTTGCCATGGATCTTGGGGTGCTTCTGAGTCTCCCCAGGGGAGTCAGGCCTCGTCTCGAGTGGGGGCATGCACGTGCGCTTTCCTCCCGAGCTGCAGCAGTAGTGTCACGCTTCCTGTCACGTGGATCAAGGGATCTGTGGCTTTCCCTCGAGGCTGTCCCTCGAGGCTTTCCCACGAGGCTTTCCCACGAGGCTTTCCCACAGGGCTGTGCCACGTGCCACCTTGGTGTGAGTCGATCCTCGGCGTGAAAGACGAGCCGGTGAAGGGAAAAGAGGTTCCTCTGGAATGCACTGAGACATCTGGGGAACTCTTGGAATGGTGGCACGACCCTGGAGTTCCTCTCGCCGTTCCTGTTGAGAGGGCCTCCTCTTGAGATGCGACTGGAACGCCGGGAACTCTTTCCCGATGAAGCAGGGAAAGGATCCCTCATCTCGAGCTACGAGGCGGAAACGGGGCTCCTCTGGATGTGGGCGGGACCCGCGTGATTCCCCTCGAGTGCAGACGGGTATGTCGGGGAACTTCTTGATTTGCACCAAGGGTGTGAAGGAGCCTTTCGAAGTTCCAGAGGTTAGGTGTGATCAGCCTCGAGACGCCTCAGCGGAAATGGGCCTCATCTCGCCTGGAGGGGAGACCCTCCTGGATTTTCTCGAGTTGCGGCAGGTCTTCTCGAGTTACGACGGGGACCGAAGGGACCCGCTCTGGTGGCCTCAGGAAAGGCCAGTCCCCATGCGAGTTGCTAGGGGACCTCTCGGGATTCCTCTCCCGTCCATGCCGGGGCCTCAGTCCTTGTGTGGAGTCGGGGCCGGTACCTGAGGATTCCTCTCCAGTGTTGCCATGGATCTTGGGGTGCTTCTGAGTCTCCCCAGGGGAGTCAGGCCTCGTCTCGAGTAGGGGCATGCACGTGCACTTTCCTCCCGAGCTGCAGCAGTAGCATCACGCTTCCTGTCACGTGGATCAAGGGATCTGTGGCTTTCCCTCGAGGCTGTCCCTCGAGGCTTTCCCACGAGGCTTTCCCACAGGGCTGTGCCACGTGCCACCTTGGTGGGAGTCGATCCTCGGCGTGAAAGACGAGCCGGTGAAGGGAAAAGAGGTTCCTCTGGAACGGACTGAGACATCTGGGGAACTCTTGGAATGGTGGCACGACCCTGGAGTTCCTCTCGCCGTTCCTGTTGAGAGGGCCTCCTCTTGAGATGCGACGGGAATGCCCGGAACTCTTTCCCGATGAAGCAGGGAAAGGATCCCTCATCTCGAGCTACGAGGCGGAAACGGGGCTCCTCTGGATGTGGGCGGGACCCTCGTCATTCCCCTCGAGTGGAGACGGGTATGTCGGGGAACTTCTTGATTTGCACCAAGGGTGTGAAGGAGCCTTTCGAAGTTCCAGAGGTGAGGTGTGATCAGCCTCGAGACGCCTCAGCGGAAATGGGCCTCATCTCGCCTGGAGGGGAGAACCTCCTGGATTTTCTCGAGTTGGGGCAGGTCTTCTCGAGTTACGACGGGGACCTCAGGGACCCGCTCTGGTGGCCTCAGGAAAGGCCAGTCCCCATGCGAGTTGCTAGGGGACCTCTCGGGATTCCTCTCCCGTCCATGCCGGGGCCTCAGTCCTTGTGTGGAGTCGGGGCCGGAACCTGAGGATTCCTCTCCAGTGTTGCCATGGATCTTGGGGTGCTTATGAGTCTCCCCAGGGGAGTCAGGCCTCGTCTCGAGTGGGGGCATGCACGTGCGCTTTCCTCCCGAGCTGCAGCAGTAGTGTCACGCTTCCTGTCACGTGGATCAAGGGATCTGTGGCTTTCCCTCGAGGCTGTCCCTCGAGGCTTTCCCACGAGGCTTTCCCACAGGGCTGTGCCACGTGCCACCTTGGTGTGAGTCGATCCTCGGCGTGAAAGACGAGCCGGTGAAGGGAAAAGAGGTTCCTCTGGAATGCACTGAGACATCTGGGGAACTCTTGGAATGGTGGCACGACCCTGGAGTTCCTCTCGCCGTTCCTGTTGAGAGGGCCTCCTCTTGAGATGCGACTGGAACGCCGGGAACTCTTTCCCGATGAAGCAGGGAAAGGATCCCTCATCTCGAGCTACGAGGCGGAAACGGGGCTCCTCTGGATGTGGGCGGGACCCTCGTGATTCCCCTCGAGTGGAGACGGGTATGTCGGGGAACTTCTTGATTTGCACCAAGGGTGTGAAGGACCCTTTCGAAGTTCCAGAGGTGAGGTGTGATCAGCCTCGAGACGCCTCAGCGGAAATGGGCCTCATCTCGCCTGGAGGGGAGAACCTCCTGGATTTTCTCGAGTTGCGGCAGGTCTTCTCGAGTTACGACGGGGACCTCAGGGACCCGCTCTGGTGGCCTCAGGAAAGGCCAGTCCCCATGCGAGTTGCTAGGGGACCTCTCGGGATTCCTCTCCCGTCCATGCCGGGGCCTCAGTCCTTGTGTGGAGTCGGGGCCGGAACCTGAGGATTCCTCTCCAGTGTTGCCATGGATCTTGGGGTGCTTCTGAGTCTCCCCAGGGGAGTCAGGCCTCGTCTCGAGTGGGGGCATGCACGTGCGCTTTCCTCCCGAGCTGCAGCAGTAGTGTCACGCTTCCTGTCACGTGGATCAAGGGATCTGTGGCTTTCCCTCGAGGCTGTCCCTCGAGGCTTTCCCACGAGGCTTTCCCACGAGGCTTTCCCACAGGGCTGTGCCACGTGCCACCTTGGTGTGAGTCGATCCTCGGCGTGAAAGACGAGCCGGTGAAGGGAAAAGAGGTTCCTCTGGAATGCACTGAGACATCTGGGGAACTCTTGGAATGGTGGCACGACCCTGGAGTTCCTCTCGCCGTTCCTGTTGAGAGGGCCTCCTCTTGAGATGCGACTGGAACGCCGGGAACTCTTTCCCGATGAAGCAGGGAAAGGATCCCTCATCTCGAGCTACGAGGCGGAAACGGGGCTCCTCTGGATGTGGGCGGGACCCGCGTGATTCCCCTCGAGTGCAGACGGGTATGTCGGGGAACTTCTTGATTTGCACCAAGGGTGTGAAGGAGCCTTTCGAAGTTCCAGAGGTTAGGTGTGATCAGCCTCGAGACGCCTCAGCGGAAATGGGCCTCATCTCGCCTGGAGGGGAGACCCTCCTGGATTTTCTCGAGTTGCGGCAGGTCTTCTCGAGTTACGACGGGGACCGAAGGGACCCGCTCTGGTGGCCTCAGGAAAGGCCAGTCCCCATGCGAGTTGCTAGGGGACCTCTCGGGATTCCTCTCCCGTCCATGCCGGGGCCTCAGTCCTTGTGTGGAGTCGGGGCCGGTACCTGAGGATTCCTCTCCAGTGTTGCCATGGATCTTGGGGTGCTTCTGAGTCTCCCCAGGGGAGTCAGGCCTCGTCTCGAGTAGGGGCATGCACGTGCGCTTTCCTCCCGAGCTGCAGCAGTAGCGTCACGCTTCCTGTCACGTGGATCAAGGGATCTGTGGCTTTCCCTCGAGGCTGTCCCTCGAGGCTTTCCCACGAGGCTTTCCCACAGGGCTGTGCCACGTGCCACCTTGGTGTGAGTCGATCCTCGGCGTGAAAGACGAGCCGGTGAAGGGAAAAGAGGTTCCTCTGGAACGGACTGAGACATCTGGGGAACTCTTGGAATGGTGGCACGACCCTGGAGTTCCTCTCGCCGTTCCTGTTGAGAGGGCCTCCTCTTGAGATGCGACGGGAATGCCCGGAACTCTTTCCCGATGAAGCAGGGAAAGGATCCCTCATCTCGAGCTACGAGGCGGAAACGGGGCTCCTCTGGATGTGGGCGGGACCCTCGTGATTCCCCTCGAGTGGAGACGGGTATGTCGGGGAACTTCTTGATTTGCACCAAGGGTGTGAAGGAGCCTTTCGAAGTTCCAGAGGTGAGGTGTGATCAGCCTCGAGACGCCTCAGCGGAAATGGGCCTCATCTCGCCTGGAGGGGAGAACCTCCTGGATTTTCTCGAGTTGCGGCAGGTCTTCTCGAGTTACGACGGAGACCTCAGGGACCAGCTCTGGTGGCCTCAGGAAAGGCCAGTCCCCATGCGAGTTGCTAGGGGACCTCTCGGGATTCCTCTCCCGTCCATGCCGGGGCCTCAGTCCTTGTGTGGAGTCGGGGCCGGTACCTGAGGATTCCTCTCCAGTGTTGCCATGGATCTTGGGGTGCTTCTGAGTCTCCCCAGGGGAGTCAGGCCTCGTCTCGAGTAGGGGCATGCACGTGCGCTATCCTCCCGAGCTGCAGCAGTAGCGTCACGCTTCCTGTCACGTGGATCAAGGGATCTGTGGCTTTCCCTCGAGGCTGTCCCTCGAGGCTTTCCCACGAGGCTTTCCCACAGGGCTGTGCCACGTGCCACCTTGGTGTGAGTCGATCCTCGGCGTGAAAGACGAGCCGGTGAAGGGAAAAGAGGTTCCTCTGGAACGGACTGAGACATCTGGGGAACTCTTGGAATGGTGGCACGACCCTGGAGTTCCTCTCGCCGTTCCTGTTGAGAGGGCCTCCTCTTGAGATGCGACGGGAATGCCCGGAACTCTTTCCCGATGAAGCAGGGAAAGGATCCCTCATCTCGAGCTACGAGGCGGAAACGGGGCTCCTCTGGATGTGGGCGGGACCCTCGTGATTCCCCTCGAGTGGAGACGGGTATGTCGGGGAACTTCTTGATTTGCACCAAGGGTGTGAAGGAGCCTTTCGAAGTTCCAGAGGTGAGGTGTGATCAGCCTCGAGACGCCTCAGCGGAAATGGGCCTCATCTCGCCTGGAGGGGAGAACCTCCTGGATTTTCTCGAGTTGCGGCAGGTCTTCTCGAGTTACGACGGGGACCTCAGGGACCCGCTCTGGTGGCCTCAGGAAAGGCCAGTCCGCATGCGAGTTGCTAGGGGACCTCTCGGGATTCCTCTCCCGTCCATGCCGGGGCCTCAGTCCTTGTGTGGAGTCGGGGCCGGAACCTGAGGATTCCTCTCCAGTGTTGCCATGGATCTTGGGGTGCTTCTGAGTCTCCCCAGGGGAGTCAGGCCTCGTCTCGAGTGGGGGCATGCACGTGCGCTTTCCTCCCGAGCTGCAGCAGTAGTGTCACGCTTCCTGTCACGTGGATCAAGGGATCTGTGGCTTTCGCTCGAGGCTGTCCCTCGAGGCTTTCCCACGAGGCTTTCCCACGAGGCTTTCCCACAGGGCTGTGCCACGTGCCACCTTGGTGTGAGTCGATCCTCGGCGTGAAAGACGAGCCGGTGAAGGGAAAAGAGGTTCCTCTGGAATGCACTGAGACATCTGGGGAACTCTTGGAATGGTGGCACGACCCTGGAGTTCCTCTCGCCGTTCCTGTTGAGAGGGCCTCCTCTTGAGATGCGACTGGAACGCCGGGAACTCTTTCCCGATGAAGCAGGGAAAGGATCCCTCATCTCGAGCTACGAGGCAGAAACGGGGCTCCTCTGGATGTGGGCGGGACCCGCGTGATTCCCCTCGAGTGCAGACGGGTATGTCGGGGAACTTCTTGATTTGCACCAAGGGTGTGAAGGAGCCTTTCGAAGTTCCAGAGTTTAGGTGTGATCAGCCTCGAGACGCCTCAGCGGAAATGGGCCTCATCTCGCCTGGAGGGGAGACCCTCCTGGATTTTCTCGAGTTGCGGCAGGTCTTCTCGAGTTACGACGGGGACCGAAGGGACCCGCTCTGGTGGCCTCAGGAAAGGCCAGTCCCCATGCGAGTTGCTAGGGGACCTCTCGGGATTCCTCTCCCGTCCATGCCGGGGCCTCAGTCCTTGTGTGGAGTCGGGGCCGGTACCTGAGGATTCCTCTCCAGTGTTGCCATATATCTTGAGGTGCTTCTGAGTCTCCCCAGGGGAGTCAGGCCTCGTCTCGAGTAGGGGCATGCACGTGCGCTTTCCTCCCGAGCTGCAGCAGTAGCGTCACGCTTCCTGTCACGTGGATCAAGGGATCTGTGGCTTTCCCTCGAGGCTGTCCCTCGAGGCTTTCCCACGAGGCTTTCCCACAGGGCTGTGCCACGTGCCACCTTGGTGTGAGTCGATCCTCGGCGTGAAAGACGAGCCGGTGAAGGGAAAAGAGGTTCCTCTGGAATGGACTGAGACATCTGGGGAACTCTTGGAATGGTGGCACGACCCTGGAGTTCCTCTCGCCGTTCCTGTTGAGAGGGCCTCCTCTTCACATGCGACGGAAACGCCGGGAACTCTTTCCCGACGAAGCAGGGAAAGGATCCCTCATCTCGAGCTACGAGGCGGAAACGGGGCTCCTCTGGATGTGGGCGGGACCCTCGTGATTCCCCTCGAGTGGAGACGGGTATGTCGGGGAACTTCTTGATTTGCACCAAGGGTGTGAAGGAGCCTTTCGAAGTTCCAGAGGTGAGGTGTGATCAGCCTCGAGACGCCTCAGCGGAAATGGGCCTCATCTCGCCTGGAGGGGAGAACCTCCTGGATTTTCTCGAGTTGCGGCAGGTCTTCTCGAGTTACGATGGGGACCTCAGGGACCAGCTCTGGTGGCCTCAGGAAAGGCCAGTCCCCATGCGAGTTGCTAGGGGACCTCTCGGGATTCCTCTCCCGTCCATGCCGGGGCCTCAGTCCTTGTGTGGAGTCGGGGCCGGAACCTGAGGATTCCTCTCCAGTGTTGCCATGGATCTTGGGGTGCTTCTGAGTCTCCCCAGGGGAGTCAGGCCTCGTCTCGAGTGGGGGCATGCACGTGCGCTTTCCTCCCGAGCTGCAGCAGTAGTGTCACGCTTCCTGTCACGTGGATCAAGGGATCTGTGGCTTTCCCTCGAGGCTGTCCCTCGAGGCTTTCCCACGAGGCTTTCCCACAGGGCTGTGCCACGTGCCACCTTGGTGTGAGTCGATCCTCGGCGTGAAAGACGAGCCGGTGAAGGGAAAAGAGGTTCCTCTGGAATGCACTGAGACATCTGGGGAACTCTTGGAATGGTGGCACGACCCTGGAGTTCCTCTCGCCGTTCCTGTTGAGAGGGCCTCCTCTTGAGATGCGACTGGAACGCCGGGAACTCTTTCCCGATGAAGCAGGGAAAGGATCCCTCATCTCGAGCTACGAGGCGGAAACGGGGCTCCTCTGGATGTGGGCGGGACCCTCGTGATTCCCCTCGAGTGGAGACGGGTATGTCGGGGAACTTCTTGATTTGCACCAAGGGTGTGAAGGACCCTTTCGAAGTTCCAGAGGTGAGGTGTGATCAGCCTCGAGACGCCTCAGCGGAAATGGGCCTCATCTCGCCTGGAGGGGAGAACCTCCTGGATTTTCTCGAGTTGCGGCAGGTCTTCTCGAGTTACGACGGGGACCTCAGGGACCCGCTCTGGTGGCCTCAGGAAAGGCCAGTCCCTATGCGAGTTGCTAGGGGACCTCTCGGGATTCCTCTCCCGTCCATGCCGGGGCCTCAGTCCTTGTGTGGAGTCGGGGCCGGAACCTGAGGATTCCTCTCCAGTGTTGCCATGGATCTTGGGGTGCTTATGAGTCTCCCCAGGGGAGTCAGGCCTCGTCTCGAGTGGGGGCATGCACGTGCGCTTTCCTCCCGAGCTGCAGCAGTAGTGTCACGCTTCCTGTCACGTGGATCAAGGGATCTGTGGCTTTCCCTCGAGGCTGTCCCTCGAGGCTTTCCCACGAGGCTTTCCCACAGGGCTGTGCCACGTGCCACCTTGGTGTGAGTCGATCCTCGGCGTGAAAGACGAGCCGGTGAAGGGAAAAGAGGTTACTCTGGAATGCACTGAGACATCTGGGGAACTCTTGGAATGGTGGCACGACCCTGGAGTTCCTCTCGCCGTTCCTGTTGAGAGGGCCTCCTCTTGAGATGCGACTGGAACGCCGGGAACTCTTTCCCGATGAAGCAGGGAAAGGATCCCTCATCTCGAGCTACGAGGCGGAAACGGGGCTCCTCTGGATGTGGGCGGGACCCTCGTGATTCCCCTCGAGTGGAGACGGGTATGTCGGGGAACTTCTTGATTTGCACCAAGGGTGTGAAGGACCCTTTCGAAGTTCCAGAGGTGAGGTGTGATCAGCCTCGAGACACCTCAGCGGAAATGGGCCTCATCTCGCCTGGAGGGGAGAACCTCCTGGATTTTCTCGAGTTGCGGCAGGTCTTCTCGAGTTACGACGGGGACCTCAGGGACCCGCTCTGGTGGCCTCAGGAAAGGCCAGTCCCCATGCGAGTTGCTAGGGGACCTCTCGGGATTCCTCTCCCGTCCATGCCGGGGCCTCAGTCCTTGTGTGGAGTCGGGGCCGGAACCTGAGGATTCCTCTCCAGTGTTGCCATGGATCTTGGGGTGCTTCTGAGTCTCCCCAGGGGAGTCAGGCCTCGTCTCGAGTGGGGGCATGCACGTGCGCTTTCCTCCCGAGCTGCAGCAGTAGTGTCACGCTTCCTGTCACGTGGATCAAGGGATCTGTGGCTTTCCCTCGAGGCTGTCCCTCGAGGCTTTCCCACGAGGCTTTCCCACGAGGCTTTCCCACAGGGCTGTGCCACGTGCCACCTTGGTGTGAGTCGATCCTCGGCGTGAAAGACGAGCCGGTGAAGGGAAAAGAGGTTCCTCTGGAATGCACTGAGACATCTGGGGAACTCTTGGAATGGTGGCACGACCCTGGAGTTCCTCTCGCCGTTCCTGTTGAGAGGGCCTCCTCTTGAGATGCGACTGGAACGCCTGGAACTCTTTCCCGATGAAGCAGGGAAAGGATCCCTCATCTCGAGCTACGAGGCGGAAACGGGGCTCCTCTGGATGTGGGCGGGACCCGCGTGATTCCCCTCGAGTGCAGACGGGTATGTCGGGGAACTTCTTGATTTGCACCAAGGGTGTGAAGGAGCCTTTCGAAGTTCCAGAGGTTAGGTGTGATCAGCCTCGAGACGCCTCAGCGGAAATGGGCCTCATCTCGCCTGGAGGGGAGACCCTCCTGGATTTTCTCGAGTTGCGGCAGGTCTTCTCGAGTTACGACGGGGACCGAAGGGACCCGCTCTGGTGGCCTCAGGAAAGGCCAGTCCCCATGCGAGTTGCTAGGGGACCTCTCGGGATTCCTCTCCCGTCCATGCCGGGGCCTCAGTCCTTGTGTGGAGTCGGGGCCGGTACCTGAGGATTCCTCTCCAGTGTTGCCATGGATCTTGGGGTGCTTCTGAGTCTCCCCAGGGGAGTCAGGCCTCGTCTCGAGTAGGGGCATGCACGTGCGCTTTCCTCCCGAGCTGCAGCAGTAGCGTCACGCTTCCTGTCACGTGGATCAAGGGATCTGTGGCTTTCCCTCGAGGCTGTCCCTCGAGGCTTTCCCACGAGGCTTTCCCACAGGGCTGTGCCACGTGCCACCTTGGTGTGAGTCGATCCTCGGCGTGAAAGACGAGCCGGTGAAGGGAAAAGAGGTTCCTCTGGAACGGACTGAGACATCTGGGGAACTCTTGGAATGGTGGCACGACCCTGGAGTTCCTCTCGCCGTTCCTGTTGAGAGAGCCTCCTCTTGAGATGCGACGGGAATGCCCGGAACTCTTTCCCGATGAAGCAGGGAAAGGATCCCTCATCTCGAGCTACGAGGCGGAAACGGGGCTCCTCTGGATGTGGGCGGGACCCTCGTGATTCCCCTCGAGTGGAGACGGGTATGTCGGGGAACTTCTTGATTTGCACCAAGGGTGTGAAGGAGCCTTTCGAAGTTCCAGAGGTGAGGTGTGATCAGCCTCGAGACGCCTCAGCGGAAATGGGCCTCATCTCGCCTGGAGGGGAGAACCTCCTGGATTTTCTCGAGTTGCGGCAGGTCTTCTCGAGTTACGACGGGGACCTCAGGGACCAGCTCTGGTGGCCTCAGGAAAGGCCAGTCCCCATGCGAGTTGCTAGGGGACCTCTCGGGATTCCTCTCCCGTCCATGCCGGGGCCTCAGTCCTTGTGTGGAGTCGGGGCCGGTACCTGAGGATTCCTCTCCAGTGTTGCCATGGATCTTGGGGTGCTTCTGAGTCTCCCCAGGGGAGTCAGGCCTCGTCTCGAGTAGGGGCATGCACGTGCGCTTTCCTCCCGAGCTGCAGCAGTAGCGTCACGCTTCCTGTCACGTGGATCAAGGGATCTGTGGCTTTCCCTCGAGGCTGTCCCTCGAGGCTTTCCCACGAGGCTTTCCCACAGGGCTGTGCCACGTGCCACCTTGGTGTGAGTCGATCCTCGGCGTGAAAGACGAGCCGGTGAAGGGAAAAGAGGTTCCTCTGGAACGGACTGAGACATCTGGGGAACTCTTGGAATGGTGGCACGACCCTGGAGTTCCTCTCGCCGTTCCTGTTGAGAGAGCCTCCTCTTGAGATGCGACGGGAATGCCCGGAACTCTTTCCCGATGAAGCAGGGAAAGGATCCCTCATCTCGAGCTACGAGGCGGAAACGGGGCTCCTCTGGATGTGGGCGGGACCCTCGTGATTCCCCTCGAGTGGAGACGGGTATGTCGGGGAACTTCTTGATTTGCACCAAGGGTGTGAAGGAGCCTTTCGAAGTTCCAGAGGTGAGGTGTGATCAGCCTCGAGACGCCTCAGCGGAAATGGGCCTCATCTCGCCTGGAGGGGAGAACCTCCTGGATTTTCTCGAGTTGCGGCAGGTCTTCTCGAGTTACGACGGGGACCTCAGGGACCAGCTCTGGTGGCCTCAGGAAAGGCCAGTCCCCATGCGAGTTGCTAGGGGACCTCTCGGGATTCCTCTCCCGTCCATGCCGGGGCCTCAGTCCTTGTGTGGAGTCGGGGCCGGTACCTGAGGATTCCTCTCCAGTGTTGCCATGGATCTTGGGGTGCTTCTGAGTCTCCCCAGGGGAGTCAGGCCTCGTCTCGAGTAGGGGCATGCACGTGCGCTTTCCTCCCGAGCTGCAGCAGTAGCGTCACGCTTCCTGTCACGTGGATCAAGGGATCTGTGGCTTTCCCTCGAGGCTGTCCCTCGAGGCTTTCCCACGAGGCTTTCCCACAGGGCTGTGCCACGTGCCACCTTGGTGTGAGTCGATCCTCGGCGTGAAAGACGAGCCGGTGAAGGGAAAAGAGGTTCCTCTGGAACGGACTGAGACATCTGGGGAACTCTTGGAATGGTGGCACGACCCTGGAGTTCCTCTCGCCGTTCCTGTTGAGAGGGCCTCCTCTTGAGATGCGACGGGAATGCCCGGAACTCTTTCCCGATGAAGCAGGGAAAGGATCCCTCATCTCGAGCTACGAGGCGGAAACGGGGCTCCTCTGGATGTGGGCGGGACCCTCGTGATTCCCCTCGAGTGGAGACGGGTATGTCAGGGAACTTCTTGATTTGCACCAAGGGTGTGAAGGAGCCTTTCGAAGTTCCAGAGGTGAGGTGTGATCAGCCTCGAGACGCCTCAGCGGAAATGGGCCTCATCTCGCCTGGAGGGGAGAACCTCCTGGATTTTCTCGAGTTGCGGCAGGTCTTCTCGAGTTACGACGGGGACCTCAGGGACCCGCTCTGGTGGCCTCAGGAAAGGCCAGTCCGCATGCGAGTTGCTAGGGGACCTCTCGGGATTCCTCTCCCGTCCATGCCGGGGCCTCAGTCCTTGTGTGGAGTCGGGGCCGGAACCTGAGGATTCCTCTCCAGTGTTGCCATGGATCTTGGGGTGCTTCTGAGTCTCCCCAGGGGAGTCAGGCCTCGTCTCGAGTGGGGGCATGCACGTGCGCTTTCCTCCCGAGCTGCAGCAGTAGTGTCACGCTTCCTGTCACGTGGATCAAGGGATCTGTGGCTTTCCCTCGAGGCTGTCCCTCGAGGCTTTCCCACGAGGCTTTCCCACGAGGCTTTCCCACAGGGCTGTGCCACGTGCCACCTTGGTGTGAGTCGATCCTCGGCGTGAAAGACGAGCCGGTGAAGGGAAAAGAGGTTCCTCTGGAATGCACTGAGACATCTGGGGAACTCTTGGAATGGTGGCACGACCCTGGAGTTCCTCTCGCCGTTCCTGTTGAGAGGGCCTCCTCTTGAGATGCGACTGGAACGCCGGGAACTCTTTCCCGATGAAGCAGGGAAAGGATCCCTCATCTCGAGCTACGAGGCGGAAACGGGGCTCCTCTGGATGTGGGCGGGACCCGCGTGATTCCCCTCGAGTGCAGACGGGTATGTCGGGGAACTTCTTGATTTGCACCAAGGGTGTGAAGGAGCCTTTCGAAGTTCCAGAGGTTAGGTGTGATCAGCCTCGAGACGCCTCAGCGGAAATGGGCCTCATCTCGACTGGAGGGGAGACCCTCCTGGATTTTCTCGAGTTGCGGCAGGTCTTCTCGAGTTACGACGGGGACCGAAGGGACCCGCTCTGGTGGCCTCAGGAAAGGCCAGTCCCCATGCGAGTTGCTAGGGGACCTCTCGGGATTCCTCTCCCGTCCATGCCGGGGCCTCAGTCCTTGTGTGGAGTCGGGGCCGGTACCTGAGGATTCCTCTCCAGTGTTGCCATATATCTTGAGGTGCTTCTGAGTCTCCCCAGGGGAGTCAGGCCTCGTCTCGAGTAGGGGCATGCACGTGCGCTTTCCTCCCGAGCTGCAGCAGTAGCGTCACGCTTCCTGTCACGTGGATCAAGGGATCTGTGGCTTTCCCTCGAGGCTGTCCCTCGAGGCTTTCCCACGAGGCTTTCCCACGAGGCTTTCCCACAGGGCTGTGCCACGTGCCACCTTGGTGTGAGTCGATCCTCGGCGTGAAAGACGAGCCGGTGAAGGGAAAAGAGGTTCCTCTGGAATGCACTGAGACATCTGGGGAACTCTTGGAATGGTGGCACGACCCTGGAGTTCCTCTCGCCGTTCCTGTTGAGAGGGCCTCCTCTTGAGATGCGACTGGAACGCCGGGAACTCTTTCCCGATGAAGCAGGGAAAGGATCCCTCATCTCGAGCTACGAGGCGGAAACGGGGCTCCTCTGGATGTGGGCGGGACCCGCGTGATTCCCCTCGAGTGCAGACGGGTATGTCGGGGAACTTCTTGATTTGCACCAAGGGTGTGAAGGAGCCTTTCGAAGTTCCAGAGGTTAGGTGTGATCAGCCTCGAGACGCCTCAGTGGAAATGGGCCTCATCTCGCCTGGAGGGGAGAACCTCCTGGATTTTCTCGAGTTGCGGCAGGTCTTCTCGAGTTACGACAGGGACCTCAGGGACCCTCTCTGGTGGCCTCAGGAAAGGCCAGTCCCCATGCGAGTTGCTAGGGGACCTCTTGGGATTCCTCTCCCGTCCATGCCGGGGCCTCAGTCCTTGTGTGGAGTCGGGGCCGGAACCTGAGGATTCCTCTCCAGTGTTGCCATGGATCTTGGGGTGCTTCTGAGTCTCCCCAGGGGAGTCAGGCCTCGTCTCTAGTGGGGGCATGCACGTGCGCTTTCCTCCCGAGCTGCAGCAGTAGCGTCACGCTTCCTGTCACGTGGATCAAGGGATCTGTGGCTTTCCCTCGAGGCTGTCCCTCGAGGCTTTCCCACGAGGCTTTCCCACAGGGCTGTGCCACGTGCCACCTTGGTGTGAGTCGATCCTCGGCGTGAAAGATGAGCCGGTGAAGGGAAAAGAGGTTCCTCTGGAATGGACTGAGATATCTGGGGGACTCTTGGAATGGTGGCACGATCCTGGAGTTCCTCTCGCCATTCCTGTTGAGAGGGCCTCCTCTTGGGATGCGACTGGAACGCCGGGAACTCTTTCCCGACGAAGCAGGGAAAGGATCCCTCATCTCGAGCTACGAGGCGGAAACGGGGCTCCTCTGGATGTGGGCGGGACCCTCGTGATTCCCCTCGAGTGGAGACGGGTATGTCGGGGAACTTCTTGATTTGCACCAAGGGTGTGAAGGACCCTTTCGAAGTTCCAGAGGTGAGGTGTGATCAGCCTCGAGACGCCTCAGCGGAAATGGGCCTCATCTCGCCTGGAGGGGAGACCCTCCTGGATTTTCTCGAGTTGCGTCAGGTCTTCTCGAGTTACGACGGGGACCTCTGGGACCCGCTCTGGTGGCCTCAGGAAAGGCCAGTCCCCATGCGAGTTGCTAGGGGACCTCTCGGGATTCCTCTCCCGTCCATGCCGGGGCCTCAGTCCTTGTGTGGAGTCGGGGCCGGAACCTGAGGATTCCTCTCCAGTGTTGCCATGGATCTTGGGGTGCTTCTGAGTCTCCCCAGGGGAGTCAGGCCTCGTCTCGAGTGGGGGCATGCACGTGCGCTTTCCTCCCGAGCTGCAGCAGTAGTGTCACGCTTCCTGTCACGTGGATCAAGGGATCTGTGGCTTTCCCTCGAGGCTGTCCCTCGAGGCTTTCCCACGAGGCTTTCCCACAGGGCTGTGCCACGTGCCACCTTGGTGTGAGTCGATCCTCGGCGTGAAAGACGAGCCGGTGAAGGGAAAAGAGGTTCCTCTGGAATGGACTGAGACATCTGGGGGACTCTTGGAATGGTGGCACGACCCTGGAGTTCCTCTCGCCGTTCCTGTTGAGAGGGCCTCCTCTTGAGATGCGACGGGAACGCCGGGAACTCCTTCCCGACGAAGCAGGGAAAAGATCCCTCATCTCGAGCTACGAGGCGGAATCGGGGCTCCTCTGGATGTGGGCGGGACCCTCGTGATTCCTCTCGCGTGGAGACGGGTATGTCGGGGAACTTCTTGATTTGCACCAAGGGTGTGAAGGACCCTTTCGAAGTTCCAGAGGTGAGGTGTGATCATCCTCGAGACGCCTCAGAGGAAATGGGCCTCATCTCGCCTGGAGGGGAGAACCTCCTGGATTTTCTCGAGTTGCGGCAGGTCTTCTCGAGTTACGACGGGGACCTCAGGGACCCGCTCTGGTGGCCTCAGGAAAGGTCAGTCCCCATGCGAGTTGCTAGGGGACCTCTCGGGATTCCTCTCCCGTCCATGCTGGGGCCTCAGTCCTTGTGTGGAGTCGGGGCCGGAACATGAGGATTCCTCTCCAGTGTTGCCATGGATCTTGGGGTGCTTCTGAGTTTCCCCAGGGGAGTCAGGCCTCGTCTCTAGTGGGGGCATGCACGTGCGCTTTCCTCCCGAGCTGCAGCAGTAGTGTCACGCTTCCTGTCACGTGGATCAAGGGATCTGTGGCTTTCCCTCGAGGCTTTCCCACGAGGCTTTCCCACAGGGCTGTGCCACGTGCCACCTCAGTGTGAGTCGATCCTCGGCGTGAAAGACGAGCCGGTGAAGGGAAAAGAGTTTCCTCTGCAATGGACTGAAGCATCTGGGGGACGCTTGGAATGGTGGCACGACCCTGGAGTTCCTCTCGCCGTTCCTGTTGAGAGGGCCTCCTCTTGAGATGCGACGGGAACGCCGAGAACTCTTTCCCGATGAAGCAGGGAAAGGATCCCTCATCTCGAGTTACGAGGCGGACACGGGGCTCCTCTGGATGTGGGCGGGACCCTCGTGATTCCTCTCGCGAGGAGACGGCTATGTCGGGGACCTTCTTGATTTGCACCAAGGGTGTGAAGAGCCTTTCGAAGTTCCAGAGGTTTGATGTGATCAGCCTTGAGACGCCTCAGCAGAAATGGGCCTCATCTCGCCTGGAGGGGAGAACCTCCTGGATTTTCTCGAGTTGCGGCAGGTCTTCTCGAGTTACGACGGGGACCTCAGGGACCCGCTCTGGTGGCCTCAGGAAAGGCCAGTCCCCATGGGAGTTGCTAGGGGGCCTCTCGGGATTCCTCTCCCGTCCATTCTGGGGCCTCAGTCCTTGTGTGGAGTCGGGGCCGGAACCTGAGGATTCCTCTCCAGTGTTGCCATGGATCTTGGGGTGCTTCTCAGTCTCCCCAGGGGAGTCAGGCCTCGTCTCGAGTGGGGGCATGCACGTGCGCTTTCCTCCCGAGCTGCAGCAGTAGTGTCACGCTTCCTGTCACGTGGATCAAGGGATCTGTGGCTTTCCCTCGAGGCTGTCCCTCGAGGCTTTCCCACGAGGCTTTCCCACAGGGCTGTGCCACGTGCCACCTTGGTGTGAGTCGATCCTCGGCGTGAAAGACGAGCCGGTGAAGGGAAAAGAGGTTCCTCTGGAATGGACTGAGACATCTGGGGGACTCGTGGAATGGTGGCACGACCCTGGAGTTCCTCTCGCCGTTCCTGTTAAGAGGGTCTCCTCTTGAGATGCGACGGGAACGCCGGGAACTCTTTCCCGACGAAGCAGGGAAAGGATCCCTCATCTCGAGCTACGAGGCGGAAACGGGGCTCCTCTGGATGTGGGCGGGACCCTCGTGATTCCTCTCGAGTGGAGACGGGTATGTCGGGGAACTTCTTGATTTGCACCAAGGGTGTGAAGGAGCCTTTCGAAGTTCCAGAGGTGAGGTGTGATCAGCCTCGAGACGCCTCAGCAGAAATGGGCCTCATCTCGCCTATAGGGGAGAACCTCCTGGATTGTCTCGAGTTGCGGCAGGTCTTCTCAAGTTACGACGGGGACCTCAGGGACACGCTCTGGTGGCCTCAGGAAAGGCCAGTCCCCATGCGAGTTGCTAGGGGTCCTCTCGGGATTCCTCTCCCGTCCATGCCGGGGCCTCAGTCCTTGTGTGCAGTCGGGGCCGGAACCTGAGGATTCCTCTCCAGTGTTGCCATGGATCTTGGGGAGCTTCTGAGTCTCCCCAGGGGAGTCAGGCCTCGTCTCGAGTGGGGGCATGCACGTGCGCTTTCCTCCCGAGCTGCAGCAGTAGTGTCACGCTTCCTGTCACGTGGATCAAGGGATCTGTGGCTTTCCCTCGAGGCTGTCCCTCGAGGCTTTCCCACGAGGCTTTCCCACAGGGCTGTGCCACGTGCCATCTTGGTGTGAGTCGATCCTCGGCGTGAAAGACGAGCAGGTGAAGGGAAAAGAGGTTCCTCTGGAATGGACTGAGACATCTGGGGGACTCTTGGAATGGTGGCACGACCCTGGAGTTCCTCTCGCCGTTCCTGTTGAGAGGGCCTCCTCTTGAGATGCGACGGGAACGCTGGGAACTCTTTCCCGACGAAGCAGGGAAAGGATCCCTCACCTCGAGCTACGAGGCCGAAACGGGGCTCCTCTGGATGTGGGCAGAACCCTCGTGATTCCTTTCAAGTGGAGACGGGTACGTCGGGGAACTTCTTGATTTGCACCAAGGGTGTGAAGGAGCCTTTCGAAGTTCCAGAGGTGAGGTGTGATCAGCCTCGAGACGCCTCAGCAGAAATGGGCCTCATCTCGCCTGGAGGGGAGAACCTCCTGGATTGTCTCGAGTTGCGGCAGGTCTTCTCAAGTTACGACGGGGACCTCAGGGACCCGCTCTGGTGGCCTCAGGAAAGGCCAGTCCCCACGCGAGTTGCTAGGGGGCCTCTCGGGATTCCTCTCCCGTCCATGCCGGGGCCTCAGTCCTTGTGTGCAGTCGGGGCCGGAACCTGAGGATTCCTCTCCAGTGTTGCCATGGATCTTGGGGAGCTTCTGAGTCTCCCCAGGGGAGTCAGGCGGCGTCTCGAGTGGGGGCATGCACGTGCGCTTTCCTCCCGAGCTGCAGCAGTAGTGTCACGCTTCCTGTCACGTGGATCAAGGGATCTGTGGCTTTCCCTCGAGGCTGTCCCTCGAGGCTTTCCCACGAGGCTTTCCCACAGGGCTGTGCCACGTGCCACCTTGGTGTGAGTCGATCCTCGGCGTGAAAGACGAGCCGGTGAAGGGAAAAGAGGTTCCTCTGGAATGGACTGAGACATCTGGGGGACTCTTGGAATGGTGGCACGACCCTGGAGTTCCTCTCGCCGTTCCTGTTGAGAGGGCCTCCTCTTGAGATGCGACGGGAACGCCGGGAACTCTTTCCCGACGAAGCAGGGAAAGGATCTCTGATCTCGAGCTACGAGGCCGAAACGGGGCTCCTCTGGATATGGGCGGGACCCTCGTGATTCCTCTCGAGTGGAGCCGGCTATGTCGGGGAACTTCTTGATTTGCACCAAGGGTGTGAAGGAGCCTTTCGAAGTTCCAGAGGTGAGATGTGATCAGCCTCGAGACGCCTCAGCAGAAATGGACCTCATCTCGCCTGGAGGGGAGAACCTCCTGGATTTTGTCGAGTTGCGGCAGGTCTTCTCGAGTTACCACGGGGACCTCAGGGACCCGCTCTGGTGGCCTCAGGAAAGGCCAGTCCCCATGCGAGTTGCTAGGGGGCCTCTCAGGATTCCTCTCCCGTCCATGCCGGGGCCTCAGTCCTTGTGTGCAGTCGGGGCCGGAACCTGAGGATTCCTCTCCAGTGTTGCCATGGATCTTGGGGAGCTTCTGAATCTCCCCAGGGGAGTCAGGCGGCGTCTCGAGTGGGGGCATGCACGTGCGCTTTCCTCCCGAGCTGCAGCAGTAGTGTCACGCTTCCTGTCACGTGGATCAAGGGATCTGTGGCTTTCCCTCGAGGCTGTCCCTCGAGGCTTTCCCACGAGGCTTTCCCACAGGGCTGTGCCACGTGCCACCTTGGTGTGAGTCGATCCTCGGCGTGAAAGACGAGCCGGTGAAGGGAAAAGAGTTTCGTCTGGAATGGACTGAGACATCTGGGGGACTCTTGGAATGGTGGCACGACCCTGGAGTTCCTCTCGCCGTTCCTGTTGAGAGGGCCTCCTCTTGAGATGCGACGGGAACGCTGGGAACTCTTTCCCGACGAAGCAGGGAAAGGATCCCTCATCTCGAGCTACGAGGCCGAAACGAGGCTCCTCTGGATGTGGGCAGGACCCTCGTGATTCCTCTCGAGTGGAGACAGGTACGTCGGGGAACTTCTTGATTTGCACCAAGGGTGTGAAGGAGCCTTTCGAAGTTCCAGAGGTGAGGTGTGATCAGCCTCGAGACGCCTCAGCAGAAATGGGCCTCATCTCGCCTGGAGGGGAGAACCTCCTGGATTGTCTCGAGTTGCGGCAGGTCTTCTCGAGTTACGACGGGGACCTCAGGGACCCGCTCTTGTGGCCTCAGGAAAGGCCAGTCCCCATGCGAGTTGCTAGGGGGCCTCTCGGGATTCCTCTCCCGTCCATGCCGGGGCCTCAGTCCTTGTGTGGAGTCGGGGCCGGAACCTGAGGATTCCTCTCCAGTGTTGCCATGGATCTTGGGGTGCTTCTGAGTCTCCCCAGGGGAGTCAGGCCTCGTCTCGAGTGGGGGCATGCACGTGCGCTTTCCTCCCGAGCTGCAGCAGTAGTGTCACGCTTCCTGTCACGTGGATCAAGGGATCTGTGGCTTTCCCTCGAGGCTGTCCCTCGAGGCTTTCCCACGAGGCTTTCCCACAGGGCTGTGCCACGTGCCATCTTGGTGTGAGTCGATCCTCGGCGTGAAAGACGAGCAGGTGAAGGGAAAAGAGGTTCCTCTGGAATGGACTGAGACATCTGGGGGACTCTTGGAATGGTGGCACGACCCTGGAGTTCCTCTCGCCGTTCCTGTTGAGAGGGCCTCCTCTTGAGATGCGACGGGAACGCTGGGAACTCTTTCCCGACGAAGCAGGGAAAGGATCCCTCACCTCGAGCTACGAGGCCGAAACGGGGCTCCTCTGGATGTGGGCAGAACCCTCGTGATTCCTTTCAAGTGGAGACGGGTACGTCGGGGAACTTCTTGATTTGCACCAAGGGTGTGAAGGAGCCTTTCGAAGTTCCAGAGGTGAGGTGTGATCAGCCTCGAGACGCCTCAGCAGAAATGGGCCTCATCTCGCCTGGAGGGGAGAACCTCCTGGATTGTCTCGAGTTGCGGCAGGTCTTCTCAAGTTACGACGGGGACCTCAGGGACCCGCTCTGGTGGCCTCAGGAAAGGCCAGTCCCCACGCGAGTTGCTAGGGGGCCTCTCGGGATTCCTCTCCCGTCCATGCCGGGGCCTCAGTCCTTGTGTGCAGTCGGGGCCGGAACCTGAGGATTCCTCTCCAGTGTTGCCATGGATCTTGGGGAGCTTCTGAGTCTCCCCAGGGGAGTCAGGCGGCGTCTCGAGTGGGGGCATGCACGTGCGCTTTCCTCCCGAGCTGCAGCAGTAGTGTCACGCTTCCTGTCACGTGGATCAAGGGATCTGTGGCTTTCCCTCGAGGCTGTCCCTCGAGGCTTTCCCACGAGGCTTTCCCACAGGGCTGTGCCACGTGCCACCTTGGTGTGAGTCGATCCTCGGCATGTAAGACGAGCCGGTGAAGGGAAAAGAGGTCCGTCTGGAATGGACTGAGACATCTGGGGGACTCTTGGAATGGTGGCACGACCTTGGAGTTCCTCTCGCACTTCCTGTTGAGAGGACCTCCGCTTGAGATGCCACGGGAATGCCGAGAAATCTTTCCCGACGAAACAGGGAAAGGATTCCTCATCTCGAGCTACGAGGCGGAAACGGGGCTCCTCTGGATGTGGGCAGGACCCTCGTGATTCCTCTCGAGTGGAGACAGGTACGTCGGGGAACTTCTTGATTTGCACCAAGGGTGTGAAGGAGCCTTTCGAAGTTCCAGAGGTGAGGTGTGATCAGCCTCGAGACGCCTCAGCAGAAATGGGCCTCATCTCGCCTGGAGGGGAGAACCTCCTGGATTGTCTCGAGTTGCGGCAGGTCTTCTCGAGTTACGACGGGGACCTCAGGGACCCGCTCTTGTGGCGTCAGGAAAGGCCAGTCCCCATGCGAGTTGCTAGGGGACCTCTCGGGATTCCTCTCCCGTCCATGCCGGGGCCTCAGTCCTTGTGTGGAGTCGGGGCCGGAACCTGAGGATTCCTCTCCAGTGTTGCCATGGATCTTGGGGTGCTTCTGAGTCTCCCCAGGGGAGTCAGGCCTCGTCTCGAGTGGGGGCATGCACGTGCGCTTTCCTCCCGAGCTGCAGCAGTAGTGTCACGCTTCCTGTCACGTGGATCAAGGGATCTGTGGCTTTCCCTCGAGGCTGTCCCTCGAGGCTTTCCCACGAGGCTTTCCCACAGGGCTGTGCCACGTGCCATCTTGGTGTGAGTCGATCCTCGGCGTGAAAGACGAGCCGGTGAAGGGAAAAGAGGTTCCTCTGGAATGGACTGAGACATCTGGGGGACTCTTGGAATGGTGGCACGACCCTGGAGTTCCTCTCGCCGTTCCTGTTGAGAGGGCCTCCTCTTGAGATGCGACGGGAACGCTGGGAACTCTTTCCCGACGAAGCAGGGAAAGGATCCCTCACCTCGAGCTACGAGGCCGAAACGGGGCTCCTCTGGATGTGGGCAGGACCCTCGTGATTCCTCTCGAGTGGAGACGGGTACGTCGGGGAACTTCTTGATTTGCACCAAGGGTGTGAAGGAGCCTTTCGAAGTTCCAGAGGTGAGGTGTGATCAGCCTCGAGACGCCTCAGCAGAAATGGGCCTCATCTCGCCTGGAGGGGAGAACCTCCTGGATTTTCTCGAGTTGCGGCAGGTCTTCTCAAGTTACGACGGGGACCTCAGGGACCCGCTCTGGTGGCCTCAGGAAAGGCCAGTCCCCATGCGAGTTGCTAGGGGGCCTCTCGGGATTTCTCTCCCGTCCATGCCGGGGCCTCAGTCCTTGTGTGCAGTCGGGGCCAGAACCTGAGGATTCCTCTCCAGTGTTGCCATGGATCTTGGGGAGCTTCTGAGTCTCCCCAGGTAAGTCAGGCGGCGTCTCGAGTGGGGGCATACACGTGCGCTTTCCTCCCGAGCTGCAGCAGTAGTGTCACGCTTCCTGTCACGTGGATCAAGGGATCTGTGGCTTTCCCTCGAGGCTGTCCCTCGAGGCTTTCCCACGAGGCTTTCCCACAGGGCTGTGCCACGTGCCACCTTGGTGTGAGTCGATCCTCGGCATGTAAGACGAGCCGGTGAAGGGAAAAGAGGTCCGTCTGGAATGGACTGAGACATCTGGGGGACTCTTGGAATGGTGGCACGACCTTGGAGTTCCTCTCGCTCTTCCTGTTGAGAGGACCTCCGCTTGAGATGCCACGGGAATGCCGAGAAATCTTTCCCGACGAAACAGGGAAAGGATTCCTCATCTCGAGCTACGAGGCGGAAACGGGGCTCCTCTGGATGTGGGCGGGACCCTCGTGATTCCTCTCGAGTGGAGACGGGTATGTCGGGGAACTTCTTGATTTGCACCAAGGGTGTGAAGGAGCCTTTCGAAGTTCCAGAGGTGAGATGTGATCAGCCTCGAGACGCCTCAGCAGAAATGGACCTCATCTCGCCTGGAGGGGAGAACCTCCTGGATTTTGTCGAGTTGCGGCAGGTCTTCTCGAGTTACGACGGGGACCTCAGGGACCCGCTCTGGTGGCCTCAGGAAAGGCCAGTCCCCATGCGAGTTGCTAGGGGACCTATCGGGATTCCTCTCCCGTCCATGCCGGGGCCTCAGTCCTTGTGTGCAGTCGGGGCCGGAACCTGAGGATTCCTCTCCAGTGTTGCCATGGATCTTGGGGAGCTTCTGAGTCTCCCCAGGGGAGTCAGGCCTCGTCTCGAGTGGGGGCATGCACGTGCGCTTTCCTCCCGAGCTGCAGCAGTAGTGTCACGCTTCCTGTCACGTGGATCAAGGGATCTGTGGCTTTACCTCGAGGCTGTCCCTCGAGGCTTTCCCACGAGGCTTTCCCACAGGGCTGTGCCACGTGCCACGTTGGTGTGAGTCGATCCTCGGCGTGAAAGACGAGCCGGTGAAGGGAAAAGAGGTTCCTCTGGAATGGACTGAGACATCTGGGGGACTCTTGGAATGGTGGCACGACCCTGGAGTTCCTCTCGCCGTTCCTGTTGAGAGGGCCTCCTCTTGAGATGCGACGGGAACGCCGGGAACTCTTTCCCGACGAACCAGGGAAAGGATCTCTGATCTCGAGCTACGATGCGGAAACGGGGCTCCTCTGGATGTGGGCGGGACCCTCGTGATTCCTCTCGAGTGGAGACGGCTAGGTCGGGCAACTTCTTGATTTGCACCAAGGGTGTGAAGGAGCCTTTCGAAGTTCCAGAGGTGAGGTGTGATCAGCCTCGAGACGCCTCAGCAGAAATGGGCCTCATCTCGCCTGGAGGGGAGAACCTCCTGGATTGTCTCGAGTTGCGGCAGGTCTTCTCGAGTTACGACGGGGACCTCAGGGACCCGCTCTGGTGGCCTCAGGAAAGGCCAGTCCCCATGCGAGTTGCTAGGGGACCTCTCGGGATTCCTCTCCCGTCCATGCCGGGGCCTCAGTCCTTGTGTGGAGTCGGGGCCGGAACCTGAGGATTCCTCTCCAGTGTTGCCATGGATCTTGGGGTGCTTCTGAGTCTCCCCAGGGGAGTCAGGCCTCGTCTCGAGTGGGGGCATGCACGTGCGCTTTCCTCCCGAGCTGCAGCAGTAGTGTCACGCTTCCTGTCACGTGGATCAAGGGATCTGTGGCTTTCCCTCGAGGCTGTCCCTCGAGGCTTTCCCACGAGGCTTTCCCACAGGGCTGTGCCACGTGCCATCTTGGTGTGAGTCGATCCTCGGCGTGAAAGACGAGCCGGTGAAGGGAAAAGAGGTTCCTCTGGAATGGACTGAGACATCTGGGGGACTCTTGGAATGGTGGCACGACCCTGGAGTTCCTCTCGCCGTTCCTGTTGAGAGGGCCTCCTCTTGAGATGCGACGGGAACGCTGGGAACTCTTTCCCGACGAAGCAGGGAAAGGATCCCTCACCTCGAGCTACGAGGCCGAAACGGGGCTTCTCTGGATGTGGGCAGGACCCTCGTGATTCCTCTCGAGTGGAGACGGGTACGTTGGGAACTTCTTGATTTGCACCAAGGTTGTGAAGGAGCCTTTCGAAGTTCCAGAGGTGAGGTGTGATCAGCCTCGAGACGCCTCAGCAGAAATGAGCCTCATCTCGCCTGGAGGGGAGAACCTCCTGGATTGTCTCGAGTTGCGGCAGGTCTTCTCGAGTTACGACGGGGACCTCAGGGACCCGCTCTGGTGGCCTCAGGAAAGGCCAGTCCCCATGCGAGTTGCTAGGGGGCCTCTCGGGATTCCTCTCCCGTCCATGCCGGGGCCTCAGTCCTTGTGTGCAGTCGGGGCCGGAACCTGAGGATTCCTCTCCAGTGTTGCCATGGATCTTGGGGAGCTTCTGAGTCTCCCCAGGGGAGTCAGGCGGCGTCTCGAGTGGGGGCATGCACGTGCGCTTTCCTCCCGAGCTGCAGCAGTAGTGTCACGCTTCCTGTCACGTGGATCAAGGGATCTGTGGCTTTACCTCGAGGCTGTCCCTCGAGGCTTTCCCACGAGGCTTTCCCACAGGGCTGTGCCACGTGCCACGTTGGTGTGAGTCGATCCTCGGCGTGAAAGACTAGCCGGTGAAGGGAAAAGAGGTTCCTCTGGAATGGACTGAGACATCTGGGGGACTCTTGGAATGGTGGCACGACCCTGGAGTTCCTCTCGCCGTTCCTGTTGAGAGGGCCTCCTCTTGAGATGCGACGGGAACGCCGGGAACTCTTTCCCGACGAACCAGCGAAAGGATCTCTGATCTCGAGCTACGATGCGGAAACGGGGCTCCTCTGGATGTGGGCGGGACCCTCGTGATTCCTCTCGAGTGGAGACGGCTAGGTCGGGCAACTTCTTGATTTGCACCAAGGGTGTGAAGGAGCCTTTCGAAGTTCCAGAGGTGAGGTGTGATCAGCCTCGAGACGCCTCAGCAGAAATGGGCCTCATCTCGCCTGGAGGGGAGAACCTCCTGGATTGTCTCGAGTTGCGGCAGGTCTTCTCGAGTTACGACGGGGACCTCAGGGACCCGCTCTGGTGGCCTCAGGAAAGGCCAGTCCCCATGCGAGTTGCTAGGGGACCTCTCGGGATTCCTCTCCCGTCCATGCCGGGGCCTCAGTCCTTGTGTGGAGTCGGGGCCGGAACCTGAGGATTCCTCTCCAGTGTTGCCATGGATCTTGGGGTGCTTCTGAGTCTCCCCAGGGGAGTCAGGCCTCGTCTCGAGTGGGGGCATGCACGTGCGCTTTCCTCCCGAGCTGCAGCAGTAGTGTCACGCTTCCTGTCACGTGGATCAAGGGATCTGTGGCTTTCCCTCGAGGCTGTCCCTCGAGGCTTTCCCACGAGGCTTTCCCACAGGGCTGTGCCACGTGCCATCTTGGTGTGAGTCGATCCTCGGCGTGAAAGACGAGCCGGTGAAGGGAAAAGAGGTTCCTCTGGAATGGACTGAGACATCTGGGGGACTCTTGGAATGGTGGCACGACCCTGGAGTTCCTCTCGCCGTTCCTGTTGAGAGGGCCTCCTCTTGAGATGCGACGGGAACGCTGGGAACTCTTTCCCGACGAAGCAGGGAAAGGATCCCTCACCTCGAGCTACGAGGCCGAAACGGGGCTCCTCTGGATGTGGGCAGGACCCTCGTGATTCCTCTCGAGTGGAGACGGGTACGTCGGGGAACTTCTTGATTTGCACCAAGGTTGTGAAGGAGCCTTTCGAAGTTCCAGAGGTGAGGTGTGATCAGCCTCGAGACGCCTCAGCAGAAATGAGCCTCATCTCGCCTGGAGGGGAGAACCTCCTGGATTTTCTCGAGTTGCGGCAGGTCTTCTCAAGTTACGACGGGGACCTCAGGGACCCGCTCTGGTGGCCTCAGGAAAGGCCAGTCCCCATGCGAGTTGCTAGGGGGCCTCTCGGGATTCCTCTCCCGTCCATGCCGGGGCCTCAGTCCTTGTGTGCAGTCGGGGCCGGAACCTGAGGATTCCTCTCCAGTGTTGCCATGGATCTTGGGGAGCTTCTGAGTCTCCCCAGGTAAGTCAGTCGGCGTCTCGAGTGGGGGCCTGCACGTGCGCTTTCCTCCCGAGCTGCAGCAGTAGTGTCACGCTTCCTGTCACGTGGATCAAGGGATCTGTGGCTTTCCCTCGAGGCTGTCCCTCGAGGCTTTCCCACGAGGCTTTCCCACAGGGCTGAGCCACGTGCCACCTTGGTGTGAGTCGATCCTCGGCATGTAAGACGAGCCGGTGAAGGGAAAAGAGGTCCGTCTGGAATGGACTGAGACATCTGGGGGACTCTTGGAATGGTGGCACGACCTTGGAGTTCCTCTCGCTCTTCCTGTTGAGAGGACCTCCGCTTCAGATGCCACGGGAATGCCGAGAAATCTTTCCCGACGAAGCAGGGAAAGGATCCCTCATCTCGAGCTACGAGGCGGAAACGGGGCTCCTCTGGATGTGGGCGGGACCCTCGTGATTCCTCTCGAGTGGAGACGGGTATGTCGGGGAACTTCTTGATTTGCACCAAGGGTGTGAAGGAGCCTTTCGAAGTTCCAGAGGTGAGATGTGATCAGCCTCGAGACGCCTCAGCAGAAATGGACCTCATCTCGCCTGGAGGGGAGAACCTCCTGGATTTTGTCGAGTTGCGGCAGGTCTTCTCGAGTTACGACGGGGACCTCAGGGACCCGCTCTGGTGGCCTCAGGAAAGGCCAGTCCCCATGCGAGTTGCTAGGGGACCTCTCGGGATTCCTCTCCCGTCGATGCCGGGGCCTCAGTCCTTGTGTGGAGTCGGGGCCGGAACCTGAGGATTCCTCTCCAGTGTTGCCATGGATCTTGGGGTGCTTCTGAGTCTCCCCAGGGGAGTCAGGCCTCGTCTCGAGTGGGGGCATGCACGTGCGCTTTCCTCCCGAGCTGCAGCAGTAGTGTCACGCTTCCTGTCACGTGGATCAAGGGATCTGTGGCTTTCCCTCGAGGCTGTCCCTCAAGGCTTTCCCACGAGGCTTTCCCACAGGTCTGTGCCACGTGCCACCTTGGTGTGAGTCGATCCTCGGCATGTAAGACGAGCCGGTGAAGGGAAAAGAGGTCCGTCTGGAATGGACTGAGACATCTGGGGGACTCTTGGAATGGTGGCACGACCTTGGAGTTCCTCTCGCCGTTCCTGTTGAGAGGGCCTCCTCTTGAGATGCGACGGGAACGCCGGGAACTCTTTCCCGACGAAGCAGGGAAAGGATCTCTGATCTCGAGCTACGAGGCGGAAACAGGGCTCCTCTGGATGTGGGCGGGACCCTCGTGATTCCTCTCGAGTGGAGTCGGCTATGTCGGGGAACTTCTTGATTTGCACAAAGGGTGTGAAGGAGCCTTTCGAAGTTCCAGAGGTGAGATGTGATCAGCCTCGAGACGCCTCAGCAGAAATGGACCTCATCTCGCCTGGAGGGGAGAACCTCCTGGATTTTGTCGAGTTGCGGCAGGTCTTCTCGAGTTACGACGGGGACCTCAGGGACCCGCTCTGGTGGCCTCAGGAAAGGCCAGTCCCCATGCGAGTTGCTAGGGGGCCTCTCAGGATTCCTCTCCCGTCCATGCCGGGGCCTCAGTCCTTGTGTGGAGTCGGGGCCGGAACCTGAGGATTCCTCTCAAGTGTTGCCATGGATCTTGGGGTGCTTCTGAGTCTCCCCAGGGGAGTCAGGCCTCGTCTCGAGTGGGGGCATGCACGTGCGATTTCCTCCCGAGCTGCAGCAGTAGTGTCACGCTTCCTGTCACGTGGATCAAGGTATCTGTGGCTTTCCCTCGAAGCAGCCCCTCGAGGTTTTCCCACGAGTCTTTCCCACAGGGCTGTGCCACGTGCCACCTTGGTGTGAGTAAATCCTCGGCGTGAAAGACGAGCCGGTGAAGGGAAAAGAGGTTCCTCTGGAATGGACTGAGACATCTGGGGGACTCTTGGAAAGGTAGCACGACCCTGGAGTTCCTCTCGCCGTTCCTGTTGAGAGGGCCTCCTCTTGAGATGCGATGGGAACGCCGGGAACTCTTTCCCGACGAAGCAGGGACAGGATCCCTCATCTCGAGCTACGAGGCCGAAACGGGGCTCCTCTGGATGTGGGCGGGACCCTCGTGATTCCTCTCGAGTGGAGACGGGTATGTCGGGGAACTTCTTGATTTGCAGCAAGGGTGTGAAGGAGCCTTTCGAAGTTCCAGAGGTGAGGTGTGATCAGCCTCGAGACGCCTCAGTGGAAATGGGCCTCATTTCGCCTGGAGGGGAGAACCTCCCGGATTTTCTCGAGTTGCGGCAGGTCTTCTCGAGTTACGACGGGGACCTCAGGGACCCGCTCTGGTGGCCTCAGGAAAGGCCAGTCCCCATGCGAGTTGCTAGGGGACCTATCGGGATTCCTCTCCCGTCGATGCCGGGGCCTCAGTCCTTTTGTGGAGTCGGGGCCGGAACCTGAGGATTCCTCTCCAGTGTTGCCATGGATCTTGGGGTTCTTCTGAGTCTCCCCAGGGGAATCAGGCCTCGTCTCGAGTGGGGGCATGCACGTGCGCTTTCCTCCCGAGCTGCAGCAGTAGTGTCACGCTTCCTGTCACGTGGATCAAGGGATCTGTGGCTTTCCCTCGAGGCTGTCCCTCGAGGCTTTCCCACGAGGCTTTCCCACAGGGCTGTGCCACGTGCCACCTTGGTGTGAGTCGATCCTTGGCATGTAAGACGAGCCGGTGAAGGGAAAAGAGGTCCGTCTGGAATGGACTGAGACATCTGGGGGACTCTTGGAATGGTGGCACGACCTTGGAGTTCCTCTTGCTCTTCCTGTTGAGAGGACCTCCGCTTGAGATGCCACGGGAATGCCGAGAAATCTTTCCCGACGAAGCAGGGAAAGGATCCCTCATCTCGAGCTACGAGGCGGAAACGGGGCTCCTCTGGATGTGGGCGGGACCCTCGTGATTCCTCTCGAGTGGAGACGGGTATGTCGGGGAACTTCTTAATTTGCACCAAGGGTGTGAAGGAGCCTTTCGAAGTTCCAGAGGTGAGGTGTGATCAGCCTCGAGACGCCTCAGCAGAAATGGGCCTCATCTCGCCTGGAGGGGAGAACCTCCTGGATTGTCTCGAGTTGCGGCAGGTCTTCTCGAGTTACGACGGGGACCTCAGGGACCCGCTCTGGTGGCCTCAGGAAAGGCCAGTCCCCATGCGAGTTGCTAGGGGACCTCTCGGGATTCCTCTCCCGTCCATGCCGGGGCCTCAGTCCTTGTGTGGAGTCGGGGCCGGAACCTGACGATTCCTCTCCAGTGTTGCCATGGATCTTGGGGTGCTTCTGAGTCTCCCCAGGGGAGTCAGGCCTCGTCTCGAGTGGGGGCATGCACGTGCGCTTTCCTCCCGAGCTGCAGCAGTAGTGTCACGCTTCCTGTCACGTGGATCAAGGGATCTGTGGCTTTCCCTCGAGGCTGTCCCTCGAGGCTTTCCCACGAGGCTTTCCCACAGGGCTGTACCACGTGCCATCTTGGTGTGAGTCGATCCTCGGCGTGAAAGACGAGCCGGTGAAGGGAAAAGAGGTTCCTCTGGAATGGACTGAGACATCTGGGGGACTCTTGGAATGGTGGCACGACCCTGGAGTTCCTCTCGCCGTTCCTGTTGAGAGTTCCTCCTCTTGAGATGCGACGGGAACGCTGGGAACTCTTTCCCGACGAAGCAGGGAAAGGATCCCTCACCTCGAGCTACGAGGCCGAAACGGGGCTCCTCTGGATGTGGGCAGGACCCTCGTGATTCCTCTCGAGTGGAGACGGGTACGCCGGGGAACTTCTTGATTTGCACCAAGGGTGTGAAGGAGCCTTTCGAAGTTCCAGAGGTGAGGTGTGATCAGCCTCGAGACGCCTCAGCAGAAATGAGCCTCATCTCGCCTGGAGGGGAGAACCTCCTGGATTTTCTCGAGTTGCGGCAGGTCTTCTCAAGTTACGACGGGGACCTCAGGGACCCGCTCTGGTGGCCTCAGGAAAGGCCAGTCCCCATGCGAGTTGCTAGGGGGCCTCTCGGGATTCCTCTCCCGTCCATGCCGGGGCCTCAGTCCTTGTGTGCAGTCGGGGCCGGAACCTGAGGATTCCTCTCCAGTGTTGCCATGGATCTTGGGGAGCTTCTGAGTCTCCCCAGGTAAGTCAGGCGGCGTCTCGAGTGGGGGCCTGCACGTGCGCTTTCCTCCCGAGCTGCAGCAGTAGTGTCACGCTTCCTGTCACGTGGATCAAGGGATCTGTGGCTTTCCCTCGAGGCTGTCCCTCGAGGCTTTCCCACGAGGCTTTCCCACAGGTCTGTGCCACGTGCCACCTTGGTGTGAGTCGATCCTCGGCATGTAAGACGAGCCGGTGAAGGGAAAAGAGGTCCGTCTGGAATGGACTGAGACATCTGGGGGACTCTTGGAATGGTGGCACGACCTTGGAGTTCCTCTCGCCGTTCCTGTTGAGAGGGCCTCCTCTTGAGATGCGACGGGAACGCCGGGAACTCTTTCCCGACGAAGCAGGGAAAGGATCTCTGATCTCGAGCTACGAGGCGGAAACAGGGCTCCTCTGGATGTGGGCGGGACTCTCGTGATTCCTCTCGAGTGGAGCCGGCTATGTCGGGGAACTTCTTGATTTGCACCAAGGGTGTGAAGGAGCCTTTCGAAGTTCCAGAGGTGAGGTGTGATCAGCCTCGAGACGCCTCAGCAGAAATGGACCTCATCTCGCCTGGAGGGGAGAACCTCCTGGATTTTGTCGAGTTGCGGCAGGTCTTCTCGAGTTACGACGGGGACCTCAGGGACCCGCTCTGGTGGCCTCAGGAAAGGCCAGTCCCCATGCGAGTTGCTAGGGGGCCTCTCAGGATTCCTCTCCCGTCCATGCCGGGGCCTCAGTCCTTGTGTGGAGTCGGGGCCGGAACCTGAGGATTCCTCTCAAGTGTTGCCATGGATCTTGGGGTGCTTCTGAGTCTCCCCAGGGGAGTCAGGCCTCGTCTCGAGTGGGGGCATGCACGTGCGCTTTCCTCCCGAGCTGCAGCAGTAGTGTCACGCTTCCTGTCACGTGGATCAAGGGATCTGTGGCTTTCCCTCGAAGCTGCCCCTCGAGGTTTTCCCACGAGTCTTTCCCACAGGGCTGTGCCACGTGCCACCTTGGTGTGAGTAAATCCTCGGCGTGAAAGACGAGCCGGTGAAGGGAAAAGAGGTTCCTCTGGAATGGACTGAGACATCTGGGGGACTCTTGGAAAGGTAGCACGACCCTGGAGTTCCTCTCGCCGTTCCTGTTGAGAGGGCCTCCTCTTGAGATGCGACGGGAACGCCGGGAACTCTTTCCCGACGAAGCAGGGACAGGATCCCTCATCTCGAGCTACGAGGCCGAAACGGGGCTCCTCTGGATGTGGGCGGGACCCTCGTGATTCCTCTCGAGTGGAGACGGGTATGTCGGGGAACTTCTTGTATGCACCAAGGGTGTGAAGGAGCCTTTCGAAGTTCCAGAGGTGAGGTGTGATCAGCCTCGAGACGCCTCAGTGGAAATGGGCCTCATTTCGCCTGGAGGGGAGAACCTCCCGGATTTTCTCGAGTTGCGGCAGGTCTTCTCGAGTTACGACGGGGACCTCAGGGACCCGCTCTGGTGGCCTCAGGAAAGGCCAGTCCCCATGCGAGTTGCTAGGGGACCTATCGGGATTCCTCTCCCGTCGATGCCGGGGCCTCAGTTCTTTTGTGGAGTCGGGGCCGGAACCTGAGGATTCCTCTCCAGTGTTGCCATGGATCTTGGGGTGCTTCTGAGTCTCCCCAGGGGAATCAGGCCTCGTCTCGAGTGGGGGCATGCACGTGCGCTTTCCTCCCGAGCTGCAGCAGTAGTGTCACGCTTCCTGTCACGTGGATCAAGGGATCTGTGGCTTTCCCTCGAGGCTGTCCCTCGAGGCTTTCCCACGAGGCTTTCCCACAGGGCTGTGCCACGTGCCACCTTGGTGTGAGTCGATCCTCGGCATGTAAGACGAGCCGGTGAAGGGAAAAGAGGTCCGTCTGGAATGGACTGAGACATCTGGGGGACTCTTGGAATGGTGGCACGACCTTGGAGTTCCTCTCGCTCTTCCTGTTGAGAGGACCTCCGCTTGAGATGCCACAGGAATGCCGAGAAATCTTTCCCGACGAAGCAGGGAAAGGATCCCTCATCTCGAGCTTCGAAGCGGAAACGGGGCTCCTCTGGATGTGGGCGGGACCCTCGTGATTCCTCTCGAGTGGAGACGGCTAGGTCGGGGAACTTCTTGATTTGCACCAAGGGTGTGAAGGAGCCTTTCGAAGTTCCAGAGGTGAGATGTGATCAGCCTCGAGACGCCTCAGCAGAAATGGGCCTCATCTCGCCTGGAGGGGAGAACCTCCTGGATTTTCTCGAGTTGCGGCAGGTCTTCTCGAGTTACGACGGGGACCTCAGGGACCCGCTCTGGTGGCCTCAGGAAAGGCCAGTCCCCATGCGAGTTGCTAGGGGGCCTCTCGGGATTCCTCTCCCGTCCATGCCGGGGCCTCAGTCCTTGTGTGCAGTCGGGGCCGGAACCTGAGGATTCCTCTCCAGTGTTGCCATGCATCTTGGGGAGCTTCTGAGTCTCCCCAGGGGAGTCAGGCGGCGTCTCGAGTGGGGGCATGCACGTGCGCTTTCCTCCCGAGCTGCAGCAGTAGTGTCACGCTTCCTGTCACGTGGATCAAGGGATCTGTGGCTTTCCCTCGAGGCTGTCCCTCGAGGCTTTCCCACGAGGCTTTCCCACAGGGCTGTGCCACGTGCCACCTTGGTGTGAGTCGATCCTCGGCGTGAAAGACGAGCCGGTGAATGGAAAAGAGGTTCCTCTGGAATGGACTGAGACATCTGGGGGACTCTTGGAATGGTGGCACGACCCTGGAGTTCCTCTCGCCGTTCCTGTTGAGAGTTCCTCCTCTTGAGATGCGACGGGAACGCTGGGAACTCTTTCCCGACGAAGCAGGGAAAGGATCCCTCACCTCGAGCTACGAGGCCGAAACGGGGCTCCTCTGGATGTGGGCAGGACCCTCGTGATTCCTCTCGAGTGGAGACGGGTACGCCGGGGAACTTCTTGATTTGCACCAAGGTTGTGAAGGAGCCTTTCGAAGTTCCAGAGGTGAGGTGTGATCAGCCTCGAGACGCCTCAGCAGAAATGAGCCTCATCTCGCCTGGAGGGGAGAACCTCCTGGATTTTCTCGAGTTGCGGCAGGTCTTCTCAAGTTACGACGGGGACCTCAGGGACCCGCTCTGGTGGCCTCAGGAAAGGCCAGTCCCCATGCGAGTTGCTAGGGGGCCTCTCGGGATTCCTCTCCCGTCCATGCCGGGGCCTCAGTCCTTGTGTGCAGTCGGGGCCGGAACCTGAGGATTCCTCTCCAGTGTTGCCATGGATCTTGGGGAGCTTCTGAGTCTCCCCAGGTAAGTCAGGCGGCGTCTCGAGTGGGGGCCTGCACGTGCGCTTTCCTCCCGAGCTGCAGCAGTAGTGTCACGCTTCCTGTCACGTGGATCAAGGGATCTGTGGCTTTCCCTCGAGGCTGTCCCTCGAGGCTTTCCCACGAGGCTTTCCCACAGGTCTGTGCCACGTGCCACCTTGGTGTGAGTCGATCCTCGGCATGTAAGACGAGCCGGTGAAGGGAAAAGAGGTCCGTCTGGAATGGACTGAGACATCTGGGGGACTCTTGGAATGGTGGCACGACCTTGGAGTTCCTCTCGCCGTTCCTGTTGAGAGGGCCTCCTCTTGAGATGCGACGGGAACGCCGGGAACTCTTTCCCGACGAAGCAGGGAAAGGATCTCTGATCTCGAGCTACGAGGCGGAAACAGGGCTCCTCTGGATGTGGGCGGGACTCTCGTGATTCCTCTCGAGTGGAGCCGGCTATGTCGGGGAACTTCTTGATTTGCACCAAGGGTGTGAAGGAGCCTTTCGAAGTTCCAGAGGTGAGATGTGATCAGCCTCGAGACGCCTCAGCAGAAATGGACCTCATCTCGCCTGGAGGGGAGAACCTCCTGGATTTTGTCGAGTTGCGGCAGGTCTTCTCGAGTTACGACGGGGACCTCAGGGACCCGCTCTGGTGGCCTCAGGAAAGGCCAGTCCCCATGCGAGTTGCTAGGGGGCCTCTCAGGATTCCTCTCCCGTCCATGCCGGGGCCTCAGTCCTTGTGTGGAGTCGGGGCCGGAACCTGAGGATTCCTCTCAAGTGTTGCCATGGATCTTGGGGTGCTTCTGAGTCTCCCCAGGGGAGTCAGGCCTCGTCTCGAGTGGGGGCATGCACGTGCGCTTTCCTCCCGAGCTGCAGCAGTAGTGTCACGCTTCCTGTCACGTGGATCAAGGGATCTGTGGCTTTCCCTCGAAGCTGCCCCTCGAGGTTTTCCCACGAGTCTTTCCCACAGGGCTGTGCCACGTGCCACCTTGTTGTGAGTAAATCCTCGGCGTGAAAGACGAGCCGGTGAAGGGAAAAGAGGTTCCTCTGGAATGGACTGAGACATCTGGGGGACTCTTGGAAAGGTAGCACGACCCTGGAGTTCCTCTCGCCGTTCCTGTTGAGAGGGCCTCCTCTTGAGATGCGACGGGAACGCCGGGAACTCTTTCCCGACGAAGCAGGGACAGGATCCCTCATCTCGAGCTACGAGGCCGAAACGGGGCTCCTCTGGATGTGGGCGGGACCCTCGTGATTCCTCTCGAGTGGAGACGGGTATGTCGGGGAACTTCTTGATTTGCACCAAGGGTGTGAAGGAGCCTTTCGAAGTTCCAGAGGTGAGGTGTGATCAGCCTCGAGACGCCTCAGTGGAAATGGGCCTCATTTCGCCTGGAGGGGAGAACCTCCCGGATTTTCTCGAGTTGCGGCAGGTCTTCTCGAGTTACGACGGGGACCTCAGGGACCCGCTCTGGTGGCCTCAGGAAAGGCCAGTCCCCATGCGAGTTGCTAGGGGACCTATCGGGATTCCTCTCCCGTCGATGCCGGGGCCTCAGTCCTTTTGTGGAGTCGGGGCCGGAACCTGAGGATTCCTCTCCAGTGTTGCCATGGATCTTGGGGTGCTTCTGAGTCTCCCCAGGGGAATCAGGCCTCGTCTCGAGTGGGGGCATGCACGTGCGCTTTCCTCCCGAGCTGCAGCAGTAGTGTCACGCTTCCTGTCACGTGGATCAAGGGATCTGTGGCTTTCCCTCGAGGCTGTCCCTCGAGGCTTTCCCACGAGGCTTTCCCACAGGGCTGTGCCACGTGCCACGTTGGTGTGAGTCGATCCTCGGCATGTAAGACGAGCCGGTGAAGGGAAAAGAGGTCCGTCTGGAATGGACTGAGACATCTGGGGGACTCTTGGAATGGTGGCACGACCTTGGAGTTCCTCTCGCTCTTCCTGTTGAGAGGACCTCCGCTTGAGATGCCACAGGAATGCCGAGAAATCTTTCCCGACGAAGCAGGGAAAGGATCCCTCATCTCGAGCTACGAAGCGGAAACGGGGCTCCTCTGGATGTGGGCGGGACCCTCGTGATTCCTCTCGAGTGGAGACGGGTATGTCGGGGAACTTCTTGATTTGCACCAAGGGTGTGAAGGAGCCTTTCGAAGTTCCAGAGGTGAGATGTGATCAGCCTCGAGACGCCTCAGCAGAAATGGGCCTCATCTCGCCTGGAGGGGAGAACCTCCTGGATTTTCTCGAGTTGCCGCAGGTCTTCTCGAGTTACGACGGGGACCTCAGGGACCCGCTCTGGTGGCCTCAGGAAAGGCCAGTCCCCATGCGAGTTGCTAGGGGGCCTCTCGGGATTCCTCTCCCGTCCATGCCGGGGCCTCAGTCCTTGTGTGCAGTCGGGGCCGGAACCTGAGGATTCCTCTCCAGTGTTGCCATGCATCTTGGGGAGCTTCTGAGTCTCCCCAGGGGAGTCAGGCGGCGTCTCGAGTGGGGGCATGCACGTGCGCTTTCCTCCCGAGCTGCAGCAGTAGTGTCACGCTTCCTGTCACGTGGATCAAGGGATCTGTGGCTTTCCCTCGAGGCTGTCCCTCGAGGCTTTCCCACGAGGCTTTCCCACAGGGCTGTGCCACGTGCCACCTTGGTGTGAGTCGATCCTCGGCATGTAAGACGAGCCGGTGAAGGGAAAAGAGGTCCGTCTGGAATGGACTGAGACATCTGGGGGACTCTTGGAATGGTGGCACGACCTTGGAGTTCCTCTCGCTCTTCCTGTTGAGAGGACCTCCGCTTGAGATGCCACGGGAATGCCGAGAAATCTTTCCCGACGAAGCAGGGAAAGGATCCCTCATCTCGAGCTACGAGGCGGAAACGGGGCTCCTCTGGTTGTGGGCGGGACCCTCGTGATTCCTCTCGAGTGGAGACGGGTATGTCGGGGAACTTCTTGATTTGCACCAAGGGTGTGAAGGAGCCTTTCGAAGTTCCAGAGGTGAGATGTGATCAGCCTCGAGACGCCTCAGCAGAAATGGGCCTCATCTCGCCTGGAGGGGAGAACCTCCTGGATTTTGTCGAGTTGCGGCAGGTCTTCTCGAGTTACGACGGGGACCTCAGGGACCCGCTCTGGTGGCCTCAGGAAAGGCCAGTCCCCATGCGAGTTGCTAGGGGGCCTCTCAGGATTCCTCTCCCGTCCATGCCGGGGCCTCAGTCCTTGTGTGGAGTCGGGGCCGGAACCTGAGGATTCCTCTCCAGTGTTGCCATGGATCTTGGGGTGCTTCTGAGTCTCCCCAGGGGAGTCAGGCCTCGTCTCGAGTGGGGGCATGCACGTGCGCTTTCCTCCCGAGCTGCAGCAGTAGTGTCACGCTTCCTGTCATGTGGATCAAGGGATCTGTGGCTTTCCCTCGAAGCTGCCCCTCGAGGCTTTCCCACGAGTCTTTCCCACAGGGCTGTGCCACGTGCCACCTTGGTGTGAGTAAATCCTCGGCGTGAAAGACGAGCCGGTGAAGGGAAAAGAGGTTCCTCTGGAATGGACTGAGACATCTGGGGGACTCTTGGAAAGGTAGCACGACCCTGGAGTTCCTCTCGCCGTTCCTGTTGAGAGGGCCTCCTCTTGAGATGCGACGGGAACGCCGGGAACTCTTTCCCGACGAAGCAGGGACAGGATCCCTCATCTCGAGCTACGAGGCCGAAACGGGGCTCCTCTGGATGTGGGCGGGACCCTCGTGATTCCTCTCGAGTGGAGACGGGTATGTCGGGGAACTTCTTGATTTGCAGCAAGGGTGTGAAGGAGCCTTTCGAAGTTCCAGAGGTGAGGTGTGATCAGCCTCGAGACGCCTCAGCGGAAATGGGCCTCATCTCGCCTGGAGGGGAGAACCTCCCGGATTTTCTCGAGTTGCGGCAGGTCTTCTCGAGTTACGACGGGGACCTCAGGGACCCGCTCTGGTGGCCTCAGGAAAGGCCAGTCCCCATGCGAGTTGCTAGGGGACCTCTCGGGATTCCTCTCCCGTCCATGCCGGGGCCTCAGTCCTTGTGTGGAGTCGGGGCCGGAACCTGAGGATTCCTCTCCAGTGTTGCCATGGATCTTGGGGTGCTTCTGAGTCTCCCCAGGGGAGTCAGGCCTCGTCTCGAGTGGGGGCATGCACGTGCGCTTTCCTCCCGAGCTGCAGCAGTAGTGTCACGCTTCCTGTCACGTGGATCAAGGGATCTGTGGCTTTCCCTCGAGGCTGTCCCTCGAGGCTTTCCCACGAGGCTTTCCCACAGGGCTGTGCCACGTGCCACCTTGGTGTGAGTCGATCCTCGGCATGTAAGACGAGCCGGTGAAGGGAAAAGAGGTCCGTCTGGAATGGACTGAGACATCTGGGGGACTCTTGGAATGGTGGCACGACCTTGGAGTTCCTCTCGCTCTTCCTGTTGAGAGGACCTCCGCTTGAGATGCCACGGGAATGCCGAGAAATCTTTCCCGACGAAGCAGGGAAAGGATCCCTCATCTCGAGCTACGAGGCGGAAACGGGGCTCCTCTGGATGTGGGCGGGACCCTCGTGATTCCTCTCGAGTGGAGACGGGTATGTCGGGGAACTTCTTGATTTGCACCAAGGGTGTGAAGGAGCCTTTCGAAGTTCCAGAGGTGAGATGTGATCAGCCTCGAGACGCCTCAGCAGAAATGGGCCTCATCTCGCCTGGAGGGGAGAACCTCCTGGATTTTCTCGAGTTGCGGCAGGTCTTCTCGAGTTACGACGGGGACCTAAGGGACCCGCTCTGGTGGCCTCAGGAAAGGCCAGTCCCCATGCGAGTTGCTAGGGGGCCTCTCGGGATTCCTCTCCCGTCCATGCCGGGGCCTCAGTCCTTGTGTGGAGTCGGGGCCGGAACCTGAGGATTCCTCTCCAGTGTTGCCATGGATCTTGGGGTGCTTCTGAGTCTCCCCAGGGGAGTCAGGCCTCGTCTCGAGTGGGGGCATGCACGTGCGCTTTCCTCCCGAGCTGCAGCAGTAGTGTCACGCTTCCTGTCACGTGGATCAAGGGATCTGTGGCTTTCCCTCGAAGCTGCCCCTCGAGGCTTTCCCACGAGTCTTTCCCACAGGGCTGTGCCACGTGCCACCTTGGTGTGAGTAAATCCTCGGCGTGAAAGACGAGCCGGTGAAGGGAAAAGAGGTTCCTCTGGAATGGACTGAGACATCTGGGGGACTCTTGGAAAGGTAGCACGACCCTGGAGTTCCTCTCGCCGTTCCTGTTGAGAGGGCCTCCTCTTGAGATGCGACGGGAACGCCGGGAACTCTTTCCCGACGAAGCAGGGACAGGATCCCTCATCTCGAGCTACGAGGCCGAAACGGGGCTCCTCTGGATGTGGGCGGGACCCTCGTGATTCCTCTCGAGTTGAGACGGGTATGTCGGGGAACTTCTTGATTTGCAGCAAGGGTGTGAAGGAGCCTTTCGAAGTTCCAGAGGTGAGATGTGATCAGCCTCGAGACGCCTCAGCAGAAATGGACCTCATCTCGCCTGGAGGGGGAGAACCTCCTGGATTTTGTCGAGTTGCGGCAGGTCTTCTCGAGTTACGACGGGGACCTCAGGGACCCGCTCTGGTGGCCTCAGGAAAGGCCAGTCCCCATGCGAGTTGCTAGGGGACCTATCGGGATTCCTCTCCCGTCCATGCCGGGGCCTCAGTCCTTGTGTGGAGTCGGGGCCGGAACCTGAGGATTCCTCTCCAGTGTTGCCATGGATCTTGGGGTGCTTCTGAGTCTCCCCAGGGGAGTCAGGCCTCGTCTCGAGTGGGGGCATGCACGTGCGCTTTCCTCCCGAGCTGCAGCAGTAGTGTCACGCTTCCTGTCACGTGGATCAAGGGATCTGTGGCTTTCCCTCGAGGCTGTCCCTCGAGGCTTTCCCACGAGGCTTTCCCACAGGGCTGTGCCACGTGCCACCTTGGTGTGAGTCGATCCTCGGCATGTAAGACGAGCCGGTGAAGGGAAAAGAGGTCCGTCTGGAATGGACTGAGACATCTGGGGGACTCTTGGAATGGTGGCACGACCTTGGAGTTCCTCTCGCTCTTCCTGTTGAGAGGACCTCCGCTTGAGATGCCTCGGGAATGCCGAGAAATCTTTCCCGACGAAGCAGGGAAAGGATCCCTCATCTCGAGCTACGAGGCCGAAACGGGGCTCCTCTGGATGTGGGCGGGACCCTCGTGATTCCTCTCGAGTGGAGCCGGCTATGTCGGGGAACTTCTTGATTTGCAGCAAGGGTGTGAAGGAGCCTTTCGAAGTTCCAGAGGTGAGGTGTGATCAGCCTCGAGACGCCTCAGCGGAAATGGGCCTCATCTCGCCTGGAGGGGAGAACCTCCCGGATTTTCTCGAGTTGCGGCAGGTCTTCTCGAGTTACGACGGGGACCTCAGGGACCCGCTCTGGTGGCCTCAGGAAAGGCCAGTCCCCATGCGAGTTGCTAGGGGACCTCTCGGGATTCCTCTCCCGTCCATGCCGGGGCCTCAGTCCTTGTGTGGAGTCGGGGCCGGAACCTGAGGATTCCTCTCCAGTGTTGCCATGGATCTTGGGGTGCTTCTGAGTCTCCCCAGGGGAGTCAGGCCTCGTCTCGAGTGGGGGCATGCACGTGCGCTTTCCTCCCGAGCTGCAGCAGTAGTGTCACGCTTCCTGTCACGTGGATCAAGGGATCTGTGGCTTTTCCTCGAGGCTGTCCCTCGAGGCTTTCCCACGAGGCTTTCCCACAGGGCTGTGCCACGTGCCACCTTGGTGTGAGTCGATCCTCGGCATGTAAGACGAGCCGGTGAAGGGAAAAGAGGTCCGTCTGGAATGGACTGAGACATCTAGGGGACTCTTGGAATGGTGGCACGACCTTGGAGTTCCTCTCGCTCTTCCTGTTGAGAGGACCTCCGCTTGAGATGCCACGGGAATGCCGAGAAATCTTTCCCGACGAAGCAGGGAAAGGATCCCTCATCCGAGCTACGAGGCGGAAACGGGGCTCCTCTGGATGTGGGCGGGACCCTCGTGATTCCTCTCGAGTGGAGACGGGTATGTCGGGGAACTTCTTGATTTGCACCAAGGGTGTGAAGGAGCCTTTCGAAGTTCCAGAGGTGAGATGTGATCAGCCTCGAGACGCCTCAGCAGAAATGGACCTCATCTCGCCTGGAGGGGAGAACCTCCTGGATTTTGTCGAGTTGCGGCAGGTCTTCTCGAGTTACGACGGGGACCTCAGGGACCCGCTCTGGTGGCCTCAGGAAAGGCCAGTCCCCATGCGAGTTGCTAGGGGGCCTCTCAGGATTCCTCTCCCGTCCATGCCGGGGCCTCAGTCCTTGTGTGGAGTCGGGGCCGGAACCTGAGGATTCCTCTCCAGTGTTGCCATGGATCTTGGGGTGCTTCTGAGTCTCCCCAGCGGAGTCAGGCTTCGTCTCGAGTGGGGGCATGCACGTGCGCTTTCCTCCCGAGCTGCAGCAGGAGTGTCACGCTTCCTGTCACGTGGATCAAGGGATCTGTGGCTTTCCCTCGAAGCTGCCCCTCGAGGCTTTCCCACGAGTCTTTCCCACAGGGCTGTGCCACGTGCCACCTTGGTGTGAGTAAATCCTCGGCGTGAAAGACGAGCCGGTGAAGGGAAAAGAGGTTCCTCTGGAATGGACTGAGACATCTGGGGGACTCTTGGAAAGGTAGCACGACCCTGGAGTTCCTCTCGCCGTTCCTGTTGAGAGGGCCTCCTCTTGAGATGCGACGGGAACGCCGGGATCTCTTTCCCGACGAAGCAGGGACAGGATCCCTCATCTCGAGCTACGAGGCCGAAACGGGGCTCCACTGGATGTGGGCGGGACCCTCGTGATTCCTCTCGAGTGGAGACGGGTATGTCGGGGAACTTCTTGATTTGCAGCAAGGGTGTGAAGGAGCCTTTCGAAGTTCCAGAGGTGAGGTGTGATCAGCCTCGAGACGCCTCAGCGGAAATGGGCCTCATCTCGCCTGGAGGGGAGAACCTCCCGGATTTTCTCGAGTTGCGGCAGGTCTTCTCGAGTTACGACGGGGACCTCAGGGACCCGCTCTGGTGGCCTCAGGAAAGGCCAGTCCCCATGCGAGTTGCTAGGGGACCTCTCGGGATTCCTCTCCCGTCGATGCCGGGGCCTCAGTCCTTGTGTGGAGTCGGGGCCGGAACCTGAGGATTCCTCTCCAGTGTTGCCATGGATCTTGGGGAGCTTCTGAGTCTCCCCAGGGGAGTCAGGCGGCGTCTCGAGTGGGGGCATGCACGTGCGCTTTCCTCCCGAGCTGCAGCAGTAGTGTCACGCTTCCTGTCACGTGGATCAAGGGATCTGTGGCTTTCCCTCGAGGCTGTCCCTCGAGGCTTTCCCACGAGGCTTTCCCACAGGGCTGTGCCACGTGCCACCTTGGTGTGAGTCGATCCTCGGCGTGAAAGACGAGCCGGTGAAGGGAAAAGAGGTTCCTCTGGAATGGACTGAGACATCTGGGGGACTCTTGGAATGGTGGCACGACCCTGGAGTTCCTCTCGCCGTTCCTGTTGAGAGGGCCTCCTCTTGAGATGCGACGGGAACGCCGGGAACTCTTTTCCGACGAAGCAGGGAAAGGATCTCTGATCTCGAGCTACGAGGCGGAAACGGGGCTCCTCTGGATGTGGGCGGGACCCTCGTGATTCCTCTCGAGTGGAGCCGGCTATGTCGGGGAACTTCTTGATTTGCACCAAGGGTGTGAAGGAGCCTTTCGAAGTTCCAGAGGTGAGATGTGATCAGCCTCGAGACGCCTCAGCAGAAATGGACCTCATCTTGCCTGGAGGGGAGAACCTCCTGGATTTTGTCGAGTTGCGGCAGGTCTTCTCGAGTTACGACGGGGACCTCTGGGACCCGCTCTGGTGGCCTCAGGAAAGGCCAGTCCCCATGCGAGTTGCTAGGGGGCCTCTCAGGATTCCTCTCCCGTCCATGCCGGGGCCTCAGTCCTTGTGTGGAGTCGGGGCCGGAACCTGAGGATTCCTCTCCAGTGTTGCCATGGATCTTGGGGTGCTTCTGAGTCTCCCCAGGGGAGTCAGGCCTCGTCTCGAGTGGGGGCATGCACGTGCGCTTTCCTCCCGAGCTGCAGCAGGAGTGTCACGCTTCCTGTCACGTGGATCAAGGGATCTGTGGCTTTCCCTCGAAGCTGCCCCTCGAGGCTTTCCCACGAGTCTTTCCCACAGGGCTGTGCCACGTGCCACCTTGGTGTGAGTAAATCCTCGGCGTGAAAGACGAGCCGGTGAAGGGAAAAGAGGTTCCTCTGGAATGGACTGAGACATCTGGGGGACTCTTGGAAAGGTAGCACGACCCTGGAGTTCCTCTCGCCGTTCCTGTTGAGAGGGCCTCCTCTTGAGATGCGACGGGAACGCCGGGAACTCTTTCCCGACGAAGCAGGGACAGGATCCCTCATCTCGAGCTACGAGGCGGAAACGGGGCTTCTCTGGATGTGGGCGGGACCCTCGTGATTCCTCTCGAGTGGAGACGGCTAGGTCGGGGAACTTCTTGATTTGCACCAAGGGTGTGAAGGACCCTTTCGAAGTTCCAGAGGGGAGGTGTGATCAGCCTCGAGACACCTCAGCGGAAATGGGCCTCATCTCGCCTGGAGGGGAGAACCTCCTGGATTTTCTCGAGTTGCGGCAGGTCTTCTCGAGTTACGACGGGGACCTCAGGGACGCGCTCTGGTGGCCTCAGGAAAGGCCAGTCCCCATGCGAGTTGCTAGGGGACCTATCGGGATTCCTCTCCCGTCGATGCCGGGGCCTCAGTCCTTGTGTGGAGTCGGGGCCGGAACCTGAGGATTCCTCTCCAGTGTTGCCATGGATCTTGGGGTGCTTCTGAGTCTCCCCAGGGGAGTCAGGCCTCGTCTCGAGTGGGGGCATGCACGTGCGCTTTCCTCCCGAGCTGCAGCAGTAGTGTCACGCTTCCTGTCACGTGGATCAAGGGATCTGTGGCTTTCCCTCGAGGCTGTCCCTCGAGGCTTTCCCACGAGGCTTTCCCACAGGGCTGTGCCACGTGCCACCTTGGTGTGAGTCGATCCTCGGCATGTAAGACGAGCCGGTGAAGGGAAAAGAGGTTCCTCTGGAATGGACTGAGACATCTGGGGGACTCTTGGAATGGTGGCACGACCTTGGAGTTCCTCTCGCTCTTCCTGTTGAGAGGACCTCCGCTTGAGATGCCACGGGAATGCCGAGAAATCTTTCCCGACGAAGCAGGGAAAGGATCCCTCATCTCGAGCTACGAGGCGGAAACGGGGCTCCTCTGGATGTGGGCGGGACCCTCGTGATTCCTCTCGAGTGGAGACGGGTATGTCGGGGAACTTCTTGATTTGCACCAAGGGTGTGAAGGAGCCTTTCGAAGTTCCAGAGGTGAGATGTGATCAGCCTCGAGACGCCTCAGCAGAAATGGGCCTCATCTCGCCTGGAGGGGAGAACCTCCTGGATTTTCTCGAGTTGCGGCAGGTCTTCTCGAGTTACGACGGGGACCTAAGGGACCCGCTCTGGTGGCCTCAGGAAAGGCCAGTCCCCATGCGAGTTGCTAGGGGGCCTCTCGGGATTCCTCTCCCGTCCATGCCGGGGCCTCAGTCCTTGTGTGGAGTCGGGGCCGGAACCTGAGGATTCCTCTCCAGTGTTGCCATGGATCTTGGGGTGCTTCTGAGTCTCCCCAGGGGAGTCAGGCCTCGTCTCGAGTGGGGGCATGCACGTGCGCTTTCCTCCCGAGCTGCAGCAGTAGTGTCACGCTTCCTGTCACGTGGATCAAGGGATCTGTGGCTTTCCCTCGAAGCTGCCCCTCGAGGCTTTCCCACGAGTCTTTCCCACAGGGCTGTGCCACGTGCCACCTTGGTGTGAGTAAATCCTCGGCGTGAAAGACGAGCCGGTGAAGGGAAAAGAGGTTCCTCTGGAATGGACTGAGACATCTGGGGGACTCTTGGAAAGGTAGCACGACCCTGGAGTTCCTCTCGCCGTTCCTGTTGAGAGGGCCTCCTCTTGAGATGCGACGGGAACGCCGGGAACTCTTTCCCGACGAAGCAGGGACAGGATCCCTCATCTCGAGCTACGAGGCCGAAACGGGGCTCCTCTGGATGTGGGCGGGACCCTCGTGATTCCTCTCGAGTGGAGACGGGTATGTCGGGGAACTTCTTGATTTGCAGCAAGGGTGTGAAGGAGCCTTTCGAAGTTCCAGAGGTGAGGTGTGATCAGCCTCGAGACGCCTCAGCGGAAATGGGCCTCATCTAGCCTGGAGGGGAGAACCTCCCGGATTTTCTCGAGTTGCGGCAGGTCTTCTCGAGTTACGACGGGGACCTCAGGGACCCGCTCTGGTGGCCTCAGGAAAGGCCAGTCCCCATGCGAGTTGCTAGGGGACCTCTCGGGATTCCTCTCCCGTCCATGCCGGGGCCTCAGTCCTTGTGTGGAGTCGGGGCCGGAACCTGAGGATTCCTCTCCAGTGTTGCCATGGATCTTGGGGTGCTTCTGAGTCTCCCCAGGGGAGTCAGGCCTCGTCTCGAGTGGGGGCATGCACGTGCGCTTTCCTCCCGAGCTGCAGCAGTAGTGTCACGCTTCCTGTCACGTGGATCAAGGGATCTGTGGCTTTCCCTCGAGGCTGTCCCTCGAGGCTTTCCCACGAGGCTTTCCCACAGGGCTGTGCCACGTGCCACCTTGGTGTGAGTCGATCCTCGGCATGTAAGACGAGCCGGTGAAGGGAAAAGAGGTCCGTCTGGAATGGACTGAGACATCTGGGGGACTCTTGGAATGGTGGCACGACCTTGGAGTTCCTCTCGCTCTTCCTGTTGAGAGGACCTCCGCTTGAGATGCCACGGGAATGCCGAGAAATCTTTCCCGATGAAGCAGGGAAAGGATCCCTCATCTCGAGCTACGAGGCAGAAACGGGGCTCCTCTGGATGTGGGCGGGACCCTCGTGATTCCTCTCGAGTTGAGACGGGTATGTCGGGGAACTTCTTGATTTGCAGCAAGGGTGTGAAGGAGCCTTTCGAAGTTCCAGAGGTGAGATGTGATCAGCCTCGAGACGCCTCAGCAGAAATGGACCTCATCTCGCCTGGAGGGGAGAACCTCCTGGATTTTGTCGAGTTGCGGCAGGTCTTCTCGAGTTACGACGGGGACCTCAGGGACCCGCTCTGGTGGCCTCAGGAAAGGCCAGTCCCCATGCGAGTTGCTAGGGGACCTATCGGGATTCCTCTCCCGTCGATGCCGGGGCCTCAGTCCTTGTGTGGAGTCGGGGCCGGAACCTGAGGATTCCTCTCCAGTGTTGCCATGGATCTTGGGGTGCTTCTGAGTCTCCCCAGGGGAGTCAGGCCTCGTCTCGAGTGGGGGCATGCACGTGCGCTTTCCTCCCGAGCTGCAGCAGTAGTGTCACGCTTCCTGTCACGTGGATCAAGGGATCTGTGGCTTTCCCTCGAGGCTGTCCCTCGAGGCTTTCCCACGAGGCTTTCCCACAGGGCTGTGCCACGTGCCACCTTGGTGTGAGTCGATCCTCGGCATGTAAGACGAGCCGGTGAAGGGAAAAGAGGTCCGTCTGGAATGGACTGAGACATCTGGGGGACTCTTGGAATGGTGGCACGACCTTGGAGTTCCTCTCGCTCTTCCTGTTGAGAGGACCTCCGCTTGAGATGCCTCGGGAATGCCGAGAAATCTTTCCCGACGAAGCAGGGAAAGGATCCCTCATCTCGAGCTACGAGGCCGAAACGGGGCTCCTCTGGATGTGGGCGGGACCCTCGTGATTCCTCTCGAGTGGAGACGGGTATGTCGGGGAACTTCTTGATTTGCACCAAGGGTGTGAAGGAGCCTTTCGAAGTTCCAGAGGTGAGGTGTGATCAGCCTCGAGACGCCTCAGCAGAAATGGGCCTCATCTCGCCTGGAGGGGAGAACCTCCTGGATTTTCTCGAGTTGCGGCAGGTCTTCTCGAGTTACGACGGGGACCTAAGGGACCCGCTCTGGTGGCCTCAGGAAAGGCCATTCCCCATGCGAGTTGCTAGGGGGCCTCTCGGGATTCCTCTCCCGTCCTTGCCGGGGCCTCAGTCCTTGTGTGCAGTCGGGGCCGGAACCTGAGGATTGCTCTCCAGTGTTGCCATGGATCTTGGGGAGCTTCTGAGTCTCCCCAGGGGAGTCAGGCGGCGTCTCGAGTGGGGGCATGCACGTGCGCTTTCCTCCCGAGCTGCAGCAGTAGTGTCACGCTTCCTGTCACGTGGATCAAGGGATCTGTGGCTTTCCCTCGAGGCTGTCCCTCGAGGCTTTCCCACGAGGCTTTCCCACAGGGCTGTGCCACGTGCCACCTTGGTGTGAGTCGATCCTCGGCGTGAAAGACGAGCCGGTGAAGGGAAAAGAGGTTCCTCTGGAATGGACTGAGACATCTGGGGGACTCTTGGAATGGTGGCACGACCCTGGAGTTCCTCTCGCCGTTCCTGTTGAGAGGGCCTCCTCTTGAGATGCGACGGGAACGCCGGGAACTCTTTCCCGACGAAGCAGGGAAAGGATCTCTGATCTCGAGCTACGAGGCGGAAACGGGGCTCCTCTGGATGTGGGCGGGACCCTCGTGATTCCTCTCGAGTGGAGCCGGCTATGTCGGGGAACTTCTTGATTTGCAGCAAGGGTGTGAAGGAGCCTTTCGAAGTTCCAGAGGTGAGGTGTGATCAGCCTCGAGACGCCTCAGCGGAAATGGGCCTCATCTCGCCTGGAGGGGAGAACCTCCCGGATTTTCTCGAGTTGCGGCAGGTCTTCTCGAGTTACGACGGGGACCTCAGGGACCCGCTCTGGTGGCCTCAGGAAAGGCCAGTCCCCATGCGAGTTGCTAGGGGACCTCTCGGGATTCCTCTCCCGTCCATGCCGGGGCCTCAGTCCTTGTGTGGAGTCGGGGCCGGAACCTGAGGATTCCTCTCCAGTGTTGCCATGCATCTTGGGGTGCTTCTGAGTCTCCCCAGGGGAGTCAGGCCTCGTCTCGAGTGGGGGCATGCACGTGCGCTTTCCTCCCGAGCTGCAGCAGTAGTGTCACTCTTCCTGTCACGTGGATCAAGGGATCTGTGGCTTTTCCTCGAGGCTGTCCCTCGAGGCTTTCCCACGAGGCTTTCCCACAGGGCTGTGCCACGTGCCACCTTGGTGTGAGTCGATCCTCGGCATGTAAGACGAGCCGGTGAAGGGAAAAGAGGTCCGTCTGGAATGGACTGAGACATCTAGGGGACTCTTGGAATGGTGGCACGACCTTGGAGTTCCTCTCGCTCTTCCTGTTGAGAGGACCTCCGCTTGAGATGCCACGGGAATGCCGAGAAATCTTTCCCGACGAAGCAGGGAAAGGATCCCTCATCTCGAGCTACGAGGCGGAAACGGGGCTCCTCTGGATGTGGGCGGGACCCTCGTGATTCCTCTCGAGTGGAGACGGGTATGTCGGGGAACTTCTTGATTTGCACCAAGGGTGTGAAGGAGCCTTTCGAAGTTCCAGAGGTGAGATGTGATCAGCCTCGAGACGCCTCAGCAGAAATGGACCTCATCTCGCCTGGAGGGGAGAACCTCATGGATTTTGTCGAGTTGCGGCAGGTCTTCTCGAGTTACGACGGGGACCTCAGGGACCCGCTCTGGTGGCCTCAGGAAAGGCCAGTCCCCATGCGAGTTGCTAGGGGGCCTCTCAGGATTCCTCTCCCGTCCATGCCGGGGCCTCAGTCCTTGTGTGGAGTCGGGGCCGGAACCTGAGGATTCCTCTCCAGTGTTGCCATGGATCTTGGGGTGCTTCTGAGTCTCCCCAGGGGAGTCAGGCCTCGTCTCGAGTGGGGGCATGCACGTGCGCTTTCCTCCCGAGCTGCAGCAGTAGTGTCACGCTTCCTGTCATGTGGATCAAGGGATCTGTGGCTTTCCCTCGAAGCTGCCCCTCGAGGCTTTCCCACGAGTCTTTCCCACAGGGCTGTGCCACGTGCCACCTTGGTGTGAGTAAATCCTCGGCGTGAAAGACGAGCCGGTGAAGGGAAAAGAGGTTCCTCTGGAATGGACTGAGACATCTGGGGGACTCTTGGAAAGGTAGCACGACCCTGGAGTTCCTCTCGCCGTTCCTGTTGAGAGGGCCTCCTCTTGAGATGCGACGGGAACGCCGGGAACTCTTTCCCTACGAAGCAGGGACAGGATCCCTCATCTCGAGCTACGAGGCCGAAAGGGGGCTCCTCTGGATGTGGGCGGGACCCTCGTGATTCCTCTCGAGTGGAGACGGGTATGTCGGGGAACTTCTTGATTTGCAGCAAGGGTGTGAAGGAGCCTTTCGAAGTTCCAGAGGTGAGGTGTGATCAGCCTCGAGACGCCTCAGCGGAAATGGGCCTCATCTCGCCTGGAGGGGAGAACCTCCCGGATTTTCTCGAGTTGCGGCAGGTCTTCTCGAGTTACGACGGGGACCTCAGGGACCCGCTCTGGTGGCTTCAGGAAAGGCCAGTCCCCATGCGAGTTGCTAGGGGACCTCTCGGGATTCCTCTCCCGTCGATGCCGGGGCCTCAGTCCTTGTGTGGAGTCGGGGCCGGAACCTGAGGATTCCTCTCCAGTGTTGCCATGGATCTTGGGGTGCTTCTGAGTCTCCCCAGGGGAGTCAGGCCTCGTCTCGAGTGGGGGCATGCACGTGCGCTTTCCTCCCGAGCTGCAGCAGTAGTGTCACGCTTCCTGTCACGTGGATCAAGGGATCTGTGGCTTTCCCTCGAGGCTGTCCCTCGAGGCTTTCCCACGAGGCTTTCCCACAGGGCTGTGCCACGTGCCACCTTGGTGTGAGTCGATCCTCGGCATGTAAGACGAGCCGGTGAAGGGAAAAGAGGTCCGTCTGGAATGGACTGAGACATCTGCGGGACTCTTGGAATGGTGGCACGACCTTGGAGTTCCTCTCGCCATTCCTGTTGAGAGGACCTCCGCTTGAGATGCCACGGGAATGCCGAGAAATCTTTCCCGACGAAGCAGGGAAAGGATCCCTCATCTCGAGCTACGAGGCGGAAACGGGGCTCCTCTGGATGTGGGCGGGACCCTCGTGATTCCTCTCGAGTGGAGACCGGTATGTCGGGGAACTTCTTGATTTGCACCAAGGGTGTGAAGGAGCCTTTCGAAGTTCCAGAGGTGAGATGTGATCAGCCTCGAGACGCCTCAGCAGAAATGGGCCTCATCTCGCCTGGAGGGGAGAACCTCCTGGATTTTCTCGAGTTGCGGCAGGTCTTCTCGAGTTACGACGGGGACCTCAGGGACCCGCTCTGGTGGCCTCAGGAAAGGCCAGTCCCCATGCGAGTTGCTAGGGGGCCTCTCGGGATTCCTCTCCCATCCATGCCGGGGCCTCAGTCCTTGTGTGCAGTCGGGGCCGGAACCTGAGGATTCCTCTCCAGTGTTGCCATGGATCTTGGGGAGCTTCTGAGTCTCCCCAGGGGAGTCAGGCGGCGTCTCGAGTGGGGGCATGCACGTGCGCTTTCCTCCCGAGCTGCAGCAGTAGTGTCACGCTTCCTGTCACGTGGATCAAGGGATCTGTGGCTTTCCCTCGAGGCTGTCCCTCGAGGCTTTCCCACGAGGCTTTCCCACAGGGCTGTGCCACGTGCCACCTTGGTGTGAGTCGATCCTCGGCGTGAAAGACGAGCCGGTGAAGGGAAAAGAGGTTCCTCTGGAATGGACTGAGACATCTGGGGGACTCTTGGAATGGTGGCACGACCCTGGAGTTCCTCTCGCCGTTCCTGTTGAGAGGGCCTCCTCTTGAGATGCGACGGGAACGCCGGGAACTCTTTCCCGACGAAGCAGGGAAAGGATCTCTGATCTCGAGCTACGAGGCGGAAACGGGGCTCCTCTGGATGTGGGCGGGACCCTCGTGATTCCTCTCGAGTGGAGCCGGCTATGTCGGGGAACTTCTTGATTTGCACCAAGGGTGTGAAGGACCCTTTCGAAGTTCCAGAGGTGAGATGTGATCAGCCTCGAGACGCCTCAGCAGAAATGGACCTCATCTCGCCTGGAGGGGAGAAACTCCTGGATTTTGTCGAGTTGCGGCAGGTCTTCTCGAGTTACGACGGGGACCTCTGGGACCCGCTCTGGTGGCCTCAGGAAAGGCCAGTCCCCATGCGAGTTGCTAGGGGGCCTCTCAGGATTCCTCTCCCGTCCATGCCGGGGCCTCAGTCCTTGTGTGGAGTCGGGGCCGGAACCTGAGGATTCCTCTCCAGTGTTGCCATGGATCTTGGGGTGCTTCTGAGTCTCCCCAGGGGAGTCAGGCCTCGTCTCGAGTGGGGGCATGCACGTGCGCTTTCCTCCCGAGCTGCAGCAGTAGTGTCACGCTTCCTGTCACGTGGATCAAGGGATCTGTGGCTTTCCCTCGAGGCTGTCCCTCGAGGCTTTCCCACGAGGCTTTCCCACAGGGCTGTGCCACGTGCCACCTTGGTGTGAGTCGATCCTCGGCATGTAAGACGAGCCGGTGAAGGGAAAAGAGGTCCGTCTGGAATGGACTGAGACATCTGGGGGACTCTTGGAATGGTGGCACGACCTTGGAGTTCCTCTCGCTCTTCCTGTTGAGAGGACCTCCGCTTGAGATGCCACGGGAATGCCGAGAAATCTTTCCCGACGAAGCAGGGAAAGGATCCCTCATCTCGAGCTACGAGGCGGAAACGGGGCTCCTCTGGTTGTGGGCGGGACCCTCGTGATTCCTCTCGAGTGGAGACGGGTATGTCGGGGAACTTCTTGATTTGCACCAAGGGTGTGAAGGAGCCTTTCGAAGTTCCAGAGGTGAGATGTGATCAGCCTCGAGACGCCTCAGCAGAAATGGGCCTCATCTCGCCTGGAGGGGAGAACCTCCTGGATTTTGTCGAGTTGCGGCAGGTCTTCTCGAGTTACGACGGGAACCTCAGGGACCCGCTCTGGTGGCCTCAGGAAAGGCCAGTCCCCATGCGAGTTGCTAGGGGGCCTCTCAGGATTCCTCTCCCGTCCATGCCGGGGCCTCAGTCCTTGTGTGGAGTCGGGGCCGGAACCTGAGGATTCCTCTCCAGTGTTGCCATGGATCTTGGGGTGCTTCTGAGTCTCCCCAGGGGAGTCAGGCCTCGTCTCGAGTGGGGGCATGCACGTGCGCTTTCCTCCCGAGCTGCAGCAGTAGTGTCACGCTTCCTGTCATGTGGATCAAGGGATCTGTGGCTTTCCCTCGAAGCTGCCCCTCGAGGCTTTCCCACGAGTCTTTCCCACAGGGCTGTGCCACGTGCCACCTTGGTGTGAGTAAATCCTCGGCGTGAAAGACGAGCCGGTGAAGGGAAAAGAGGTTCCTCTGGAATGGACTGAGACATCTGGGGGACTCTTGGAAAGGTAGCACGACCCTGGAGTTCCTCTCGCCGTTCCTGTTGAGAGGGCCTCCTCTTGAGATGCGACGGGAACGCCGGGAACTCTTTCCCGACGAAGCAGGGACAGGATCCCTCATCTCGAGCTACGAGGCCGAAACGGGGCTCCTCTGGATGTGGGCGGGACCCTCGTGATTCCTCTCGAGTGGAGACGGGTATGTCGGGGAACTTCTTGATTTGCAGCAAGGGTGTGAAGGACCCTTTCGAAGTTCCAGAGGTGAGGTGTGATCAGCCTCGAGACGCCTCAGCGGAAATGGGCCTCATCTCGCCTGGAGGGGAGAACCTCCCGGATTTTCTCGAGTTGCGGCAGGTCTTCTCGAGTTACGACGGGGACCTCAGGGACCCGCTCTGGTGGCCTCAGGAAAGGCCAGTCCCCATGCGAGTTGCTAGGGGACCTCTCGGGATTCCTCGCCCGTCGATGCCGGGGCCTCAGTCCTTGTGTGGAGTCGGGGCCGGAACCTGAGGATTCCTCTCCAGTGTTGCCATGGATCTTGGGGTGCTTCTGAGTCTCCCCAGGGGAGTCAGGCCTCGTCTCGAGTGGGGGCATGCACGTGCGCTTTCCTCCCGAGCTGCAGCAGTAGTGTCACGCTTCCTGTCACGTGGATCAAGGGATCTGTGGCTTTCCCTCGAGGCTGTCCCTCGAGGCTTTCCCACGAGGCTTTCCCACAGGGCTGTGCCACGTGCCACCTTGGTGTGAGTCGATCCTCGGCATGTAAGACGAGCCGGTGAAGGGAAAAGAGGTCCGTCTGGAATGGACTGAGACATCTAGGGGACTCTTGGAATGGTGGCACGACCTTGGAGTTCCTCTCGCTCTTCCTGTTGAGAGGACCTCCGCTTGAGATGCCACGGGAATGCCGAGAAATCTTTCCCGACGAAGCAGGGAAAGGATCCCTCATCTCGAGCTACGAGGCGGAAACGGGGCTCCTCTGGATGTGGGCGGGACCCTCGTGATTCCTCTCGAGTGGAGACGGGTATGTCGGGGAACTTCTTGATTTGCACCAAGGGTGTGAAGGAGCCTTTCGAAGTTCCAGAGGTGAGATGTGATCAGCCTCGAGACGCCTCAGCAGAAATGGACCTCATCTCGCCTGGAGGGGAGAACCTCATGGATTTTGTCGAGTTGCGGCAGGTCTTCTCGAGTTACGACGGGGACCTCAGGGACCCGCTCTGGTGGCCTCAGGAAAGGCCAGTCCCCATGCGAGTTGCTAGGGGGCCTCTCAGGATTCCTCTCCCGTCCATGCCGGGGCCTCAGTCCTTGTGTGGAGTCGGGGCCGGAACCTGAGGATTCCTCTCCAGTGTTGCCATGGATCTTGGGGTGCTTCTGAGTCTCCCCAGGGGAGTCAGGCCTCGTCTCGAGTGGGGGCATGCACGTGCGCTTTCCTCCCGAGCTGCAGCAGTAGTGTCACGCTTCCTGTCATGTGGATCAAGGGATCTGTGGCTTTCCCTCGAAGCTGCCCCTCGAGGCTTTCCCACGAGTCTTTCCCACAGGGCTGTGCCACGTGCCACCTTGGTGTGAGTAAATCCTCGGCGTGAAAGACGAGCCGGTGAAGGGAAAAGAGGTTCCTCTGGAATGGACTGAGACATCTGGGGGACTCTTGGAAAGGTAGCACGACCCTGGAGTTCCTCTCGCCGTTCCTGTTGAGAGGGCCTCCTCTTGAGATGCGACGGGAACGCCGGGAACTCTTTCCCTACGAAGCAGGGACAGGATCCCTCATCTCGAGCTACGAGGCCGAAAGGGGGCTCCTCTGGATGTGGGCGGGACCCTCGTGATTCCTCTCGAGTGGAGACGGGTATGTCGGGGAACTTCTTGATTTGCAGCAAGGGTGTGAAGGAGCCTTTCGAAGTTCCAGAGGTGAGGTGTGATCAGCCTCGAGACGCCTCAGCGGAAATGGGCCTCATCTCGCCTGGAGGGGAGAACCTCCCGGATTTTCTCGAGTTGCGGCAGGTCTTCTCGAGTTACGACGGGGACCTCAGGGACCCGCTCTGGTGGCCTCAGGAAAGGCCAGTCCCCATGCGAGTTGCTAGGGGACCTCTCGGGATTCCTCTCCCGTCGATGCCGGGGCCTCAGTCCTTGTGTGGAGTCGGGGCCGGAACCTGAGGATTCCTCTCCAGTGTTGCCATGGATCTTGGGGTGCTTCTGAGTCTCCCCAGGGGAGTCAGGCCTCGTCTCGAGTGGGGGCATGCACGTGCGCTTTCCTCCCGAGCTGCAGCAGTAGTGTCACGCTTCCTGTCACGTGGATCAAGGGATCTGTGGCTTTCCCTCGAGGCTGTCCCTCGAGGCTTTCCCACGAGGCTTTCCCACAGGGCTGTGCCACGTGCCACCTTGGTGTGAGTCGATCCTCGGCATGTAAGACGAGCCGGTGAAGGGAAAAGAGGTCCGTCTGGAATGGACTGAGACATCTGCGGGACTCTTGGAATGGTGGCACGACCTTGGAGTTCCTCTCGCCATTCCTGTTGAGAGGACCTCCGCTTGAGATGCCACGGGAATGCCGAGAAATCTTTCCCGACGAAGCAGGGAAAGGATCCCTCATCTCGAGCTACGAGGCGGAAACGGGGCTCCTCTGGATGTGGGCGGGACCCTCGTGATTCCTCTCGAGTGGAGACCGGTATGTCGGGGAACTTCTTGATTTGCACCAAGGGTGTGAAGGAGCCTTTCGAAGTTCCAGAGGTGAGATGTGATCAGCCTCGAGACGCCTCAGCAGAAATGGGCCTCATCTCGCCTGGAGGGGAGAACCTCCTGGATTTTCTCGAGTTGCGGCAGGTCTTCTCGAGTTACGACGGGGACCTCAGGGACCCGCTCTGGTGGCCTCAGGAAAGGCCAGTCCCCATGCGAGTTGCTAGGGGGCCTCTCGGGATTCCTCTCCCATCCATGCCGGGGCCTCAGTCCTTGTGTGCAGTCGGGGCCGGAACCTGAGGATTCCTCTCCAGTGTTGCCATGGATCTTGGGGAGCTTCTGAGTCTCCCCAGGGGAGTCAGGCGGCGTCTCGAGTGGGGGCATGCACGTGCGCTTTCCTCCCGAGCTGCAGCAGTAGTGTCACGCTTCCTGTCACGTGGATCAAGGGATCTGTGGCTTTCCCTCGAGGCTGTCCCTCGAGGCTTTCCCACGAGGCTTTCCCACAGGGCTGTGCCACGTGCCACCTTGGTGTGAGTCGATCCTCGGCGTGAAAGACGAGCCGGTGAAGGGAAAAGAGGTTCCTCTGGAATGGACTGAGACATCTGGGGGACTCTTGGAATGGTGGCACGACCCTGGAGTTCCTCTCGCCGTTCCTGTTGAGAGGGCCTCCTCTGGAGATGCGACGGGAACGCCGGGAACTCTTTCCCGACGAAGCAGGGAAAGGATCCCTCATCTCGAGCTACGAGGCGGAAACGGGGCTTCTCTGGATGTGGGCGGGACCCTCGTGATTCCTCTCGAGTGGAGACGGCTAGGTCGGGGAACTTCTTGATTTGCACCAAGGGTGTGAAGGACCCTTTCGAAGTTCCAGAGGGGAGGTGTGATCAGCCTCGAGACACCTCAGCGGAAATGGGCCTCATCTCGCCTGGAGGGGAGAACCTCCTGGATTTTCTCGAGTTGCGGCAGGTCTTCTCGAGTTACGACGGGGACCTCAGGGACGCGCTCTGGTGGCCTCAGGAAAGGCCAGTCCCCATGCGAGTTGCTAGGGGACCTATCGGGATTCCTCTCCCGTCGATGCCGGGGCCTCAGTCCTTGTGTGGAGTCGGGGCCGGAACCTGAGGATTCCTCTCCAGTGTTGCCATGGATCTTGGGGTGCTTCTGAGTCTCCCCAGGGGAGTCAGGCCTCGTCTCGAGTGGGGGCATGCACGTGCGCTTTCCTCCCGAGCTGCAGCAGTAGTGTCACGCTTCCTGTCACGTGGATCAAGGGATCTGTGGCTTTCCCTCGAGGCTGTCCCTCGAGGCTTTCCCACGAGGCTTTCCCACAGGGCTGTGCCACGTGCCACCTTGGTGTGAGTCGATCCTCGGCATGTAAGACGAGCCGGTGAAGGGAAAAGAGGTCCGTCTGCAATGGACTGAGACATCTGGGGGACTCTTGGAATGGTGGCACGACCTTGGAGTTCCTCTCGCTCTTCCTGTTGAGAGGACCTCCGCTTGAGATGCCACGGGAATGCCGAGAAATCTTTCCCGACGAAGCAGGGAAAGGATCCCTCATCTCGAGCTACGAGGCGGAAACGGGGCTCCTCTGGTTGTGGGCGGGACCCTCGTGATTCCTCTCGAGTGGAGACGGGTATGTCGGGGAACTTCTTGATTTGCACCAAGGGTGTGAAGGAGCCTTTCGAAGTTCCAGAGGTGAGATGTGATCAGCCTCGAGACGCCTCAGCAGAAATGGGCCTCATCTCGCCTGGAGGGGAGAACCTCCTGGATTTTGTCGAGTTGCGGCAGGTCTTCTCGAGTTACGACGGGAACCTCAGGGACCCGCTCTGGTGGCCTCAGGAAAGGCCAGTCCCCATGCGAGTTGCTAGGGGGCCTCTCAGGATTCCTCTCCCGTCCATGCCGGGGCCTCAGTCCTTGTGTGGAGTCGGGGCCGGAACCTGAGGATTCCTCTCCAGTGTTGCCATGGATCTTGGGGTGCTTCTGAGTCTCCCCAGGGGAGTCAGGCCTCGTCTCGAGTGGGGGCATGCACGTGCGCTTTCCTCCCGAGCTGCAGCAGTAGTGTCACGCTTCCTGTCACGTGGATCAAGGGATCTGTGGCTTTCCCTCGAAGCTGCCCCTCGAGGCTTTCCCACGAGTCTTTCCCACAGGGCTGTGCGACGTGCCACCTTGGTGTGAGTAAATCCTCGGCGTGAAAGACGAGCCGGTGAAGGGAAAAGAGGTTCCTCTGGAATGGACTGAGACATCTGGGGGACTCTTGGAAAGGTAGCACGACCCTGGAGTTCCTCTCGCCGTTCCTGTTGAGAGGGCCTCCTCTTGAGATGCGACGGGAACGCCGGGAACTCTTTCCCGACGAAGCAGGGACAGGATCCCTCATCTCGAGCTACGAGGCCGAAACGGGGCTCCTCTGGATGTGGGCGGGACCCTCGTGATTCCTCTCGAGTGGAGACGGGTATGTCGGGGAACTTCTTGATTTGCAGCAAGGGTGTGAAGGAGCCTTTCGAAGTTCCAGAGGTGAGGTGTGATCAGCCTCGAGACGCCTCAGCGGAAATGGGCCTCATCTCGCCTGGAGGGGAGAACCTCCCGGATTTTCTCGAGTTGCGGCAGGTCTTCTCGAGTTACGACGGGGACCTCAGGGACCCGCTCTGGTGGCCTCAGGAAAGGCCAGTCCCCATGCGAGTTGCTAGGGGACCTATCGGGATTCCTCTCCCGTCCATGCCGGGGCCTCAGTCCTTGTGTGGAGTCGGGGCCGGAACCTGAGGATTCCTCTCCAGTGTTGCCATGGATCTTGGGGTGCTTCTGAGTCTCCCCAGGGGAGTCAGGCCTCGTCTCGAGTGGGGGCATGCACGTGCGCTTTCCTCCCGAGCTGCAGCAGTAGTGTCACGCTTCCTGTCACGTGGATCAAGGGATCTGTGGCTTTCCCTCGAGGCTGTCCCTCGAGGCTTTCCCACGAGGCTTTCCCACAGGGCTGTGCCACGTGCCACCTTGGTGTGAGTCGATCCTCGGCATGTAAGACGAGCCGGTGAAGGGAAAAGAGGTCCGTCTGGAATGGACTGAGACATCTGGGGGACTCTTGGAATGGTGGCACGACCTTGGAGTTCCTCTCGCTCTTCCTGTTGAGAGGACCTCCGCTTGAGATGCCTCGGGAATGCCGAGAAATCTTTCCCGACGAAGCAGGGAAAGGATCCCTCATCTCGAGCTACGAGGCCGAAACGGGGCTCCTCTGGATGTGGGCGGGACCCTCGTGATTCCTCTCGAGTGGAGACGGGTATGTCGGGGAACTTCTTGATTTGCACCAAGGGTGTGAAGGAGCCTTTCGAAGTTCCAGAGGTGAGGTGTGATCAGCCTCGAGACGCCTCAGCAGAAATGGGCCTCATCTCGCCTGGAGGGGAGAACCTCCTGGATTTTGTCGAGTTGCGGCAGGTCTTCTCGAGTTACGACGGGAACCTCAGGGACCCGCTCTGGTGGCCTCAGGAAAGGCCAGTCCCCATGCGAGTTGCTAGGGGGCCTCTCAGGATTCCTCTCCCGTCCATGCCGGGGCCTCAGTCCTTGTGTGGAGTCGGGGCCGGAACCTGAGGATTCCTCTCCAGTGTTGCCATGGATCTTGGGGTGCTTCTGAGTCTCCCCAGGGGAGTCAGGCCTCGTCTCGAGTGGGGGCATGCACGTGCGCTTTCCTCCCGAGCTGCAGCAGTAGTGTCACGCTTCCTGTCATGTGGATCAAGGGATCTGTGGCTTTCCCTCGAAGCTGCCCCTCGAGGCTTTCCCACGAGTCTTTCCCACAGGGCTGTGCCACGTGCCACCTTGGTGTGAGTAAATCCTCGGCGTGAAAGACGAGCCGGTGAAGGGAAAAGAGGTTCCTCTGGAATGGACTGAGACATCTGGGGGACTCTTGGAAAGGTAGCACGACCCTGGAGTTCCTCTCGCCGTTCCTGTTGAGAGGGCCTCCTCTTGAGATGCGACGGGAAGGCCGGGAACTCTTTCCCGACGAAGCAGGGACAGGATCCCTCATCTCGAGCTACGAGGCCGAAACGGGGCTCCTCTGGATGTGGGCGGGACCCTCGTGATTCCTCTCGAGTGGAGACGGGTATGTCGGGGAACTTCTTGATTTGCAGCAAGGGTGTGAAGGACCCTTTCGAAGTTCCAGAGGTGAGGTGTGATCAGCCTCGAGACGCCTCAGCGGAAATGGGCCTCATCTCGCCTGGAGGGGAGAACCTCCCGGATTTTCTCGAGTTGCGGCAGGTCTTCTCGAGTTACGACGGGGACCTCAGGGACCCGCTCTGGTGGCCTCAGGAAAGGCCAGTCCCCATGCGAGTTGCTAGGGGACCTCTCGGGATTCCTCTCCCGTCGATGCCGGGGCCTCAGTCCTTGTGTGGAGTCGGGGCCGGAACCTGAGGATTCCTCTCCAGTGTTGCCATGGATCTTGGGGTGCTTCTGAGTCTCCCCAGGGGAGTCAGGCCTCGTCTCGAGTGGGGGCATGCACGTGCGCTTTCCTCCCGAGCTGCAGCAGTAGTGTCACGCTTCCTGTCACGTGGATCAAGGGATCTGTGGCTTTCCCTCGAGGCTGTCCCTCGAGGCTTTCCCACGAGGCTTTCCCACAGGGCTGTGCCACGTGCCACCTTGGTGTGAGTCGATCCTCGGCATGTAAGACGAGCCGGTGAAGGGAAAAGAGGTCCGTCTGGAATGGACTGAGACATCTGGGGGACTCTTGGAATGGTGGCACGACCTTGGAGTTCCTCTCGCTCTTCCTGTTGAGAGGACCTCCGCTTGAGATGCCACGGGAATGCCGAGAAATCTTTCCCGACGAAGCAGGGAAAGGATCCCTCATCTCGAGCTACGAGGCGGAAACGGGGCTCCTCTGGATGTGGGCGGGACCCTCGTGATTCCTCTCGAGTGGAGACGGGTATGTCGGGGAACTTCTTGATTTGCACCAAGGGTGTGAAGGAGCCTTTCGAAGTTCCAGAGGTGAGATGTGATCAGCCTCGAGACGCCTCAGCAGAAATGGGCCTCATCTCGCCTGGAGGGGAGAACCTCCTGGATTTTGTCGAGTTGCGGCAGGTCTTCTCGAGTTACAACGGGGACCTCAGGGACCCGCTCTGGTGGCCTCAGGAAAGGCCAGTCCCCATGCGAGTTGCTAGGGGGCCTCTCAGGATTCCTCTCCCGTCCATGCCGGGGCCTCAGTCCTTGTGTGGAGTCGGGGCCGGAACCTGAGGATTCCTCTCCAGTGTTGCCATGGATCTTGGGGGTGCTTCTGAGTCTCCCCAGGGGAGTCAGGCCTCGTCTCGAGTGGGGGCATGCACGTGCGCTTTCCTCCCGAGCTGCAGCAGTAGTGTCACGCTTCCTGTCATGTGGATCAAGGGATCTGTGGCTTTCCCTCGAAGCTGCCCCTCGAGGCTTTCCCACGAGTCTTTCCCACAGGGCTGTGCCACGTGCCACCTTGGTGTGAGTAAATCCTCGGCGTGAAAGACGAGCCGGTGAAGGGAAAAGAGGTTCCTCTGGAATGGACTGAGACATCTGGGGGACTCTTGGAAAGGTAGCACGACCCTGGAGTTCCTCTCGCCGTTCCTGTTGAGAGGGCCTCCTCTTGAGATGCGACGGGAACGCCGGGAACTCTTTCCCGACGAAGCAGGGACAGGATCCCTCATCTCGAGCTACGAGGCCGAAACGGGGCTCCTCTGGATGTGGGCGGGACCCTCGTGATTCCTCTCGAGTGGAGACGGGTATGTCGGGGAACTTCTTGATTTGCAGCAAGGGTGTGAAGGAGCCTTTCGAAGTTCCAGAGGTGAGGTGTGATCAGCCTCGAGACGCCTCAGCGGAAATGGGCCTCATCTCGCCTGGAGGGGAGAACCTCCCGGATTTTCTCGAGTTGCGGCAGGTCTTCTCGAGTTACGACGGGGACCTCAGGGACCCGCTCTGGTGGCCTCAGGAAAGGCCAGTCCCCATGCGAGTTGCTAGGGGACCTATCGGGATTCCTCTCCCGTCCATGCCGGGGCCTCAGTCCTTGTGTGGAGTCGGGGCCGGAACCTGAGGATTCCTCTCCAGTGTTGCCATGGATCTTGGGGTGCTTCTGAGTCTCCCCAGGGGAGTCAGGCCTCGTCTCGAGTGGGGGCATGCACGTGCGCTTTCCTCCCGAGCTGCAGCAGTAGTGTCACGCTTCCTGTCACGTGGATCAAGGGATCTGTGGCTTTCCCTCGAGGCTGTCCCTCGAGGCTTTCCACGAGGCTTTCCCACGAGGCTTTCCCACAGGGCTGTGCCACGTGCCACCTTGGTGTGAGTCGATCCTCGGCATGTAAGACGAGCCGGTGAAGGGAAAAGAGGTCCGTCTGGAATGGACTGAGACATCTGGGGGACTCTTGGAATGGTGGCACGACCTTGGAGTTCCTCTCGCTCTTCCTGTTGAGAGGACCTCCGCTTGAGATGCCTCGGGAATGCCGAGAAATCTTTCCCGACGAAGCAGGGAAAGGATCCCTCATCTCGAGCTACGAGGCCGAAACGGGGCTCCTCTGGATGTGGGCGGGACCCTCGTGATTCCTCTCGAGTGGAGACGGGTATGTCGGGGAACTTCTTGATTTGCACCAAGGGTGTGAAGGAGCCTTTCGAAGTTCCAGAGGTGAGGTGTGATCAGCCTCGAGACGACTCAGCAGAAATGGGCCTCATCTCGCCTGGAGGGGAGAACCTCCTGGATTTTCTCGAGTTGCGGCAGGTCTTCTCGAGTTACGACGGGGACCTAAGGGACCCGCTCTGGTGGCCTCAGGAAAGGCCATTCCCCATGCGATTTGCTAGGGGGCCTCTCGGGATTCCTCTCCCGTCCTTGCCGGGGCCTCAGTCCTTGTGTGCAGTCGGGGCCGGAACCTGAGGATTGCTCTCCAGTGTTGCCATGGATCTTGGGGAGCTTCTGAGTCTCCCCAGGGGAGTCAGGCGGCGTCTCGAGTGGGGGCATGCACGTGCGCTTTCCTCCCGAGCTGCAGCAGTAGTGTCACGCTTCCTGTCACGTGGATCAAGGGATCTGTGGCTTTCCCTCGAGGCTGTCCCTCGAGGCTTTCCCACGAGGCTTTCCCACAGGGCTGTGCCACGTGCCACCTTGGTGTGAGTCGATCCTCGGCGTGAAAGACGAGCCGGTGAAGGGAAAAGAGGTTCCTCTGGAATGGACTGAGACATCTGGGGGACTCTTGGAATGGTGGCACGACCCTGGAGTTCCTCTCGCCGTTCCTGTTGAGAGGGCCTCCTCTTGAGATGCGACGGGAACGCCGGGAACTCTTTCCCGACGAAGCAGGGAAAGGATCTCTGATCTCGAGCTACGAGGCGGAAACGGGGCTCCTCTGGATGTGGGCGGGACCCTCGTGATTCCACTCGAGTGGAGCCGGCTATGTCGGGGAACTTCTTGATTTGCAGCAAGGGTGTGAAGGAGCCTTTCGAAGTTCCAGAGGTGAGGTGTGATCAGCCTCGAGACGCCTCAGCGGAAATGGGCCTCATCTCGCCTGGAGGGGAGAACCTCCCGGATTTTCTCGAGTTGCGGCAGGTCTTCTCGAGTTACGACGGGGACCTCAGGGACCCGCTCTGGTGGCCTCAGGAAAGGCCAGTCCCCATGCGAGTTGCTAGGGGACCTCTCGGGATTCCTCTCCCGTCCATGCCGGGGCCTCAGTCCTTGTGTGGAGTCGGGGCCGGAACCTGAGGATTCCTCTCCAGTGTTGCCATGGATCTTGGGGTGCTTCTGAGTCTCCCCAGGGGAGTCAGGCCTCGTCTCGAGTGGGGGCATGCACGTGCGCTTTCCTCCCGAGCTGCAGCAGTAGTGTCACGCTTCCTGTCACGTGGATCAAGGGATCTGTGGCTTTTCCTCGAGGCTGTCCCTCGAGGCTTTCCCACGAGGCTTTCCCACAGGGCTGTGCCACGTGCCACCTTGGTGTGAGTCGATCCTCGGCATGTAAGACGAGCCGGTGAAGGGAAAAGAGGTCCGTCTGGAATGGACTGAGACATCTAGGGGACTCTTGGAATGGTGGCACGACCTTGGAGTTCCTCTCGCTCTTCCTGTTGAGAGGACCTCCGCTTGAGATGCCACGGGAATGCCGAGAAATCTTTCCCGACGAAGCAGGGAAAGGATCCCTCATCTCGAGCTACGAGGCGGAAACGGGGCTCCTCTGGATGTGGGCGGGACCCTCGTGATTCCTCTCGAGTGGAGACGGGTATGTCGGGGAACTTCTTGATTTGCACCAAGGGTGTGAAGGAGCCTTTCGAAGTTCCAGAGGTGAGATGTGATCAGCCTCGAGACGCCTCAGCAGAAATGGACCTCATCTCGCCTGGAGGGGAGAACCTCATGGATTTTGTCGAGTTGCGGCAGGTCTTCTCGAGTTACGACGGGGACCTCAGGGACCCGCTCTGGTGGCCTCAGGAAAGGCCAGTCCCCATGCGAGTTGCTAGGGGGCCTCTCAGGATTCCTCTCCCGTCCATGCCGGGGCCTCAGTCCTTGTGTGGAGTCGGGGCCGGAACCTGAGGATTCCTCTCCAGTGTTGCCATGGATCTTGGGGTGCTTCTGAGTCTCCCCAGGGGAGTCAGGCCTCGTCTCGAGTGGGGGCATGCACGTGCGCTTTCCTCCCGAGCTGCAGCAGTAGTGTCACGCTTCCTGTCATGTGGATCAAGGGATCTGTGGCTTTCCCTCGAAGCTGCCCCTCGAGGCTTTCCCACGAGTCTTTCCCACAGGGCTGTGCCACGTGCCACCTTGGTGTGAGTAAATCCTCGGCGTGAAAGACGAGCCGGTGAAGGGAAAAGAGGTTCCTCTGGAATGGACTGAGACATCTGGGGGACTCTTGGAAAGGTAGCACGACCCTGGAGTTCCTCTCGCCGTTCCTGTTGAGAGGGCCTCCTCTTGAGATGCGACGGGAACGCCGGGAACTCTTTCCCGACGAAGCAGGGACAGGATCCCTCATCTCGAGCTACGAGGCCGAAAGGGGGCTCCTCTGGATGTGGGCGGGACCCTCGTGATTCCTCTCGAGTGGAGACCGGTATGTCGGGGAACTTCTTGATTTGCACCAAGGGTGTGAAGGAGCCTTTCGAAGTTCCAGAGGTGAGATGTGATCAGCCTCGAGACGCCTCAGCAGAAATGGGCCTCATCTCGCCTGGAGGGGAGAACCTCCTGGATTTTCTCGAGTTGCGGCAGGTCTTCTCGAGTTACGACGGGGACCTCAGGGACCCGCTCTGGTGGCCTCAGGAAAGGCCAGTCCCCATGCGAGTTGCTAGGGGGCCTCTCGGGATTCCTCTCCCATCCATGCCGGGGCCTCAGTCCTTGTGTGCAGTCGGGGCCGGAACCTGAGGATTCCTCTCCAGTGTTGCCATGGATCTTGGGGAGCTTCTGAGTCTCCCCAGGGGAGTCAGGCGGCGTCTCGAGTGGGGGCATGCACGTGCGCTTTCCTCCCGAGCTGCAGCAGTAGTGTCACGCTTCCTGTCACGTGGATCAAGGGATCTGTGGCTTTCCCTCGAGGCTGTCCCTCGAGGCTTTCCCACGAGGCTTTCCCACAGGGCTGTGCCACGTGCCACCTTGGTGTGAGTCGATCCTCGGCGTGAAAGACGAGCCGGTGAAGGGAAAAGAGGTTCCTCTGGAATGGACTGAGACATCTGGGGGACTCTTGGAATGGTGGCACGACCCTGGAGTTCCTCTCGCCGTTCCTGTTGAGAGGGCCTCCTCTTGAGATGCGACGGGAACGCCGGGAACTCTTTCCCGACGAAGCAGGGAAAGGATCTCTGATCTCGAGCTACGAGGCGGAAACGGGGCTCCTCTGGATGTGGGCGGGACCCTCGTGATTCCTCTCGAGTGGAGCCGGCTATGTCGGGGAACTTCTTGATTTGCCCCAAGGGTGTGAAGGAGCCTTTCGAAGTTCCAGAGGTGAGATGTGATCAGCCTCGAGACGCCTCAGCAGAAATGGACCTCATCTCGCCTGGAGGGGAGAAACTCCTGGATTTTGTCGAGTTGCGGCAGGTCTTCTCGAGTTACGACGGGGACTTCTGGGACCCGCTCTGGTGGCCTCAGGAAAGGCCAGTCCCCATGCGAGTTGCTAGGGGGCCTCTCAGGATTCCTCTCCCGTCCATGCCGGGTCCTCAGTCCTTGTGTGGAGTCGGGGCCGGAACCTGAGGATTCCTCTCCAGTGTTGCCATGGATCTTGGGGTGCTTCTGAGTCTCCCCAGGGGAGTCAGGCCTCGTCTCGAGTGGGGGCATGCACGTGCGCTTTCCTCCCGAGCTGCAGCAGGAGTGTCACGCTTCCTGTCACGTGGATCAAGGGATCTGTGGCTTTCCCTCGAAGCTGCCCCTCGAGGCTTTCCCACGAGTCTTTCCCACAGGGCTGTGCCACGTGCCACCTTGGTGTGAGTAAATCCTCGGCGTGAAAGACGAGCCGGTGAAGGGAAAAGAGGTTCCTCTGGAATGGACTGAGACATCTGGGGGACTCTTGGAAAGGTAGCACGACCCTGGAGTTCCTCTCGCCGTTCCTGTTGAGAGGGCCTCCTCTTGAGATGCGACGGGAACGCCGGGAACTCTTTCCCGACGAAGCAGGGACAGGATCCCTCATCTCGAGCTACGAGGCCGAAAGGGGGCTCCTCTGGATGTGGGCGGGACCCTCGTGATTCCTCTCGAGTGGAGACGGGTATGTCGGGGAACTTCTTGATTTGCAGCAAGGGTGTGAAGGAGCCTTTCGAAGTTCCAGAGGTGAGGTGTGATCAGCCTCGAGACGCCTCAGCGGAAATGGGCCTCATCTCGCCTGGAGGGGAGAACCTCCCGGATTTTCTCGAGTTGCGGCAAGTCTTCTCGAGTTACGACGGGGACCTCAGGGACCCGCTCTGGTGGCCTCAGGAAAGGCCAGTCCCCATGCGAGTTGCTAGGGGACCTCTCGGGATTCCTCTCCCGTCCATGCCGGGGCCTCAGTCCTTGTGTGGAGTCGGGGCCGGAACCTGAGGATTCCTCTCCAGTGTTGCCATGGATCTTGGGGTGCTTCTGAGTCTCCCCAGGGGAGTCAGGCCTCGTCTCGAGTGGGGGCATGCACGTGCGCTTTCCTCCCGAGCTGCAGCAGTAGTGTCACGCTTCCTGTCACGTGGATCAAGGGATCTGTGGCTTTTCCTCGAGGCTGTCCCTCGAGGCTTTCCCACGAGGCTTTCCCACAGGGCTGTGCCACGTGCCACCTTGGTGTGAGTCGATCCTCGGCATGTAAGACGAGCCGGTGAAGGGAAAAGAGGTCCGTCTGGAATGGACTGAGACATCTAGGGGACTCTTGGAATGGTGGCACGACCTTGGAGTTCCTCTCGCTCTTCCTGTTGAGAGGACCTCCGCTTGAGATGCCACGGGAATGCCGAGAAATCTTTCCCGACGAAGCAGGGAAAGGATCCCTCATCTCGAGCTACGAGGCGGAAACGGGGCTCCTCTGGATGTGGGCGGGACCCTCGTGATTCCTCTCGAGTGGAGACGGGTATGTCGGGGAACTTCTTGATTTGCACCAAGGGTGTGAAGGAGCCTTTCGAAGTTCCAGAGGTGAGATGTGATCAGCCTCGAGACGCCTCAGCAGAAATGGACCTCATCTCGCCTGGAGGGGAGAACCTCATGGATTTTGTCGAGTTGCGGCAGGTCTTCTCGAGTTACGACGGGGACCTCAGGGACCCGCTCTGGTGGCCTCAGGAAAGGCCAGTCCCCATGCGAGTTGCTAGGGGGCCTCTCAGGATTCCTCTCCCGTCCATGCCGGGGCCTCAGTCCTTGTGTGGAGTCGGGGCCGGAACCTGAGGATTCCTCTCCAGTGTTGCCATGGATCTTGGGGTGCTTCTGAGTCTCCCCAGGGGAGTCAGGCCTCGTCTCGAGTGGGGGCATGCACGTGCGCTTTCCTCCCGAGCTGCAGCAGTAGTGTCACGCTTCCTGTCATGTGGATCAAGGGATCTGTGGCTTTCCCTCGAAGCTGCCCCTCGAGGCTTTCCCACGAGTCTTTCCCACAGGGCTGTGCCACGTGCCACCTTGGTGTGAGTAAATCCTCGGCGTGAAAGACGAGCCGGTGAAGGGAAAAGAGGTTCCTCTGGAATGGACTGAGACATCTGGGGGACTCTTGGAAAGGTAGCACGACCCTGGAGTTCCTCTCGCCGTTCCTGTTGAGAGGGCCTCCTCTTGAGATGCGACGGGAACGCCGGGAACTCTTTCCCGACGAAGCAGGGACAGGATCCCTCATCTCGAGCTACGAGGCCGAAAGGGGGCTCCTCTGGATGTGGGCGGGACCCTCGTGATTCCTCTCGAGTGGAGACCGGTATGTCGGGGAACTTCTTGATTTGCACCAAGGGTGTGAAGGAGCCTTTCGAAGTTCCAGAGGTGAGATGTGATCAGCCTCGAGACGCCTCAGCAGAAATGGGCCTCATCTCGCCTGGAGGGGAGAACCTCCTGGATTTTCTCGAGTTGCGGCAGGTCTTCTCGAGTTACGACGGGGACCTCAGGGACCCGCTCTGGTGGCCTCAGGAAAGGCCAGTCCCCATGCGAGTTGCTAGGGGGCCTCTCGGGATTCCTCTCCCATCCATGCCGGGGCCTCAGTCCTTGTGTGCAGTCGGGGCCGGAACCTGAGGATTCCTCTCCAGTGTTGCCATGGATCTTGGGGAGCTTCTGAGTCTCCCCAGGGGAGTCAGGCGGCGTCTCGAGTGGGGGCATGCACGTGCGCTTTCCTCCCGAGCTGCAGCAGTAGTGTCACGCTTCCTGTCACGTGGATCAAGGGATCTGTGGCTTTCCCTCGAGGCTGTCCCTCGAGGCTTTCCCACGAGGCTTTCCCACAGGGCTGTGCCACGTGCCACCTTGGTGTGAGTCGATCCTCGGCGTGAAAGACGAGCCGGTGAAGGGAAAAGAGGTTCCTCTGGAATGGACTGAGACATCTGGGGGACTCTTGGAATGGTGGCACGACCCTGGAGTTCCTCTCGCCGTTCCTGTTGAGAGGGCCTCCTCTTGAGATGCGACGGGAACGCCGGGAACTCTTTCCCGACGAAGCAGGGAAAGGATCTCTGATCTCGAGCTACGAGGCGGAAACGGGGCTCCTCTGGATGTGGGCGGGACCCTCGTGATTCCTCTCGAGTGGAGCCGGCTATGTCGGGGAACTTCTTGATTTGCACCAAGGGTGTGAAGGAGCCTTTCGAAGTTCCAGAGGTGAGATGTGATCAGCCTCGAGACGCCTCAGCAGAAATGGACCTCATCTCGCCTGGAGGGGAGAAACTCCTGGATTTTGTCGAGTTGCGGCAGGTCTTCTCGAGTTACGACGGGGACCTCTGGGACCCGCTCTGGTGGCCTCAGGAAAGGCCAGTCCCCATGCGAGTTGCTAGGGGGCCTCTCAGGATTCCTCTCCCGTCCATGCCGGGGCCTCAGTCCTTGTGTGGAGTCGGGGCCGGAACCTGAGGATTCCTCTCCAGTGTTGCCATGGATCTTGGGGTGCTTCTGAGTCTCCCCAGGGGAGTCAGGCCTCGTCTCGAGTGGGGGCATGCACGTGCGCTTTCCTCCCGAGCTGCAGCAGGAGTGTCACGCTTCCTGTCACGTGGATCAAGGGATCTGTGGCTTTCCCTCGAAGCTGCCCCTCGAGGCTTTCCCACGAGTCTTTCCCACAGGGCTGTGCCACGTGCCACCTTGGTGTGAGTAAATCCTCGGCGTGAAAGACGAGCCGGTGAAGGGAAAAGAGGTTCCTCTGGAATGGACTGAGACATCTGGGGGACTCTTGGAAAGGTAGCACGACCCTGGAGTTCCTCTCGCCGTTCCTGTTGAGAGGGCCTCCTCTTGAGATGCGACGGGAACGCCGGGAACTCTTTCCCGACGAAGCAGGGACAGGATCCCTCATCTCGAGCTACGAGGCCGAAAGGGGGCTCCTCTGGATGTGGGCGGGACCCTCGTGATTCCTCTCGAGTGGAGACGGGTATGTCGGGGAACTTCTTGATTTGCAGCAAGGGTGTGAAGGAGCCTTTCGAAGTTCCAGAGGTGAGGTGTGATCAGCCTCGAGACGCCTCAGCGGAAATGGGCCTCATCTCGCCTGGAGGGGAGAACCTCCCGGATTTTCTCGAGTTGCGGCAGGTCTTCTCGAGTTACGACGGGGACCTCAGGGACCCGCTCTGGTGGCCTCAGGAAAGGCCAGTCCCCATGCGAGTTGCTAGGGGACCTCTCGGGATTCCTCTCCCGTCGATGCCGGGGCCTCAGTCCTTGTGTGGAGTCGGGGCCGGAACCTGAGGATTCCTCTCCAGTGTTGCCATGGATCTTGGGGTGCTTCTGAGTCTCCCCAGGGGAGTCAGGCCTCGTCTCGAGTGGGGGCATGCACGTGCGCTTTCCTCCCGAGCTGCAGCAGTAGTGTCACGCTTCCTGTCACGTGGATCAAGGGATCTGTGGCTTTCCCTCGAGGCTGTCCCTCGAGGCTTTCCCACGAGGCTTTCCCACAGGGCTGTGCCACGTGCCACCTTGGTGTGAGTCGATCCTCGGCATGTAAGACGAGCCGGTGAAGGGAAAAGAGGTCCGTCTGGAATGGACTGAGACATCTGCGGGACTCTTGGAATGGTGGCACGACCTTGGAGTTCCTCTCGCCATTCCTGTTGAGAGGACCTCCGCTTGAGATGCCACGGGAATGCCGAGAAATCTTTCCCGACGAAGCAGGGAAAGGATCCCTCATCTCGAGCTACGAGGCGGAAACGGGGCTCCTCTGGATGTGGGCGGGACCCTCGTGATTCCTCTCGAGTGGAGACCGGTATGTCGGGGAACTTCTTGATTTGCACCAAGGGTGTGAAGGAGCCTTTCGAAGTTCCAGAGGTGAGATGTGATCAGCCTCGAGACGCCTCAGCAGAAATGGGCCTCATCTCGCCTGGAGGGGAGAACCTCCTGGATTTTCTCGAGTTGCGGCAGGTCTTCTCGAGTTACGACGGGGACCTCAGGGACCCGCTCTGGTGGCCTCAGGAAAGGCCAGTCCCCATGCGAGTTGCTAGGGGGCCTCTCGGGATTCCTCTCCCATCCATGCCGGGGCCTCAGTCCTTGTGTGCAGTCGGGGCCGGAACCTGAGGATTCCTCTCCAGTGTTGCCATGGATCTTGGGGAGCTTCTGAGTCTCCCCAGGGGAGTCAGGCGGCGTCTCGAGTGGGGGCATGCACGTGCGCTTTCCTCCCGAGCTGCAGCAGTAGTGTCACGCTTCCTGTCACGTGGATCAAGGGATCTGTGGCTTTCCCTCGAGGCTGTCCCTCGAGGCTTTCCCACGAGGCTTTCCCACAGGGCTGTGCCACGTGCCACCTTGGTGTGAGTCGATCCTCGGCGTGAAAGACGAGCCGGTGAAGGGAAAAGAGGTTCCTCTGGAATGGACTGAGACATCTGGGGGACTCTTGGAATGGTGGCACGACCCTGGAGTTCCTCTCGCCGTTCCTGTTGAGAGGGCCTCCTCTTGAGATGCGACGGGAACGCCGGGAACTCTTTCCCGACGAAGCAGGGAAAGGATCTCTGATCTCGAGCTACGAGGCGGAAACGGGGCTCCTCTGGATGTGGGCGGGACCCTCGTGATTCCTCTCGAGTGGAGCCGGCTATGTCGGGGAACTTCTTGATTTGCACCAAGGGTGTGAAGGAGCCTTTCGAAGTTCCAGAGGTGAGATGTGATCAGCCTCGAGACGCCTCAGCAGAAATGGACCTCATCTCGCCTGGAGGGGAGAAACTCCTGGATTTTGTCGAGTTGCGGCAGGTCTTCTCGAGTTACGACGGGGACCTCTGGGACCCGCTCTGGTGGCCTCAGGAAAGGCCAGTCCCCATGCGAGTTGCTAGGGGGCCTCTCAGGATTCCTCTCCCGTCCATGCCGGGGCCTCAGTCCTTGTGTGGAGTCGGGGCCGGAACCTGAGGATTCCTCTCCAGTGTTGCCATGGATCTTGGGGTGCTTCTGAGTCTCCCCAGGGGAGTCAGGCCTCGTCTCGAGTGGGGGCATGCACGTGCGCTTTCCTCCCGAGCTGCAGCAGGAGTGTCACGCTTCCTGTCACGTGGATCAAGGGATCTGTGGCTTTCCCTCGAAGCTGCCCCTCGAGGCTTTCCCACGAGTCTTTCCCACAGGGCTGTGCCACGTGCCACCTTGGTGTGAGTAAATCCTCGGCGTGAAAGACGAGCCGGTGAAGGGAAAAGAGGTTCCTCTGGAATGGACTGAGACATCTGGGGGACTCTTGGAAAGGTAGCACGACCCTGGAGTTCCTCTCGCCGTTCCTGTTGAGAGGGCCTCCTCTGGAGATGCGACGGGAACGCCGGGAACTCTTTCCCGACGAAGCAGGGAAAGGATCCCTCATCTCGAGCTACGAGGCGGAAACGGGGCTTCTCTGGATGTGGGCGGGACCCTCGTGATTCCTCTCGAGTGGAGACGGCTAGGTCGGGGAACTTCTTGATTTGCACCAAGGGTGTGAAGGACCCTTTCGAAGTTCCAGAGGGGAGGTGTGATCAGCCTCGAGACACCTCAGCGGAAATGGGCCTCATCTCGCCTGGAGGGGAGAACCTCCTGGATTTTCTCGAGTTGCGGCAGGTCTTCTCGAGTTACGACGGGGACCTCAGGGACGCGCTCTGGTGGCCTCAGGAAAGGCCAGTCCCCATGCGAGTTGCTAGGGGACCTATCGGGATTCCTCTCCCGTCGATGCCGGGGCCTCAGTCCTTGTGTGGAGTCGGGGCCGGAACCTGAGGATTCCTCTCCAGTGTTGCCATGGATCTTGGGGTGCTTCTGAGTCTCCCCAGGGGAGTCAGGCCTCGTCTCGAGTGGGGGCATGCACGTGCGCTTTCCTCCCGAGCTGCAGCAGTAGTGTCACGCTTCCTGTCACGTGGATCAAGGGATCTGTGGCTTTCCCTCGAGGCTGTCCCTCGAGGCTTTCCCACGAGGCTTTCCCACAGGGCTGTGCCACGTGCCACCTTGGTGTGAGTCGATCCTCGGCATGTAAGACGAGCCGGTGAAGGGAAAAGAGGTCCGTCTGGAATGGACTGAGACATCTGGGGGACTCTTGGAATGGTGGCACGACCTTGGAGTTCCTCTCGCTCTTCCTGTTGAGAGGACCTCCGCTTGAGATGCCACGGGAATGCCGAGAAATCTTTCCCGACGAAGCAGGGAAAGGATCCCTCATCTCGAGCTACGAGGCGGAAACGGGGCTCCTCTGGTTGTGGGCGGGACCCTCGTGATTCCTCTCGAGTGGAGACGGGTATGTCGGGGAACTTCTTGATTTGCACCAAGGGTGTGAAGGAGCCTTTCGAAGTTCCAGAGGTGAGATGTGATCAGCCTCGAGACGCCTCAGCAGAAATGGGCCTCATCTCGCCTGGAGGGGAGAACCTCCTGGATTTTGTCGAGTTGGGGCAGGTCTTCTCGAGTTACGACGGGAACCTCAGGGACCCGCTCTGGTGGCCTCAGGAAAGGCCAGTCCCCATGCGAGTTGCTAGGGGTCCTCTCAGGATTCCTCTCCCGTCCATGCCGGGGCCTCAGTCCTTGTGTGGAGTCGGGGCCGGAACCTGAGGATTCCTCTCCAGTGTTGCCATGGATCTTGGGGTGCTTCTGAGTCTCCCCAGGGGAGTCAGGCCTCGTCTCGAGTGGGGGCATGCACGTGCGCTTTCCTCCCGAGCTGCAGCAGTAGTGTCACGCTTCCTGTCATGTGGATCAAGGGATCTGTGGCTTTCCCTCGAAGCTGCCCCTCGAGGCTTTCCCACGAGTCTTTCCCACAGGGCTGTGCCACGTGCCACCTTGGTGTGAGTAAATCCTCGGCGTGAAAGACGAGCCGGTGAAGGGAAAAGAGGTTCCTCTGGAATGGACTGAGACATCTGGGGGACTCTTGGAAAGGTAGCACGACCCTGGAGTTCCTCTCGCCGTTCCTGTTGAGAGGGCCTCCTCTTGAGATGCGACGGGAACGCCGGGAACTCTTTCCCGACGAAGCAGGGACAGGATCCCTCATCTCGAGCTACGAGGCCGAAACGGGGCTCCTCTGGATGTGGGCGGGACCCTCGTGATTCCTCTCGAGTGGAGACGGGTATGTCGGGGAACTTCTTGATTTGCAGCAAGGGTGTGAAGGAGCCTTTCGAAGTTCCAGAGGTGAGGTGTGATCAGCCTCGAGACGCCTCAGCGGAAATGGGCCTCATCTAGCCTGGAGGGGAGAACCTCCCGGATTTTCTCGAGTTGCGGCAGGTCTTCTCGAGTTACGACGGGGACCTCAGGGACCCGCTCTGGTGGCCTCAGGAAAGGCCAGTCCCCATGCGAGTTGCTAGGGGACCTATCGGGATTCCTCTCCCGTCCATGCCGGGGCCTCAGTCCTTGTGTGGAGTCGGGGCCGGAACCTGAGGATTCCTCTCCAGTGTTGCCATGGATCTTGGGGTGCTTCTGAGTCTCCCCAGGGGAGTCAGGCCTCGTCTCGAGTGGGGGCATGCACGTGCGCTTTCCTCCCGAGCTGCAGCAGTAGTGTCACGCTTCCTGTCACGTGGATCAAGGGATCTGTGGCTTTCCCTCGAGGCTGTCCCTCGAGGCTTTCCCACGAGGCTTTCCCACAGGGCTGTGCCACGTGCCACCTTGGTGTGAGTCGATCCTCGGCATGTAAGACGAGCCGGTGAAGGGAAAAGAGGTCCGTCTGGAATGGACTGAGACATCTGGGGGACTCTTGGAATGGTGGCACGACCTTGGAGTTCCTCTCGCTCTTCCTGTTGAGAGGACCTCCGCTTGAGATGCCACGGGAATGCCGAGAAATCTTTCCCGACGAAGCAGGGAAAGGATCCCTCATCTCGAGCTACGAGGCGGAAACGGGGCTCCTCTGGATGTGGGCGGGACCCTCGTGATTCCTCTCGAGTGGAGACGGGTATGTCGGGGAACTTCTTGATTTGCACCAAGGGTGTGAAGGAGCCTTTCGAAGTTCCAGAGGTGAGATGTGATCAGCCTCGAGACGCCTCAGCAGAAATGGGCCTCATCTCGCCTGGAGGGGAGAACCTCCTGGATTTTGTCGAGTTGCGGCAGGTCTTCTCGAGTTACGACGGGGACCTCAGGGACCCGCTCTGGTGGCCTCAGGAAAGGCCAGTCCCCATGCGAGTTGCTAGGGGGCCTCTCAGGATTCCTCTCCCGTCCATGCCGGGGCCTCAGTCCTTGTGTGGAGTCGGGGCCGGAACCTGAGGATTCCTCTCCAGTGTTGCCATGGATCTTGGGGTGCTTCTAAGTCTCCCCAGGGGAGTCAGGCCTCGTCTCGAGTGGGGGCATGCACGTGCGCTTTCCTCCCGAGCTGCAGCAGTAGTGTCACGCTTCCTGTCATGTGGATCAAGGGATCTGTGGCTTTCCCTCGAAGCTGCCCCTCGAGGCTTTCCCACGAGTCTTTCCCACAGGGCTGTGCCACGTGCCACCTTGGTGTGAGTAAATCCTCGGCGTGAAAGACGAGCCGGTGAAGGGAAAAGAGGTTCCTCTGGAATGGACTGAGACATCTGGGGGACTCTTGGAAAGGTAGCACGACCCTGGAGTTCCTCTCGCCGTTCCTGTTGAGAGGGCCTCCTCTTGAGATGCGACGGGAACGCCGGGAACTCTTTCCCGACGAAGCAGGGACAGGATCCCTCATCTCGAGCTACGAGGCCGAAACGGGGCTCCTCTGGATGTGGGCGGGACCCTCGTGATTCCTCTCGAGTGGAGACGGGTATGTCGGGGAACTTCTTGATTTGCAGCAAGGGTGTGAAGGAGCCTTTCGAAGTTCCAGAGGTGAGGTGTGATCAGCCTCGAGACGCCTCAGCGGAAATGGGCCTCATCTCGCCTGGAGGGGAGAACCTCCCGGATTTTCTCGAGTTGCGGCAGGTCTTCTCGAGTTACGACGGGGACCTCAGGGACCCGCTCTGGTGGCCTCAGGAAAGGCCAGTCCCCATGCGAGTTGCTAGGGGACCTATCGGGATTCCTCTCCCGTCCATGCCGGGGCCTCAGTCCTTGTGTGGAGTCGGGGCCGGAACCTGAGGATTCCTCTCCAGTGTTGCCATGGATCTTGGGGTGCTTCTGAGTCTCCCCAGGGGAGTCAGGCCTCGTCTCGAGTGGGGGCATGCACGTGCGCTTTCCTCCCGAGCTGCAGCAGTAGTGTCACGCTTCCTGTCACGTGGATCAAGGGATCTGTGGCTTTCCCTCGAGGCTGTCCCTCGAGGCTTTCCCACGAGGCTTTCCCACAGGGCTGTGCCACGTGCCACCTTGGTGTGAGTCGATCCTCGGCATGTAAGACGAGCCGGTGAAGGGAAAAGAGGTCCGTCTGGAATGGACTGAGACATCTGGGGGACTCTTGGAATGGTGGCACGACCTTGGAGTTCCTCTCGCTCTTCCTGTTGAGAGGACCTCCGCTTGAGATGCCACGGGAATGCCGAGAAATCTTTCCCGACGAAGCAGGGAAAGGATCCCTCATCTCGAGCTACGAGGCGGAAACGGGGCTCCTCTGGATGTGGGCGGGACCCTCGTGATTCCTCTCGAGTGGAGACGGGTATGTCGGGGAACTTCTTGATTTGCACCAAGGGTGTGAAGGAGCCTTTCGAAGTTCCAGAGGTGAGATGTGATCAGCCTCGAGACGCCTCAGCAGAAATGGGCCTCATCTCGCCTGGAGGGGAGAACCTCCTGGATTTTGTCGAGTTGCGGCAGGTCTTCTCGAGTTACGACGGGGACCTCAGGGACCCGCTCTGGTGGCCTCAGGAAAGGCCAGTCCCCATGCGAGTTGCTAGGGGGCCTCTCAGGATTCCTCTCCCGTCCATGCCGGGGCCTCAGTCCTTGTGTGGAGTCGGGGCCGGAACCTGAGGATTCCTCTCCAGTGTTGCCATGGATCTTGGGGTGCTTCTGAGTCTCCCCAGGGGAGTCAGGCCTCGTCTCGAGTGGGGGCATGCACGTGCGCTTTCCTCCCGAGCTGCAGCAGTAGTGTCACGCTTCCTGTCATGTGGATCAAGGGATCTGTGGCTTTCCCTCGAAGCTGCCCCTCGAGGCTTTCCCACGAGTCTTTCCCACAGGGCTGTGCCACGTGCCACCTTGGTGTGAGTAAATCCTCGGCGTGAAAGACGAGCCGGTGAAGGGAAAAGAGGTTCCTCTGGAATGGACTGAGACATCTGGGGGACTCTTGGAAAGGTAGCACGACCCTGGAGTTCCTCTCGCCGTTCCTGTTGAGAGGGCCTCCTCTTGAGATGCGACGGGAACGCCGGGAACTCTTTCCCGACGAAGCAGGGACAGGATCCCTCATCTCGAGCTACGAGGCCGAAACGGGGCTCCTCTGGATGTGGGCGGGACCCTCGTGATTCCTCTCGAGTGGAGACGGGTATGTCGGGGAACTTCTTGATTTGCAGCAAGGGTGTGAAGGAGCCTTTCGAAGTTCCAGAGGTGAGGTGTGATCAGCCTCGAGACGCCTCAGCGGAAATGGGCCTCATCTCGCCTGGAGGGGAGAACCTCCCGGATTTTCTCGAGTTGCGGCAGGTCTTCTCGAGTTACGACGGGGACCTCAGGGACCCGCTCTGGTGGCCTCAGGAAAGGCCAGTCCCCATGCGAGTTGCTAGGGGACCTATCGGGATTCCTCTCCCGTCCATGCCGGGGCCTCAGTCCTTGTGTGGAGTCGGGGCCGGAACCTGAGGATTCCTCTCCAGTGTTGCCATGGATCTTGGGGTGCTTCTGAGTCTCCCCAGGGGAGTCAGGCCTCGTCTCGAGTGGGGGCATGCACGTGCGCTTTCCTCCCGAGCTGCAGCAGTAGTGTCACGCTTCCTGTCACGTGGATCAAGGGATCTGTGGCTTTCCCTCGAGGCTGTCCCTCGAGGCTTTCCCACGAGGCTTTCCCACAGGGCTGTGCCACGTGCCACCTTGGTGTGAGTCGATCCTCGGCATGTAAGACGAGCCGGTGAAGGGAAAAGAGGTCCGTCTGGAATGGACTGAGACATCTGGGGGACTCTTGGAATGGTGGCACGACCTTGGAGTTCCTCTCGCTCTTCCTGTTGAGAGGACCTCCGCTTGAGATGCCACGGGAATGCCGAGAAATCTTTCCCGACGAAGCAGGGAAAGGATCCCTCATCTCGAGCTACGAGGCGGAAACGGGGCTCCTCTGGATGTGGGCGGGACCCTCGTGATTCCTCTCGAGTGGAGACGGGTATGTCGGGGAACTTCTTGATTTGCAGCAAGGGTGTGAAGGAGCCTTTCGAAGTTCCAGAGGTGAGGTGTGATCAGCCTCGAGACGCCTCAGCGGAAATGGGCCTCATCTCGCCTGGAGGGGAGAACCTCCCGGATTTTCTCGAGTTGCGGCAGGTCTTCTCGAGTTACGACGGGGACCTCAGGGACCCGCTCTGGTGGCCTCAGGAAAGGCCAGTCCCCATGCGAGTTGCTAGGGGACCTATCGGGATTCCTCTCCCGTCCATGCCGGGGCCTCAGTCCTTGTGTGGAGTCGGGGCCGGAACCTGAGGATTCCTCTCCAGTGTTGCCATGGATCTTGGGGTGCTTCTGAGTCTCCCCAGGGGAGTCAGGCCTCGTCTCGAGTGGGGGCATGCACGTGCGCTTTCCTCCCGAGCTGCAGCAGTAGTGTCACGCTTCCTGTCACGTGGATCAAGGGATCTGTGGCTTTCCCTCGAGGCTGTCCCTCGAGGCTTTCCCACGAGGCTTTCCCACAGGGCTGTGCCACGTGCCACCTTGGTGTGAGTCGATCCTCGGCATGTAAGACGAGCCGGTGAAGGGAAAAGAGGTCCGTCTGGAATGGACTGAGACATCTGGGGGACTCTTGGAATGGTGGCACGACCTTGGAGTTCCTCTCGCTCTTCCTGTTGAGAGGACCTCCGCTTGAGATGCCACGGGAATGCCGAGAAATCTTTCCCGACGAAGCAGGGAAAGGATCCCTCATCTCGAGCTACGAGGCGGAAACGGGGCTCCTCTGGATGTGGGCGGGACCCTCGTGATTCCTCTCGAGTGGAGACGGGTATGTCGGGGAACTTCTTGATTTGCACCAAGGGTGTGAAGGAGCCTTTCGAAGTTCCAGAGGTGAGATGTGATCAGCCTCGAGACGCCTCAGCAGAAATGGGCCTCATCTCGCCTGGAGGGGAGAACCTCCTGGATTTTGTCGAGTTGCGGCAGGTCTTCTCGAGTTACGACGGGGACCTCAGGGACCCGCTCTGGTGGCCTCAGGAAAGGCCAGTCCCCATGCGAGTTGCTAGGGGGCCTCTCAGGATTCCTCTCCCGTCCATGCCGGGGCCTCAGTCCTTGTGTGGAGTCGGGGCCGGAACCTGAGGATTCCTCTCCAGTGTTGCCATGGATCTTGGGGTGCTTCTGAGTCTCCCCAGGGGAGTCAGGCCTCGTCTCGAGTGGGGGCATGCACGTGCGCTTTCCTCCCGAGCTGCAGCAGTAGTGTCACGCTTCCTGTCATGTGGATCAAGGGATCTGTGGCTTTCCCTCGAAGCTGCCCCTCGAGGCTTTCCCACGAGTCTTTCCCACAGGGCTGTGCCACGTGCCACCTTGGTGTGAGTAAATCCTCGGCGTGAAAGACGAGCCGGTGAAGGGAAAAGAGGTTCCTCTGGAATGGACTGAGACATCTGGGGGACTCTTGGAAAGGTAGCACGACCCTGGAGTTCCTCTCGCCGTTCCTGTTGAGAGGGCCTCCTCTTGAGATGCGACGGGAACGCCGGGAACTCTTTCCCGACGAAGCAGGGACAGGATCCCTCATCTCGAGCTACGAGGCCGAAACGGGGCTCCTCTGGATGTGGGCGGGACCCTCGTGATTCCTCTCGAGTGGAGACGGGTATGTCGGGGAACTTCTTGATTTGCAGCAAGGGTGTGAAGGAGCCTTTCGAAGTTCCAGAGGTGAGGTGTGATCAGCCTCGAGACGCCTCAGCGGAAATGGGCCTCATCTCGCCTGGAGGGGAGAACCTCCCGGATTTTCTCGAGTTGCGGCAGGTCTTCTCGAGTTACGACGGGGACCTCAGGGACCCGCTCTGGTGGCCTCAGGAAAGGCCAGTCCCCATGCGAGTTGCTAGGGGACCTATCGGGATTCCTCTCCCGTCCATGCCGGGGCCTCAGTCCTTGTGTGGAGTCGGGGCCGGAACCTGAGGATTCCTCTCCAGTGTTGCCATGGATCTTGGGGTGCTTCTGAGTCTCCCCAGGGGAGTCAGGCCTCGTCTCGAGTGGGGGCATGCACGTGCGCTTTCCTCCCGAGCTGCAGCAGTAGTGTCACGCTTCCTGTCACGTGGATCAAGGGATCTGTGGCTTTCCCTCGAGGCTGTCCCTCGAGGCTTTCCCACGAGGCTTTCCCACAGGGCTGTGCCACGTGCCACCTTGGTGTGAGTCGATCCTCGGCATGTAAGACGAGCCGGTGAAGGGAAAAGAGGTCCGTCTGGAATGGACTGAGACATCTGGGGGACTCTTGGAATGGTGGCACGACCTTGGAGTTCCTCTCGCTCTTCCTGTTGAGAGGACCTCCGCTTGAGATGCCACGGGAATGCCGAGAAATCTTTCCCGACGAAGCAGGGAAAGGATCCCTCATCTCGAGCTACGAGGCGGAAACGGGGCTCCTCTGGATGTGGGCGGGACCCTCGTGATTCCTCTCGAGTGGAGACGGGTATGTCGGGGAACTTCTTGATTTGCAGCAAGGGTGTGAAGGAGCCTTTCGAAGTTCCAGAGGTGAGGTGTGATCAGCCTCGAGACGCCTCAGCGGAAATGGGCCTCATCTCGCCTGGAGGGGAGAACCTCCCGGATTTTCTCGAGTTGCGGCAGGTCTTCTCGAGTTACGACGGGGACCTCAGGGACCCGCTCTGGTGGCCTCAGGAAAGGCCAGTCCCCATGCGAGTTGCTAGGGGACCTATCGGGATTCCTCTCCCGTCCATGCCGGGGCCTCAGTCCTTGTGTGGAGTCGGGGCCGGAACCTGAGGATTCCTCTCCAGTGTTGCCATGGATCTTGGGGTGCTTCTGAGTCTCCCCAGGGGAGTCAGGCCTCGTCTCGAGTGGGGGCATGCACGTGCGCTTTCCTCCCGAGCTGCAGCAGTAGTGTCACGCTTCCTGTCACGTGGATCAAGGGATCTGTGGCTTTCCCTCGAGGCTGTCCCTCGAGGCTTTCCCACGAGGCTTTCCCACAGGGCTGTGCCACGTGCCACCTTGGTGTGAGTCGATCCTCGGCATGTAAGACGAGCCGGTGAAGGGAAAAGAGGTCCGTCTGGAATGGACTGAGACATCTGGGGGACTCTTGGAATGGTGGCACGACCTTGGAGTTCCTCTCGCTCTTCCTGTTGAGAGGACCTCCGCTTGAGATGCCACGGGAATGCCGAGAAATCTTTCCCGACGAAGCAGGGAAAGGATCCCTCATCTCGAGCTACGAGGCGGAAACGGGGCTCCTCTGGATGTGGGCGGGACCCTCGTGATTCCTCTCGAGTGGAGACGGGTATGTCGGGGAACTTCTTGATTTGCACCAAGGGTGTGAAGGAGCCTTTCGAAGTTCCAGAGGTGAGATGTGATCAGCCTCGAGACGCCTCAGCAGAAATGGGCCTCATCTCGCCTGGAGGGGAGAACCTCCTGGATTTTGTCGAGTTGCGGCAGGTCTTCTCGAGTTACGACGGGGACCTCAGGGACCCGCTCTGGTGGCCTCAGGAAAGGCCAGTCCCCATGCGAGTTGCTAGGGGGCCTCTCAGGATTCCTCTCCCGTCCATGCCGGGGCCTCAGTCCTTGTGTGGAGTCGGGGCCGGAACCTGAGGATTCCTCTCCAGTGTTGCCATGGATCTTGGGGTGCTTCTGAGTCTCCCCAGGGGAGTCAGGCCTCGTCTCGAGTGGGTGCATGCACGTGCGCTTTCCTCCCGAGCTGCAGCAGTAGTGTCACGCTTCCTGTCATGTGGATCAAGGGATCTGTGGCTTTCCCTCGAAGCTGCCCCTCGAGGCTTTCCCACGAGTCTTTCCCACAGGGCTGTGCCACGTGCCACCTTGGTGTGAGTAAATCCTCGGCGTGAAAGACGAGCCGGTGAAGGGAAAAGAGGTTCCTCTGGAAAAAACTGAGACATCTGGGGGACTCTTGGAAAGGTAGCACGACCCTGGAGTTCCTCTCGCCGTTCCTGTTGAGAGGGCCTCCTCTTGAGATGCGACGGGAACGCCGGGAACTCTTTCCCGACGAAGCAGGGACAGGATCCCTCATCTCGAGCTACGAGGCCGAAACGGGGCTCCTCTGGATGTGGGCGGGACCCTCGTGATTCCTCTCGAGTGGAGACGGGTATGTCGGGGAACTTCTTGATTTGCAGCAAGGGTGTGAAGGAGCCTTTCGAAGTTCCAGAGGTGAGGTGTGATCAGCCTCGAGACGCCTCAGCGGAAATGGGCCTCATCTCGCCTGGAGGGGAGAACCTCCCGGATTTTCTCGAGTTGCGGCAGGTCTTCTCGAGTTACGACGGGGACCTCAGGGACCCGCTCTGGTGGCCTCAGGAAAGGCCAGTCCCCATGCGAGTTGCTAGGGGACCTATCGGGATTCCTCTCCCGTCCATGCCGGGGCCTCAGTCCTTGTGTGGAGTCGGGGCCGGAACCTGAGGATTCCTCTCCAGTGTTGCCATGGATCTTGGGGTGCTTCTGAGTCTCCCCAGGGGAGTCAGGCCTCGTCTCGAGTGGGGGCATGCACGTGCGCTTTCCTCCCGAGCTGCAGCAGTAGTGTCACGCTTCCTGTCACGTGGATCAAGGGATCTGTGGCTTTCCCTCGAGGCTGTCCCTCGAGGCTTTCCCACGAGGCTTTCCCACAGGGCTGTGCCACGTGCCACCTTGGTGTGAGTCGATCCTCGGCATGTAAGACGAGCCGGTGAAGGGAAAAGAGGTCCGTCTGGAATGGACTGAGACATCTGGGGGACTCTTGGAATGGTGGCACGACCTTGGAGTTCCTCTCGCTCTTCCTGTTGAGAGGACCTCCGCTTGAGATGCCACGGGAATGCCGAGAAATCTTTCCCGACGAAGCAGGGAAAGGATCCCTCATCTCGAGCTACGAGGCGGAAACGGGGCTCCTCTGGATGTGGGCGGGACCCTCGTGATTCCTCTCGAGTGGAGACGGGTATGTCGGGGAACTTCTTGATTTGCACCAAGGGTGTGAAGGAGCCTTTCGAAGTTCCAGAGGTGAGATGTGATCAGCCTCGAGACGCCTCAGCAGAAATGGGCCTCATCTCGCCTGGAGGGGAGAACCTCCTGGATTTTGTCGAGTTGCGGCAGGTCTTCTCGAGTTACGACGGGGACCTCAGGGACCCGCTCTGGTGGCCTCAGGAAAGGCCAGTCCCCATGCGAGTTGCTAGGGGGCCTCTCAGGATTCCTCTCCCGTCCATGCCGGGGCCTCAGTCCTTGTGTGGAGTCGGGGCCGGAACCTGAGGATTCCTCTCCAGTGTTGCCATGGATCTTGGGGTGCTTCTGAGTCTCCCCAGGGGAGTCAGGCCTCGTCTCGAGTGGGGGCATGCACGTGCGCTTTCCTCCCGAGCTGCAGCAGTAGTGTCACGCTTCCTGTCACGTGGATCAAGGGATCTGTGGCTTTCCCTCGAGGCTGTCCCTCGAGGCTTTCCCACGAGGCTTTCCCACAGGGCTGTGCCACGTGCCACCTTGGTGTGAGTCGATCCTCGGCGTGAAAGACGAGCCGGTGAAGGGAAAAGAGGTTCCTCTGGAATGGACTGAGACATCTGGGGGACTCTTGGAATGGTGGCACGACCCTGGAGTTCCTCTCGCCGTTCCTGTTGAGAGGGCCTCCTCTTGAGATGCGACGGGAACGCCGGGAACTCTTTCCCGACGAAGCAGGGAAAGGATCTCTGATCTCGAGCTACGAGGCGGAAACGGGGCTCCTCTGGATGTGGGCGGGACCCTCGTGATTCCTCTCGAGTGGAGCCGGCTATGTCGGGGAACTTCTTGATTTGCACCAAGGGTGTGAAGGAGCCTTTCGAAGTTCCAGAGGTGAGATGTGATCAGCCTCGAGACGCCTCAGCAGAAATGGACCTCATCTCGCCTGGAGGGGAGAACCTCCTGGATTTTGTCGAGTTGCGGCAGGTCTTCTCGAGTTACGACGGGGACCTCTGGGACCCGCTCTGGTGGCCTCAGGAAAGGCCAGTCCCCATGCGAGTTGCTAGGGGGCCTCTCAGGATTCCTCTCCCGTCCATGCCGGGGCCTCAGTCCTTGTGTGGAGTCGGGGCCGGAACCTGAGGATTCCTCTCCAGTGTTGCCATGGATCTTGGGGTGCTTCTGAGTCTCCCCAGGGGAGTCAGGCCTCGTCTCGAGTGGGGGCATGCACGTGCGCTTTCCTCCCGAGCTGCAGCAGGAGTGTCACGCTTCCTGTCACGTGGATCAAGTGATCTGTGGCTTTCCCTCGAAGCTGCCCCTCGAGGCTTTCCCACGAGTCTTTCCCACAGGGCTGTGCCACGTGCCACCTTGGTGTGAGTAAATCCTCGGCGTGAAAGACGAGCCGGTGAAGGGAAAAGAGGTTCCTCTGGAATGGACTGAGACATCTGGGGGACTCTTGGAAAGGTAGCACGACCCTGGAGTTCCTCTCGCCGTTCCTGTTGAGAGGGCCTCCTCTTGAGATGCGATGGGAACGCCGGGAACTCTTTCCCGACGAAGCAGGGAAAGGATCCCTCATCTCGAGCTACGAGGCGGAAACGGGGCTTCTCTGGATGTGGGCGGGACCCTCGTGATTCCTCTCGAGTGGAGACGGCTAGGTCGGGGAACTTCTTGATTTGCACCAAGGGTGTGAAGGACCCTTTCGAAGTTCCAGAGGGGAGGTGTGATCAGCCTCGAGACACCTCAGCGGAAATGGGCCTCATCTCGCCTGGAGGGGAGAACCTCCTGGATTTTCTCGAGTTGCGGCAGGTCTTCTCGAGTTACGACGGGGACCTCAGGGACCCGCTCTGGTGGCCTCAGGAAAGGCCAGTCCCCATGCGAGTTGCTAGGGGACCTCTCGGGATTCCTCTCCCGTCCATGCCGGGGCCTCAGTCCTTGTGTGGAGTCGGGGCCGGAAACTGAGGATTCCTCTCCAGTGTTGCCATGGATCTTGGGGTGCTTCTGAGTCTCCCCAGGGGAGTCAGGCCTCGTCTCGAGTGGGGGCATGCACGTGGGCTTTCCTCCCGAGCTGCAGCAGTAGTGTCACGCTTCCTGTCACGTGGATCCAGGGATTGTGGCTTTCCCTCGAGGCTGTCCCTCGAGGCTTTCCCACGAGGCTTTCCCACAGGGCTGTGCCACGTGCCACCTTGGTGTGAGTCGATCCTCGGCGTGAAAGACGAGCCGGTGAAGGGAAAAGAGGTTCCTCTGGAATGGACTGAGACATCTGGGGGACTCTTGGAATGGTGGCACGACCCTGGAGTTCCTCTCGCCGTTCCTGTTGAGAGGGCCTCCTCTTGAGATGCGACGGGAACGCCGGGAACTCTTTCCCGACGAAGCAGGGAAAGGATCCCTCATCTCGAGCTACGAGGCGGAAACAGGGCTCCGCTGGATGTGGGCGGGACCCTCGTGATTCCTCTCGAGTGGAGACGGCTAGGTCGGGGAACTTCTTGATTTGCAGCAAGGGTGTGAAGGACCCTTTCGAAGTTCCAGAGGTGAGGTGTGATCAGCCTCGAGACGCCTCAGTGGAAATGGGCCTCATCTCGCCTGGAGGGGAGAACCTCCTGGATTTTCTCGAGTTGCGGCAGGTCTTCTCGAGTTACGACGGGGACCTCAGGGACCCGCTCTGGTGGCCTCAGGAAATGGCAGTCCCCATGCGAGTTGCTAGGGGACCTCTCGAGATTCCTCTCCCGTCCATGCCGGGGCCTCAGTCCTTGTGTGGAGTCGGGGCCGGAACCTGAGGATTCCTCTCCAGTGTTGCCATGGATCTTGGGGTGCTTCTGAGTCTCCCCAGGGGAGTCAGGCCTCGTCTCGAATGGGGGCATGCACGTGCGCTTTCCTCCCGAGCTGCAGCAGTAGTGTCACGCTTCCTGTCACGTGGATCCAGGGATTGTGGCTTTCCCTCGAGGCTGTCCCTCGAGGCTTTCCCACGAGGCTTTCCCACAGGGCTGTGCCACGTGCCACCTTGGTGGGAGTCGATCCTCGGCGTGAAAGACGAGCCGGTGAAGGGAAAAGAGGTTCCTCTGTAATGGACTGAGACATCTGGGGGACTCTTGGAATGGTGGCACGACCCTGGAGTTCCTCTCGCCGTTCCTGTTGAGAGGGCCTCCTCTTGAGATGCGACGGGAACGCCGGGAACTCTTTCCCGACGAAGCAGGGAAAGGATCCCTCATCTCGAGCTACGAGGCGGAAACGGGGCTCCTCTGGATGTGGGCGGGACCCTCGTGATTCCTCTCGAGTGGAGACGGCTAGGTCGGGGAACTTCTTGATTTGCACCAAGGGTGTGAAGGACCCTTTCGAAATTCCAGAGGGGAGGTGTGATCAGCCTCGAGACGCCTCAGCGGAAATGGGCCTCATCTCGCCTGGAGGGGAGAACCTCCTGGATTTTCTCGAGTTGCGGCAGGTCTTCTCGAGTTACGACGGGGACCTCAGGGACCCGCTCTGGTGGCCTCAGGAAAGGCCAGTCCCCATGCGAGTTGCTAGGGGACCTCTCGGGATTCCTCTCCCGTCCATGCCGGGGCCTCAGTCCTTGTGTGGAGTCGGGGCCGGAACCTGAGGATTCCTCTCCAGTGTTGCCATGGATCTTGGGGTGGTTCTGAGACTCCCCAGGGGAGTCAGGCCTCGTCTCGAGTGGGGGCATGCACGTGCGCTTTCCTCCCGAGCTGCAGCAGTAGTGTCACGCTTCCTGTCACGTGGATCAAGGGATCTGTGGCTTTCCCTCGAGGCTGTCCCTCGAGGCTTTCCCACGAGGCTTTCCCACAGGGCTGTGCCACGTGCCACCTTGGTGGGAGTCGATCCTCGGCGTGAAAGACGAGCCGGTGAAGGGAAAAGAGGTTCCTCTGGAATGGACTGAGACATCTGGGGGACTCTTGGAATGGTGGCACGACCCAGGAGTTCCTCTCGCCGTTCCTGTTGAGAGGGCCTCCTCTTGAGATGCGACGGGAACGCCGGGAACTCTTTCCCGACGAAGCAGGGAAAGGATCCCTCATCTCGAGCTACGAGGCGGAAACGGGGCCCCTCTGGATGTGGGCGGGACCCTCGTGATTCCTCTCGAGTGGAGACGGCTAGGTCGGGGAACTTCTTGATTTGCACCAAGGGTGTGAAGGACCCTTTCGAAGTTCCAGAGGGGAGGTGTGATCAGCCTCGAGACGCCTCAGCGGAAATGGGCCTCATCTCGCCTGGAGGGGAGAACCTCCTGGATTTTCTCGAGTTGCGGCAGGTCTTCTCGAGTTACGACGGGGACCTCAGGGACCCGCTCTGGTGGCCTCAGGAAAGGCCAGTCCCCATGCGAGTTGCTAGGGGACCTCTCGGGATTCCTCTCCCGTCCATGCCGGGGCCTCAGTCCTTGTGTGGAGTCGGGGCCGGAACCTGAGGATTCCTCTCCAGTGTTGCCATGGATCTTGGGGTGCTTCTGAGTCTCCCCAGGGGAGTCAGGCCTCGTCTCGAGTGGGGGCATGCACGTGCGCTTTCCTCCCGAGCTGCAGCAGTAGTGTCACGCTTCCTGTCACGTGGATCAAGGGATCTGTGGCTTTCCCTCGAGGCTGTCCCTCGAGGCTTTCCCACGAGGCTTTCCCACAGGGCTGTGCCACGTGCCACCTTGGTGTGAGTCGATCCTCGGCGTGAAAGACGAGCCAGTGAAGGGAAAAGAGGTTCCTCTGGAATGGACTGAGACATCTGGGGGACTCTTGGAATGGTGGCACGACCCTGGAGTTCCTCTCGCCGTTCCTGTTGAGAGGGCCTCCTCTTGAGATGCGACGGGAACGCCGGGAACTCTTTCCCGACGAAGCAGGGACAGGATCCCTCATCTCGAGCTACGAGGCGGAAACGGGGCTCGTCTGGATGTGGGCGGGACCCTCGTGATTCCTCTCGAGTGGAGACGGGTATGTCGGGGAACTTCTTGATTTGCACCAAGGGTGTGAAAGAGCCTTTCGAAGTTCCAGAGGTGAGGTGTGATCAGCCTCGAGACGCCTCAGCGGAAATGGGCCTCCTCTCGCCTGGAGGGGAGAACCTCCTGGATTTTCTCGAGTTGCAGCAGGTCTTCTCGAGTTACGACGGGGACCTCAGGGACCCGCTCTGGTGGCCTCAGGAAAGGCCAGTCCCCATGCGAGTTGCTAGGGGACCTCTCGGGATTCCTCTCCCGTCCATGCCGCGGCCTCAGTCCTTGTGTGGAGTCGGGGCCGGAACCTGAGGATTCCTCTCCAGTGTTGCCATGGATCTTGGGGTGCTTCTGAGTCTCCCCAGGGGAGTCAGGCCTCGTCTCGAGTGGGGGCATGCACGTGCGCTTTCCTCCCGAGCTGCAGCAGTAGTGTCACGCTTCCTGTCACGTGGATCAAGGGATCTGTGGCTTTCCCTCGAGGCTGTCCCTCGAGGCTTTCCCACGAGGCTTTCCCACAGGGCTGTGCCACGTGCCACCTTGGTGTGAGTCGATCCTCGGCGTGAAAGACGAGCCGGTGAAGGGAAAAGAGGTTCCTCTGGAATGGACTGAGACATCTGGGGGACTCTTGGAATGGTGGCACGACCCTGGAGTTCCTCTCGCCGTTCCTGTTGAGAGGGCCTCCTCTTGAGATGCGACGGGAACGCCGGGAACTCTTTCCCGACGAAGCAGGGAAAGGATCCCTCATCTCGAGCTACGAGGCGGAAACGGGGCTCCTCTGGATGTGGGCGGGACCCTCGTGATTCCTCTCGAGTGGAGACGGGTATGTCGGGGAACTTCTTGATTTGCACCAAGGGTGTGAAGGACCCTTTCGAAGTTCCAGAGGGGAGGTGTGATCAGCCTCGAGACGCCTCAGCGGAAATGGGCCTCATCTCGCCTGGAGGGGAGAACCTCCTGGATTGTCTCGAGTTGCGGCAGGTCTTCTCGAGTTACGACGGGGACCTCAGGGACCCGCTCTGGTGGCCTAAGGAAAGGCCAGTCCCCATGCGAGTTGCTAGGGGACCTCTCGGGATTCCTCTCCCGTCAATGCCGGGGCCTCAGTCCTTGTGTGGAGTCGGGGCCGGAACCTGAGGATTCCTCTCCAGTGTTGCCATGGATCTTGGGGTGCTTCTGAGTCTCCCTAGGGGAGTCAGGCCTCGTCTCGAGTGGGGGCATGCACATGCGCTTTCCTCCCGAGCTGCAGCAGTAGTGTCACGCTTCCTGTCACGTGGATCAAGGGATCTGTGGCTTTCCCTCGAGGCTGTCCCTCGAGGCTTTCCCACGAGGCTTTCCCACAGGGCTGTGCCACGTGCCACCTTGGTGTGAGTCGATCCTCGGCGTGAAAGACGAGCCGGTGAAGGGAAAAGAGGTTCCTCTGGAATGGACTGAGACATCTGGGGGACTCTTGGAATGGTGGCACGACCCTGGAGTTCCTCTCGCCGTTCCTGTTGAGAGGGCCTCCTCTTGAGATGCGACGGGAACGCCGGGAACTCTTTCCCGACGAAGCAGGGAAAGGATCCCTCATCTCGAGCTACGAGGCGGAAACGGGGCTCGTCTGGATGTGGGCGGGACCCTCGTGATTCCTCTCGAGTGGAGACGGGTATGTCGGGGAACTTCTTGATTTGCACCAAGGGTGTGAAGGACCCTTTCGAAGTTCCAGAGGGGAGGTGTGATCAGCCTCGAGACGCCTCAGCGGAAATGGGCCTCATCTCGCCTGGAGGGGAGAACCTCCTGGATTGTCTCGAGTTGCGGCAGGTCTTCTCGAGTTACGACGGGGACCTCAGGGACCCGCTCTGGTGGCCTAAGGAAAGGCCAGTCCCCATGCGAGTTGCTAGGGGACCTCTCGGGATTCCTCTCCCGTCCATGCCGGGGCCTCAGTCCTTGTGTGGAGTCGGGGCCGGAACCTGAGGATTCCTCTCCAGTGTTGCCATGGATCTTGGGGTGCTTCTGAGTCTCCCCAGGGGAGTCAGGCCTCGTCTCGAGTGGGGGCATGCACGTGCGCTTTCCTCCCGAGCTGCAGCAGTAGTGTCACGCTTCCTGTCACGTGGATTAAGGGATCTGTGGCTTTCCCTCGAGGCTGTCCCTCGAGGCTTTCCCACGAGGCTTTCCCACAGGGCTGTGCCACGTGCCACCTTGGTGTGAGTCGATCCTCGGTGTGAAAGACGAGCCGGTGAAGGGAAAAGAGGTTCCTCTGGAATGGACTGAGACATCTGGGGGACTCTAGGAATGGTGGCACGACCCAGGAGTTCCTCTCGCCGTTCCTGTTGAGAGGGCCTCCTCTTGAGATGCGACGGGAACGCCGGGAAATCTTTCCCGACGAAGCAGGGAAAGGATCCCTCATCTCGAGCTACGAGGCGGAAACGGGGCTCCTCTGGATGTGGGCGGGACCCTCGTGATTCCTCTCGAGTGGAGACGGCTAGGTCGGGGAACTTCTTGATTTGCACCAAGGGTGTGAAGGACCCTTTCGAAGTTCCAGAGGGGAGGTGTGATCAGCCTCGAGACGCCTCAGCGGAAATGGGCCTCCTCTCGCCTGGAGGGGAGAACCTCCTGGATTTTCTCGAGTTGCGGCAGGTCTTCTCGAGTTACGACGGGGACCTCAGGGACCCGCTCTGGTGGCCTAAGGAAAGGCCAGTCCCCATGCGAGTTGCTAGGGGACCTCTCGGGATTCCTCTCCCGTCAATGCCGGGGCCTCAGTCCTTGTGTGGAGTCGGGGCCGGAACCTGAGGATTCCTCTCCAGTGTTGCCATGGATCTTGGGGTGCTTCTGAGTCTCCCTAGGGGAGTCAGGCCTCGTCTCGAGTGGGGGCATGCACATGCGCTTTCCTCCCGAGCTGCAGCAGTAGTGTCACGCTTCCTGTCACGTGGATCAAGGGATCTGTGGCTTTCCCTCGAGGCTGTCCCTCGAGGCTTTCCCACGAGGCTTTCCCACAGGGCTGTGCCACGTGCCACCTTGGTGTGAGTCGATCCTCAGCGTGAAAGACGAGCCGGTGAAGGGAAAAGAGGTTCCTCTGGAATGGACTGAGACATCTGGGGGACTCTTGGAATGGTGGCACGACCCTGGAGTTCCTCTCGCCGTTCCTGTTGAGAGGGCCTCCTCTTGAGATGCGACGGGAACGCCGGGAACTCTTTCCCGACGAAGCAGGGAAAGGATCCCTCATCTCGAGCTACGAGGCGGAAACGGGGCTCGTCTGGATGTGGGCGGGACCCTCGTGATTCCTCTCGAGTGGAGACGGGTATGTCGGGGAACTTCTTGATTTGCACCAAGGGTGTGAAGGACCCTTTCGAAGTTCCAGAGGGGAGGTGTGATCAGCCTCGAGACGCCTCAGCGGAAATGGGCCTCATCTTGCCTGGAGGGGAGAACCTCCTGGATTGTCTCGAGTTGCGGCAGGTCTTCTCGAGTTACGACGGGGACCTCAGGGACCCGCTCTGGTGGCCTAAGGAAAGGCCAGTCCCCATGCGAGTTGCTAGGGGACCTCTCGGGATTCCTCTCCCGTCCATGCCGGGGCCTCAGTCCTTGTGTGGAGTCGGGGCCGGAACCTGAGGATTCCTCTCCAGTGTTGCCATGGATCTTGGGGTGCTTCTGAGTCTCCCCAGGGGAGTCAGGCCTCGTCTCGAGTGGGGGCATGCACGTGCGCTTTCCTCCCGAGCTGCAGCAGTAGTGTCACGCTTCCTGTCACGTGGATTAAGGGATCTGTGGCTTTCCCTCGAGGCTGTCCCTCGAGGCTTTCCCACGAGGCTTTCCCACAGGGCTGTGCCACGTGCCACCTTGGTGTGAGTCGATCCTCGGTGTGAAAGACGAGCCGGTGAAGGGAAAAGAGGTTCCTCTGGAATGGACTGAGACATCTGGGGGACTCTAGGAATGGTGGCACGACCCAGGAGTTCCTCTCGCCGTTCCTGTTGAGAGGGCCTCCTCTTGAGATGCGACGGGAACGCCGGGAAATCTTTCCCGACGAAGCAGGGAAAGGATCCCTCATCTCGAGCTACGAGGCGGAAACGGGGCTCCTCTGGATGTGGGCGGGACCCTCGTGATTCCTCTCGAGTGGAGACGGCTAGGTCGGGGAACTTCTTGATTTGCACCAAGGGTGTGAAGGACCCTTTCGAAGTTCCAGAGGGGAGGTGTGATCAGCCTCGAGACGCCTCAGCGGAAATGGGCCTCCTCTCGCCTGGAGGGGAGAACCTCCTGGATTTTCTCGAGTTGCGGCAGGTCTTCTCGAGTTACGACGGGGACCTCAGGGACCCGCTCTGGTGGCCTCAGTAAAGGCCAGTCCCCATGCGAGTTGCTAGGGGACCTCTCGGGATTCCTCTCCCGTCCAGCCCGGGGCCTCAGTCCTTGTGTGGAGTCGGGGCCAGAACCTGAGGATTCCTCTCCAGTGTTGCCATGGATCTTGGGGTGCTTCTGAGTCTCCCCAGGGGAGTCAGGCCTCGTCTCGAGTGGGGGCATGCACGTGCGCTTTCCTCCCGAGCTGCAGCAGTAGTGTCACGCTTCCTGTCACGTGGATCAAGGGATCTGTGGCTTTCCCTCGAGGCTGTCCCTCGAGGCTTTCCCACGAGGCTTTCCCACAGGGCTGTGCCACGTGCCACCTTGGTGTGAGTCGATCCTCGGCGTGAAAGACGAGCCGGTGAAGGGAAAAGAGGTTCCTCTGGAATGGACTGAGACATCTGGGGGACTCTTGGAATGGTGGCACGACCCTGGAGTTCCTCTCGCCGTTCCTGTTGAGAGGGCCTCCTCTTGAGATGCGACGGGAACGCCGGGAACTCTTTCCCGACGAAGCAGGGAAAGGATCCCTCATCTCGAGCTACGAGGCGGAAACGGGGCTCCTCTGGATGTGGGCGGGACCCTCGTGATTCCTCTCGAGTGGAGACGGATAGGTCGGGGAACTTCTTGATTTGCACCAAGGGTGTGAAGGACCCTTTCGAAGTTCCAGAGGGGAGGTGTGATCAGCCTCGAGACGCCTCAGCGGAAATGGGCCTCCTCTCGCCTGGAGGGGAGAACCTCCTGGATTTTCTCGAGTTGCGGCAGGTCTTCTCGAGATACGACGGGGACCTCAGGGACCCGCTCTGGTGGCCTCAGGAAAGGCCAGTCCCCATGCGAGTTTCTAGGGGACCTCTCGGGATTCCTCTCCCGTCCAGCCCGGGGCCTCAGTCCTTGTGTGGAGTCGGGGCCGGAACCTGAGGATTCCTCTCCAGTGTTGCCATGGATCTTGGGGTGCTTCGGAGTCTCATCAGGGGAGTCAGGCCTCGTCTCGAGTGGGGGCATGCACGTGCGCTTTCCTCCCGAGCTGCAGCAGTAGTGTCACGCTTCCTGTCACGTGGATCAAGGGATCTGTGGCTTTCCCTCGAGGCTGTCCCTCGAGGCTTTCCCACGAGGCTTTCCCACAGGGCTGTGCCACGTGCCACCTTGGTGGGAGTCGATCCTCGGCGTGAAAGACGAGCCGGTGAAGGGAAAAGAGGTTCGTCTGGAATGGACTGAGACATCTGGGGGACTCTTGGAATGGTGGCACGACCCTGGAGTTCCTCTCGCCGTTCCTGTTGAGAGGGCCTCCTCTTGAGATGCGACGGGAACGCCGGGAACTCTTTCCCGACGAAGCAGGGAAAGGATCCCTCATCTCGAGCTACGAGGCGGAAACGGGGCTCGTCTGGATGTGGGCGGGACCCTCGTGATTCCTCTCGAGTGGAGACGGGTATGTCGGGGAACTTCTTGATTTGCAGCAAGGGTGTGAAGGACCCTTTCGAAGTTCCAGAGGTGAGGTGTGATCAGCCTCGAGACGCCTCAGCGGAAATGGGCCTCATCTCGCCTGGAGGGGAGAACCTCCTGGATTTTCTCGAGTTGCGGCAGGTCTTCTCGAGTTACGACGGGGACCTCAGGGACCCGCTCTGGTGGCCTCAGGAAAGGCCAGTCCCCATGCGAGTTGCTAGGGGACCTCTCGGGATTCCTCTCCCGTCCATGCCGGGGCCTCAGTCCTTGTGTGGAGTCGGGGCCGGAACCTGAGGATTCCTCTCCAGTGTTGCCATGGATCTTGGGGTGCTTCTGAGTCTCCCCAGGGGAGTCAGGCCTCGTCTCGAGTGGGGGCATGCACGTGCGCTTTCCTCCCGAGCTGCAGCAGTAGTGTCACGCTTCCTGTCACGTGGATCAAGGGATCTGTGGCTTTCCCTCGAGGCTGTCCCTCGAGGCTTTCCCACGAGGCTTTCCCACAGGGCTGTGCCACGTGCCACCTTGGTGTGAGTCGATCCTCGGCGTGAAAGACGAGCCGGTGAAGGGAAAAGAGGTTCCTCTGGAATGGACTGAGACATCTGGGGGACTCTTGGAATGGTGGCACGACCCTGGAGTTCCTCTCGCCGTTCCTGTTGAGAGGGCCTCCTCTTGAGATGCGACGGGAACGCCGGGAACTCTTTCCCGACGAAGCAGGGAAAGGATCCCTCATCTCGAGCTACGAGGCGGAAACGGGGCTCCTCTGGATGTGGGCGGGACCCTCGTGATTCCTCTCGAGTGGAGACGGGTATGTCGGGGAACTTCTTGATTTGCAGCAAGGGTGTGAAGGACCCTTTCGAAGTTTCAGAGGTGAGGTGTGATCAGCCTCGAGACGCCTCAGCGGAAATGGGCCTCATCTCGCCTGGAGGGGAGAACCTCCTGGATTTTCTCGAGTTGCGGCAGGTCTTCTCGAGTTACGACGGGGACCTCAGGGACCCGCTCTGGTGGCCTCAGGAAAGGCCAGTCCCCATGCGAGTTGCTAGGGGACCTCTCGGGATTCCTCTCCCGTCCAGGCCGGGGCCTCAGTCCTTGTGTGGAGTCGGGGCCGGAACCTGAGGATTCCTCTCCAGTGTTGCCATGGATCTTGGGGTGCTTCTGAGTCTCCCCAGGGGAGTCAGGCCTCGTCTCGAGTGGGGGCATGCACGTGCGCTTTCCTCCCGAGCTGCAGCAGTAGTGTCACGCTTCCTGTCACGTGGATCAAGGGATCTGTGGCTTTCCCTCGAGGCTGTCCCTCGAGGCTTTCCCACGAGGCTTTCCCACAGGGCTGTGCCACGTGCCACCTTGGTGTGAGTCGATCCTCGTCGTGAAAGACGAGCCGGTGAAGGGAAAAGAGGTTCCTCTGGAATGGACTGAGACATCTGGGGGACTCTTGGAATGGTGGCACGACCCTGGAGTTCCTCTCGCCGTTCCTGTTGAGAGGGCCTCCTCTTGAGATGCGACGGGAACGCCAGGAACTCTTTCCCGACCAAGCAGGGAAAGGATCCCTCATCTCGAGCTACGAGGCGGAAACGGGGCTCCTCTGGATGTGGGCGGGACCCTCGTGATTCCTCTCGAGTGGAGACGGGTATGTCGGGGAACTTCTTGATTTGCAGCAAGGGTGTGAAGGACCCTTTCGAAGTTCCAGAGGGGAGGTGTGATCAGCCTCGAGACGCCTCAGCGGAAATGGGCCTCATCTCGCCTGGAGGGGAGAACCTCCTGGATTGTCTCGAGTTGCGGCAGGTCTTCTCGAGTTACGACGGGGACCTCAGGGACCCGCTCTGGTGGCCTCAGGAAAGGCCAGTCCCCATGCGAGTTGCTAGGGGACCTCTCGGGATTCCTCTCCCGTCCGTGCTGGGGCCTCAGTCCTTGTGTGGAGTCGGGGCCGGTACCTGAGGATTCCTCTCCAGTGTTGCCATGGATCTTGGGGTGCTTCTGAGTCTCCCCAGGGGAGTCAGGCCTCGTCTCGAGTGGGGGCATGCACGTGCGCTTTCCTCCCGAGCTGCAGCAGTAGTGTCACGCTTCCTGTCACGTGGATCAAGGGATCTGTGGCTTTCCCTTGAGGCTGTTCCTCGAGGCTTTCCCACGAGGCTTTCCCACAGGGCTGTGCCACGTGCCACCTTGGTGTGAGTCGATCCTCGGCGTGAAAGACGAGCCGGTGAAGGGAAAAGAGGTTCCTCTGGAATGGACTGAGACATCTGGGGGCCTCTTGGAATGGTGGTACGACTCTGGAGTTCCTCTCGCCGTTCCTGTTGAGAGGGCCTCCTCTTGAGATGCGACGGGAACGCCGGGAAATCTTTCCCGACGAAGCAGGGAAAGGATCCCTCATCTCGAGCTACGAGGCGGAAACGGGGCTCCTCTGGATATGGGCGGGACCCTCGTGATTCCTCTCGAGTGGAGACGGGTATGTCGGGGAACTTCTTGATTTGCACCAAGGGTGTGAAGGACCCTTTCGAAGTTCCAGAGGTGAGGTGTGATCAGCCTCGAGACGCCTCAGCGGAAATGGGCCTCATCTCGCCTGAAGGGGAGAACCTCCTGGATTTTCTCGAGTTGCGGCAGGTCTTCTTGAGTTACGACGGGGACCTCAGGGACCTGCACTGGTGGCCTCAGGAAAGGCCAGTCCCCATGCGAGTTGCTAGGGGACCTCTCGGGATTCCTCTCCCGTCCATGCCGGGGCCTCAGTCCTTGTGTGGAGTCGGGGCCGGAACCTGAGGATTCCTCTCCAGTGTTGCCATGGATCTTGGGGTGCTTCTGAGTCTCCCCAGGGGAGTCAGGCCTCGTCTCGTGTGGGGGCATGCACGTGCGCTTTCCTCCCGAGCTGCAGCAGTAGTGTCACGCTTCCTGTCACGTGGATCAAGGGATCTGTGGCTTTCCCTCGAGGCTGTCCCTCGAGGCTTTCCCACGAGGCTTTCCCACAGGGCTGTGCCACGTGCCACCTTGGTGTGAGTCGATCCTCGGCGTGAAAGACGAGCCGGTGAAGGGAAAAGAGGTTCCTCTGGAATGGACTGAGACATCTGGGGGACTCTTGGAATGGTGGCACGACCCTGGAGTTCCTCTCGCCGTTCCTGTTGAGAGGGCCTCCTCTTGAGATGCGACGGGAACGCCGGGAACTCTTTCCCGACGAAGCAGGGAAAGGATCCCTCATCTCGAGCTACGAGGTGGAAACGGGGCTCCTCTGGATGTGGGCGGGACCCTCGTGATTCCTCTCGAGTGGAGACGGGTATGTCGGGGAACTTCTTGATTTGCAGCAAGGGTGTGAAGGACCCTTTCGAAGTTCCAGAGGGGAGGTGTGATCAGCCTCGAGACGCCTCAGCGGAAATGGGCCTCATCTCGCCTGGAGGGGAGAACCTCCTGGATTGTCTCGAGTTGCGGCAGGTCTTCTCGAGTTACGACGGGGACCTCAGGGACCCGCTCTGGTGGCCTCAGGAAAGGCCTGTCCCCATGCGAGTTGCTAGGGGACCTCTCGGGATTCCTCTCCCGTCAATGCTGGGGCCTCAGTCCTTGTGTGGAGTCGGGGCCGGAACCTGAGGATTCCTCTCCAGTGTTGCCATGGATCTTGGGGTGCTTCTGAGTCTCCCCAGGGGAGTCAGGCCTCGTCTCGAGTGGGGGCATGCACGTGCGCTTTCCTCCCGAGCTGCAGCAGTAGTGTCACGCTTCCTGTCACGTGGATCAAGGGATCTGTGGCTTTCCTTCGAGGCTGTCCCTCGAGGCTTTCCCACGAGGCTTTCCCACAGGGCTGTGCCACGTGCCACCTTGGTGTGAGTCGATCCTCGGCGTGAAAGACGAGCCGGTGAAGGGAAAAGAGGTTCCTCTGGAATGGACTGAGACATCTGGGGGACTCTTGGAATGCTGGCACGACCCTGGAGTTCCTCTCGCCGTTCCTGTTGAGAGGGCCTCCTCTTGAGATGCGACGGGAACGCCGGGAACTCTTTCCCGACGAAGCAGGGAAAGGATCCCTCATCTCGAGCTACGAGGCGGAAACGGGGCTCCTCTGGATGTGGGCGGGACCCTCGTGATTCCTCTCGAGTGGAGACGGGTATGTCGGGGAACTTCTTGATTTGCAGCAAGGGTGTGAAGGACCCTTTCGAAGTTCCAGAGGGGAGGTGTGATCAGCCTCGAGACGCCTCAGCGGAAATGGGCCTCATCTCGCCTGGAGGGGAGAACCTCCTGGATTGTCTCGAGTTGCGGCAGGTCTTCTCGAGTTACGACGGGGACCTCAGGGACCCGCTCTGGTGGCCTAAGGAAAGGCCAGTCCCCATGCGAGTTGCAAGGGGACCTCTCGGGATTCCTCTCCCGTCCATGCCGGGGCCTCAGTCCTTGTGTGGAGTCGGGGCCGGAACCTGAGGATTCCTCTCCAGTGTTGCCATGGATCTTGGGGTGCTTCTGAGTCTCCCCAGGGGAGTCAGGCCTCGTCTCGAGTGGGGGCATGCACGTGCGCTTTCCTCCCGAGCTGCAGCAGTAGTGTCACGCTTCCTGTCACGTGGATCAAGGGATCTGTGGCTTTCCCTCGAGGCTGTCCCTCGAGGCTTTCCCACGAGGCTTTCCCACAGGGCTGTGCCACGTGCCACCTTGGTGTGAGTCGATCCTCGGCGTGAAAGACGAGCCGGTGAAGGGAAAAGAGGTTCCTCTGGAATGGACTGAGACATCTGGGGGCCTCTTGGAATGGTGGTACGACTCTGGAGTTCCTCTCGCCGTTCCTGTTGAGAGGGCCTCCTCTTGAGATGCGACGGGAACGCCGGGAAATCTTTCCCGACGAAGCAGGGAAAGGATCCCTCATCTCGACCTACGAGGCGGAAACGGGGCTCCTCTGGATATGGGCGGGACCCTCGTGATTCCTCTCGAGTGGAGACGGGTATGTCGGGGAACTTCTTGATTTGCACCAAGGGTGTGAAGGACCCTTTCGAAGTTCCAGAGGTGAGGTGTGATCAGCCTCGAGACGCCTCAGCGGAAATGGGCCTCATCTCGCCTGGAGGGGAGAACCTCCTGGATTTTGTCGAGTTGCGGCAGGTCTTCTCGAGTTACGACGGGGACCTCAGGGACCCGCTCTGGTGGCCTCAGGAAAGGCCAGTCCCCATGCGAGTTGCTAGGGGACCTCTCGGGATTCCTCTCCCGTCCATGCCGGGGCCTCAGTCCTTGTGTGGAGTCGGGGCCGGAACCTGAGGATTCCTCTCCAGTGTTGCCATGGATCTTGGGGTGCTTCTGAGTCTCCCCAGGGGAGTCAGGCCTCGTCTCGAGTGGGGGCATGCACGTGCGCTTTCCTCCCGAGCTGCAGCAGTAGTGTCACGCTTCCTGTCACGTGGATCAAGGGATCTGTGGCTTTCCCTCGAGGCTGTCCCTCGAGGCTTTCCCACGAGGCTTTCCCACAGGGCTGTGCCACGTGCCACCTTGGTGTGAGTCGATCCTCGGCGTGAAAGACGAGCCGGTGAAGGGAAAAGAGGTTCCTCTGGAATGGACTGAGACATCTGGGGGACTCTTGGAATGGTGGCACGACCCTGGAGTTCCTCTCGCCGTTCCTGTTGAGAGGGCCTCCTCTTGAGATGCGACGGGAACGCCAGGAACTCTTTCCCGACCAAGCAGGGAAAGGATCCCTCATCTCGAGCTACGAGGCGGAAACGGGGCTCCTCTGGATGTGGGCGGGACCCTCGTGATTCCTCTCGAGTGGAGACGGGTATGTCGGGGAACTTCTTGATTTGCACCAAGGGTGTGAAGGACCCTTTCGAAGTTCCAGAGGGGAGGTGTGATCAGCCTCGAGACGCCTCAGCGGAAATGGGCCTCATCTCGCCTGGAGGGGAGAACCTCCTGGATTGTCTCGAGTTGCGGCAGGTCTTCTCGAGTTACGACGGGGACCTCAGGGACCCGCTCTGGTGGCCTAAGGAAAGGCCAGTCCCCATGCGAGTTGCTAGGGGACCTCTCGGGATTCCTCTCCCGTCCATGCCGGGGCCTCAGTCCTTGTGTGGAGTCGGGGCCGGAACCTGAGGATTCCTCTCCAGTGTTGCCATGGATCTTGGGGTGCTTCTGAGTCTCCCCAGGGGAGTCAGGCCTCGTCTCGAGTGGGGGCATGCACGTGCGCTTTCCTCCCGAGCTGCAGCAGTAGTGTCACGCTTCCTGTCACGTGGATCAAGGGATCTGTGGCTTTCCCTCGAGGCTGTCCCTCGAGGCTTTCCCACGAGGCTTTCCCACAGGGCTGTGCCACGTGCCACCTTGGTGTGAGTCGATCCTCGGCGTGAAAGACGAGCCGGTGAAGGGAAAAGAGGTTCCTCTGGAATGGACTGAGACATCTGGGGGACTCTTGGAATGCTGGCACGACCCTGGAGTTCCTCTCGCCGTTCCTGTTGAGAGGGCCTCCTCTTGAGATGCGACGGGAACGCCGGGAACTCTTTCCCGACGAAGCAGGGAAAGGATCCCTCATCTCGAGCTACGAGGCGGAAACGGGGCTCCTCTGGATGTGGGCGGGACCCTCGTGATTCCTCTCGAGTGGAGACGGGTATGTCGGGGAACTTCTTGATTTGCAGCAAGGGTGTGAAGGACCCTTTCGAAGTTCCAGAGGGGAGGTGTGATCAGCCTCGAGACGCCTCAGCGGAAATGGGCCTCATCTCGCCTGGAGGGGAGAACCTCCTGGATTGTCTCGAGTTGCGGCAGGTCTTCTCGAGTTACGACGGGGACCTCAGGGACCCGCTCTGGTGGCCTAAGGAAAGGCCAGTCCCCATGCGAGTTGCAAGGGGACCTCTCGGGATTCCTCTCCCGTCCATGCCGGGGCCTCAGTCCTTGTGTGGAGTCGGGGCCGGAACCTGAGGATTCCTCTCCAGTGTTGCCATGGATCTTGGGGTGCTTCTGAGTCTCCCCAGGGGAGTCAGGCCTCGTCTCGAGTGGGGGCATGCACGTGCGCTTTCCTCCCGAGCTGCAGCAGTAGTGTCACGCTTCCTGTCACGTGGATCAAGGGATCTGTGGCTTTCCCTCGAGGCTGTCCCTCGAGGCTTTCCCACGAGGCTTTCCCACAGGGCTGTGCCACGTGCCACCTTGGTGTGAGTCGATCCTCGGCGTGAAAGACGAGCCGGTGAAGGGAAAAGAGGTTCCTCTGGAATGGACTGAGACATCTGGGGGCCTCTTGGAATGGTGGTACGACTCTGGAGTTCCTCTCGCCGTTCCTGTTGAGAGGGCCTCCTCTTGAGATGCGACGGGAACGCCGGGAAATCTTTCCCGACGAAGCAGGGAAAGGATCCCTCATCTCGACCTACGAGGCGGAAACGGGGCTCCTCTGGATATGGGCGGGACCCTCGTGATTCCTCTCGAGTGGAGACGGGTATGTCGGGGAACTTCTTGATTTGCACCAAGGGTGTGAAGGACCCTTTCGAAGTTCCAGAGGTGAGGTGTGATCAGCCTCGAGACGCCTCAGCGGAAATGGGCCTCATCTCGCCTGGAGGGGAGAACCTCCTGGATTTTGTCGAGTTGCGGCAGGTCTTCTCGAGTTACGACGGGGACCTCAGGGACCCGCTCTGGTGGCCTCAGGAAAGGCCAGTCCCCATGCGAGTTGCTAGGGGACCTCTCGGGATTCCTCTCCCGTCCATGCCGGGGCCTCAGTCCTTGTGTGGAGTCGGGGCCGGAACCTGAGGATTCCTCTCCAGTGTTGCCATGGATCTTGGGGTGCTTCTGAGTCTCCCCAGGGGAGTCAGGCCTCGTCTCGAGTGGGGGCATGCACGTGCGCTTTCCTCCCGAGCTGCAGCAGTAGTGTCACGCTTCCTGTCACGTGGATCAAGGGATCTGTGGCTTTCCCTCGAGGCTGTCCCTCGAGGCTTTCCCACGAGGCTTTCCCACAGGGCTGTGCCACGTGCCACCTTGGTGTGAGTCGATCCTCGGCGTGAAAGACGAGCCGGTGAAGGGAAAAGAGGTTCCTCTGGAATGGACTGAGACATCTGGGGGACTCTTGGAATGGTGGCACGACCCTGGAGTTCCTCTCGCCGTTCCTGTTGAGAGGGCCTCCTCTTGAGATGCGACGGGAACGCCAGGAACTCTTTCCCGACCAAGCAGGGAAAGGATCCCTCATCTCGAGCTACGAGGCGGAAACGGGGCTCCTCTGGATGTGGGCGGGACCCTCGTGATTCCTCTCGAGTGGAGACGGGTATGTCGGGGAACTTCTTGATTTGCACCAAGGGTGTGAAGGACCCTTTCGAAGTTCCAGAGGGGAGGTGTGATCAGCCTCGAGACGCCTCAGCGGAAATGGGCCTCATCTCGCCTGGAGGGGAGAACCTCCTGGATTGTCTCGAGTTGCGGCAGGTCTTCTCGAGTTACGACGGGGACCTCAGGGACCCGCTCTGGTGGCCTAAGGAAAGGCCAGTCCCCATGCGAGTTGCTAGGGGACCTCTCGGGATTCCTCTCCCGTCCATGCCGGGGCCTCAGTCCTTGTGTGGAGTCGGGGCCGGAACCTGAGGATTCCTCTCCAGTGTTGCCATGGATCTTGGGGTGCTTCTGAGTCTCCCCAGGGGAGTCAGGCCTCGTCTCGAGTGGGGGCATGCACGTGCGCTTTCCTCCCGAGCTGCAGCAGTAGTGTCACGCTTCCTGTCACGTGGATCAAGGGATCTGTGGCTTTCCCTCGAGGCTGTCCCTCGAGGCTTTCCCACGAGGCTTTCCCACAGGGCTGTGCCACGTGCCACCTTGGTGTGAGTCGATCCTCGGCGTGAAAGACGAGCCGGTGAAGGGAAAAGAGGTTCCTCTGGAATGGACTGAGACATCTGGGGGACTCTTGGAATGGTGGCACGACCCTGGAGTTCCTCTCGCCGTTCCTGTTGAGAGGGCCTCCTCTTGAGATGCGACGGGAACGCCGGGAACTCTTTCCCGACGAAGCAGGGAAAGGATCCCTCATCTCGAGCTAAGAGGCGGAAACGGGGCTCGTCTGGATGTGGGCGGGACCCTCGTGATTCCTCTCGAGTGGAGACGGGTATGTCGGGGAACTTCTTGATTTGCACCAAGGGTGTGAAGGACCCTTTCGAAGTTCCAGAGGGGAGGTGTGATCAGCCTCGAGACGCCTCAGCGGAAATGGGCCTCATCTCGCCTGGAGGGGAGAACCTCCTGGATTGTCTCGAGTTGCGGCAGGTCTTCTCGAGTTACGACGGGGACCTCAGGGACCCGCTCTGGTGGCCTCAGGAAAGGCCAGTCCCCATGCGAGTTGCTAGGGGACCTCTCGGGATTCCTCTCCCGTCCATGCCGGGGCCTCAGTCCTTGTGTGGAGTCGGGGCCGGAACCTGAGGATTCCTCTCCAGTGTTGCCATGGATCTTGGGGTGCTTCTGAGTCTCCCCAGGGGAGTCAGGCCTCGTCTCGAGTGGGGGCATGCACGTGCGCTTTCCTCCCGAGCTGCAGCAGTAGTGTCACGCTTCCTGTCACGTGGATCAAGGGATCTGTGGCTTTCCCTCGAGGCTGTCCCTCGAGGCTTTCCCACGAGGCTTTCCCACAGGGCTGTGCCACGTGCCACCTTGGTGTGAGTCGATCCTCGGCGTGAAAGACGAGCCGGTGAAGGGAAAAGAGGTTCCTCTGGAATGGACTGAGACATCTGGGGGACTCTTGGAATGGTGGTACGACTCTGGAGTTCCTCTCGCCGTTCCTGTTGAGAGGGCCTCCTCTTGAGATGCGACGGGAACGCCGGGAACTCTTTCCCGACGAAGCAGCGAAAGGATCCCTCATCTCGAGCTACGAGGCGGAAACGGGGCTCCTCTGGATATGGGCGGGACCCTCGTGATTCCTCTAGAGTGGAGACGGGTATGTCGGGGAACTTCTTGATTTGCACCAAGGGTGTGAAGGACCCTTTCGAAGTTCCAGAGGTGAGGTGTGATCAGCCTCGAGACGCCTCAGCGGAAATGGGCCTCATCTCGCATGGAGGGGAGAACCTCCTGGATTTTCTCGAGTTGCGGCAGGTCTTCTCGAGTTACGACGGGGACCTCAGGGACCTGCTCTGGTGGCCTCAGGAAAGGCCAGTCCCCATGCGAGTTGCTAGGGGACCTCTCGGGATTCCTCTCCCGTCCATGCCGGGGACTCAGTCCTTGTGTGGAGTCGGGGCCGGAACCTGAGGATTCCTCTCCAGTGTTGCCATGGATCTTGGGGTGCTTCTGAGTCTCCCCAGGGGAGTCAGGCCTCGTCTCGAGTGGGGGCATGCACGTGCGCTTTCCTCCCGAGCTGCAGCAGTAGTGTCACGCTTCCTGTCACGTGGATCAAGGGATCTGTGGCTTTCCCTCGAGGCTGTCCCTCGAGGCTTTCCCACGAGGCTTTCCCACAGGGCTGTGCCACGTGCCACCTTGGTGTGAGTCGATCCTCGGCGTGAAAGACGAGCCGGTGAAGGGAAAAGAGGTTCCTCTGGAATGGACTGAGACATCTGGGGGACTCTTGGAATGGTGGCACGACCCTGGAGTTCCTCTCGCCGTTCCTGTTGAGAGGGCCTCCTCTTGAGATGCGACGGGAACGCCGGGAACTCTTTCCCGACGAAGCAGGGAAAGGATCCCTCATCTCGAGCTACGAGGTGGAAACGGGGCTCGTCTGGATGTGGGCGGGACCCTCGTGATTCCTCTCGAGTGGAGACGGGTATGTCGGGGAACTTCTTGATTTGCAGCAAGGGTGTGAAGGACCCTTTCGAAGTTCCAGAGGGGAGGTGTGATCAGCCTCGAGACGCCTCAGCGGAAATGGGCCTCATCTCGCCTGGAGGGGAGAACCTCCTGGATTGTCTCGAGTTGCGGCAGGTCTTCTCGAGTTACGACGGGGACCTCAGGGACCCGCTCTGGTGGCCTCAGGAAAGGCCAGTCCCCATGCGAGTTGCTAGGGGACCTCTCGGGATTCCTCTCCCGTCCATGCCGGGGCCTCAGTCCTTGTGTGGAGTCGGGGCCGGAACCTGAGGATTCCTCTCCAGTGTTGCCATGGATCTTGGGGTGCTTCTGAGTCTCCCCAGGGGAGTCAGGCCTCGTCTCGAGTGGGGGCATGCACGTGCGCTTTCCTCCCGAGCTGCAGCAGTAGTGTCACGCTTCCTGTCACGTGGATCAAGGGATCTGTGGCTTTCCCTCGAGGCTGTCCCTCGAGGCTTTCCCACGAGGCTTTCCCACAGGGCTGTGCCACGTGCCACCTTGGTGTGAGTCGATCCTCGGCGTGAAAGACGAGCCGGTGAAGGGAAAAGAGGTTCCTCTGGAATGGACTGAGACATCTGGGGGACTCTTGGAATGGTGGTACGACTCTGGAGTTCCTCTCGCCGTTCCTGTTGAGAGGGCCTCCTCTTGAGATGCGACGGGAACGCCGGGAACGCTTTCCCGACGAAGCAGCGAAAGGATCCCTCATCTCGAGCTACGAGGCGGAAACGGGGCTCCTCTGGATGTGGGCGGGACCCTCGTGATTCCTCTCGAGTGGAGACGGGTATGTCGGGGAACTTCTTGATTTGCACCAAGGGTGTGAAGGACCCTTTCGAAGTTCCAGAGGTGAGGTGTGATCAGCCTCGAGACGCCTCAGCGGAAATGGGCCTCATCTCGCCTGGAGGGGAGAACCTCCTGGATTTTCTCGAGTTGCGGCAGGTCTTCTCGAGTTACGACGGGGACCTCAGGGACCTGCTCTGGTGGCCTCAGGAAAGGCCAGTCCCCATGCGAGTTGCTAGGGGACCTCTCGGGATTCCTCTCCCGTCCATGCCGGGGCCTCAGTCCTTGTGTGGAGTCGGGGCCGGAACCTGAGGATTCCTCTCCAGTGTTGCCATGGATCTTGGGGTGCTTCTGAGTCTCCCCAGGGGAGTCAGGCCTCGTCTCGAGTGGGGGCATGCACGTGCGCTTTCCTCCCGAGCTGCAGCAGTAGTGTCACGCTTCCTGTCACGTGGATCAAGGGATCTGTGGCTTTCCCTCGAGGCTGTCCCTCGAGGCTTTCCCACGAGGCTTTCCCACAGGGCTGTGCCACGTGCCACCTTGGTGTGAGTCGATCCTCGGCGTGAAAGACGAGCCGGTGAAGGGAAAAGAGGTTCCTCTGGAATGGACTGAGACATCTGGGGGACTCTTGGAATGGTGGCACGACCCTGGAGTTCCTCTCGCCGTTCCTGTTGAGAGGGCCTCCTCTTGAGATGCGACGGGAACGCCGGGAACTCTTTCCCGACGAAGCAGGGAAAGGATCCCTCATCTCGAGCTACGAGGTGGAAACGGGGCTCGTCTGGATGTGGGCGGGACCCTCGTGATTCCTCTCGAGTGGAGACGGGTATGTCGGGGAACTTCTTGATTTGCAGCAAGGGTGTGAAGGAGCCTTTCGAAGTTCCAGAGGGGAGGTGTGATCAGCCTCGAGACGCCTCAGCGGAAATGGGCCTCATCTCGCCTGGAGGGGAGAACCTCCTGGATTGTCTCGAGTTGCGGCAGGTCTTCTCGAGTTACGACGGGGACCTCAGGGACCCGCTCTGGTGGCCTCAGGAAAGGCCAGTCCCCATGCGAGTTGCTAGGGGACCTCTCGGGATTCCTCTCCCGTCCATGCCGGGGCCTCAGTCCTTGTGTGGAGTCGGGGCCGGAACCTGAGGATTCCTCTCCAGTGTTGCCATGGATCTTGGGGTGCTTCTGAGTCTCCCCAGGGGAGTCAGGCCTCGTCTCGAGTGGGGGCATGCACGTGCGCTTTCCTCCCGAGCTGCAGCAGTAGTGTCACGCTTCCTGTCACGTGGATCAAGGGATCTGTGGCTTTCCCTCGAGGCTGTCCCTCGAGGCTTTCCCACGAGGCTTTCCCACAGGGCTGTGCCACGTGCCACCTTGGTGTGAGTCGATCCTCGGCGTGAAAGACGAGCCGGTGAAGGGAAAAGAGGTTCCTCTGGAATGGACTGAGACATCTGGGGGACTCTTGGAATGGTGGTACGACTCTGGAGTTCCTCTCGCCGTTCCTGTTGAGAGGGCCTCCTCTTGAGATGCGACGGGAACGCCGGGAACTCTTTCCCGACGAAGCAGCGAAAGGATCCCTCATCTCGAGCTACGAGGCGGAAACGGGGCTCCTCTGGATGTGGGCGGGACCCTCGTGATTCCTCTCGAGTGGAGACGGGTATGTCGGGGAACTTCTTGATTTGCACCAAGGGTGTGAAGGACCCTTTCGAAGTTCCAGAGGTGAGGTGTGATCAGCCTCGAGACGCCTCAGCGGAAATGGGCCTCATCTCGCCTGGAGGGGAGAACCTCCTGGATTTTCTCGAGTTGCGGCAGGTCTTCTCGAGTTACGACGGGGACCTCAAGGACCTGCTCTGGTGGCCTCAGGAAAGGCCAGTCCCCATGCGAGTTGCTAGGGGACCTCTCGGGATTCCTCTCCCGTCCATGCCGGGGCCTCAGTCCTTGTGTGGAGTCGGGGCCGGAACCTGAGGATTCCTCTCCAGTGTTGCCATGGATCTTGGGGTGCTTCTGAGTCTCCCCAGGGGAGTCAGGCCTCGTCTCGAGTGGGGGCATGCACGTGCGCTTTCCTCCCGAGCTGCAGCAGTAGTGTCACGCTTCCTGTCACGTGGATCAAGGGATCTGTGGCTTTCCCTCGAGGCTGTCCCTCGAGGCTTTCCCACGAGGCTTTCCCACAGGGCTGTGCCACGTGCCACCTTGGTGTGAGTCGATCCTCGGCGTGAAAGACGAGCCGGTGAAGGGAAAAGAGGTTCCTCTGGAATGGACTGAGACATCTGGGGGACTCTTGGAATGGTGGCACGACCCTGGAGTTCCTCTCGCCGTTCCTGTTGAGAGGGCCTCCTCTTGAGATGCGAAGGGAACGCCGGGAACTCTTTCCCGACGAAGCAGGGAAAGGATCCCTCATCTCGAGCTACGAGGTGGAAACGGGGCTCCTCTGGATGTGGGCGGGACCCTCGTGATTCCTCTCGAGTGGAGACGGGTATGTCGGGGAACTTCTTGATTTGCAGCAAGGGTGTGAAGGACCCTTTCGAAGTTTCAGAGGTGAGGTGTGATCAGCCTCGAGACGCCTCAGCGGAAATGGGCCTCATCTCGCCTGGAGGGGAGAACCTCCTGGATTTTCTCGAGTTGCGGCAGGTCTTCTCGAGTTACGACGGGGACCTCAGGGACCCGCTCTGGTGGCCTCAGGAAAGGCCAGTCCCCATGCGAGTTGCTAGGGGACCTCTCGGGATTCCTCTCCCGTCCAGGCCGGGGCCTCAGTCCTTGTGTGGAGTCGGGGCCGGAACCTGAGGATTCCTCTCCAGTGTTGCCATGGATCTTGGGGTGCTTCTGAGTCTCCCCAGGGGAGTCAGGCTTCGTCTCGAGTGGGGGCATGCACGTGCGCTTTCCTCCCGAGCTGCAGCAGTAGTGTCACGCTTCCTGTCACGTGGATCAAGGGATCTGTGGCTTTCCCTCGAGGCTGTCCCTCGAGGCTTTCCCACGAGGCTTTCCCACAGGGCTGTGCCACGTGCCAACTTGGTGTGAGTCGATCCTCGGCGTGAAAGACGAGCCGGTGAAGGGAAAAGAGGTTCCTCTGGAATGGACTGAGACATCTGGGGGACTCTTGGAATGGTGGCACGACCCTGGAGTTCCTCTCGCCGTTCCTGTTGAGAGGGCCTCCTCTTGAGATGCGACGGGAACGCCGGGAACTCTTTCCCGACGAAGCAGGGAAAGGATCCCTCATCTCGAGCTACGAGGCGGAAACGGGGCTCCTCTGGATGTGGGCGGGACCCTCGTGATTCCTCTCGAGTGGAGACGGGTATGTCGGGGAACTTCTTGATTTGCACCAAGGGTGTGAAGGACCCTTTCGAAGTTCCAGAGGTGAGGTGTGATCAGCCTCGAGACGCCTCAGCGGAAATGGGCCTCATCTCGCTTGGAGGGGAGAACCTCCTGGATTTTCTCGAGTTGCGGCAGGTCTTCTCGAGTTATGATGGGGACCTCAGGGACCCGCTCTGGTGGCCTCAGGAAAGGCCAGTCCCCATGCGAGTTGCTAGGGGACCTCTCGGGATTCCTCTCCCGTCCATGCCGGGGCCTCAGTCCTTGTGTGGAGTCGGGGCCGGAACCTGAGGATTCCTCTCCAGTGTTGCCATGGATCTTGGGGTGCTTCTGAGTCTCCCCAGGGGAGTCAGGCCTCGTCTCGAGTGGGGGCATGCACGTGCGCTTTCCTCCCGAGCTGCAGCAGTAGTGTCACGCTTCCTGTCACGTGGACCAAGGGATCTGTGGCTTTCCCTCGAGGCTGTCCCTCGAGGCTTTCCCACGAGGCTTTCCCACAGGGCTGTGCCACGTGCCACCTTGGTGTGGGTCGATCCTCGGCGTGAAAGACGAGCCGGTGAAGGGAAAAGAGGTTCCTCTGGAATGGACTGAGACATCTGGGGGACTCTTGGAATGGTGGCACGACCCTGGAGTTCCTCTCGCCGTTCCTGTTGAGAGGGCCTCCTCTTGAGATGCGAAGGGAACGCCGGGAACTCTTTCCCGACGAAGCAGGGAAAGGATCCCTCATCTCGAGCTACGAGGCGGAAACGGGGCTCCTCTGGATATGGGCGGGACCCTCGTGATTCCTCTCGAGTGGAGACGGGTATGTCGGGGAACTTCTTGATTTGCACCAAGGGTGTGAAGGACCCTTTCGAAGTTCCAGAGGTGAGGTGTGATCAGCCTCGAGACGCCTCAGCGGAAATGGGCCTCATCTCGCCTGGAGGGGAGAACCTCCTGGATTTTCTCGAGTTGCGGCAGGTCTTCTCGAGTTACGACGGGGACCTCAGGGACCCGCTCTGGTGGCCTCAGGAAAGGCCAGTCCCCATGCGAGTTGCTAGGTGACCTCTAGGGATTCCTCTCCCGTCCATGCCGGGGCCTCAGTCCTTGTGTGGAGTCGGGCCGGAACCTGAGGATTCCTCTCCAGTGTTGCCATGGATCTTGGGTTGCTTCTGAGTCTCCCCAGGGGAGTCAGGCCTCGTCTCGAGTGGGGGCATGCACGTGCGCTTTCCTCCCGAGCTGCAGCAGTAGTGTCACGCTTCCTGTCACGTGGATCAAGGGATCTGTGGCTTTCCCTCGAGGCTGTCCCTCGAGGCTTTCCCCCCAGGGCTGTGCCACGTGCCACCTTGGTGTGAGTCGATCCTCGGCGTGAAAGACGAGCCGGTGAAGGGAAAAGAGGTTCCTCTGGAATGGACTGAGACATCTGGGGGACTCTTGGAATGGTGGCACGACCCTGGAGTTCCTCTCGCCGTTCCTGTTGAGAGGGCCTCCTCTTGAGATGCGGCGGGAACGCCGGGAACTCTTTCCCGACGAAGCAGGGAAAGGATCCCTCATCTCGAGCTACGAGGCGGAAACGGGGCTCCTCTGGATGTGGGCGGGACCCTCGTGATTCCTCTCGAGTGGAGACGGGTATGTCGGGGAACTTCTTGATTTGCAGCAAGGGTGTGAAGGACCCTTTCGAAGTTCCAGAGGGGAGGTATGATCAGCCTGGAGACGCCTCAGCGGAAATGGGCCTCATCTCGCCTGGAGGGGAGAACCTCCTGGATTTTCTCGAGTTGCGACAGGTCTTCTCGAGGTACGACGGGGACCTCAGGGACCCGCTCTGGTGGCCTCAGGAAAGGCCAGTCCCCATGCGAATTGCTAGGGGACCTCTCGGGATTCCTCTCCCGTCCATGCCGTGGCCTCAGTCCTTGTGTGGAGTCGGGGCCCGGAACCTGAGGATTCCTCTCCAGTGTTGCCATGGATCTTGGGGTGCTTCTGAGTCTCCCCAGGGGAGTCAGGCCTCGTCTCGAGTGGGGGCATGCACGTGCGCTTTTCCTCCCGAGCTGCAGCAGTAGTGTCACGCTTCCTGTCACGTGGATCAAGGGATCTGTGGCTTTCCCTCGAGGCTGTCCCTCGAGGCTTTCCCACGAGGCTTTCCCACAGGGCTGTGCCACGTGCCACCTTGGTGTGAGTCCGATCCTCGGCGTGAAAGACGAGCCGGTGAAGGGAAAAGAGGTTCCTCTGGAATGGACTGAGACATCTGGGGGACTCTTGGAATGGTGGCACGACCCTGGAGTTCCTCTCGCCGTTCCTGTTGAGAGGGCCTCCTCTTGAGAAGCGACGGGAACGCCGGGAACTCTTTCCCGACGAAGCAGGGAAAGGATCCCTCATCTCGAGCTACGAGGCGGAAACGGGGCTCCTCTGGATGTGGGCGGGACCCTCGTGATTCCTCTCGAGTGGAGACGGGTATGTCGGGGAACTTCTTGATTTGCACCAAGGGTGTGAAGGACCCTTTCGAAGTTCCAGAGGTGAGGTGTGATCAGCCTCGAGACGCCTCAGCGGAAATGGGCCTCATCTCGCCTGGAGGGGAGAACCTCCTGGATTTTCTCGAGTTGCAGCAGGTCTTCTCGAGTTACGACGGGGACCTCAGGGACCCGCTCTGGTGGCCTCAGGAAAGGCCAGTCCCCATGCGAGTTGCTAGGTGACCTCTAGGGATTCCTCTCCCGTCCAGGCCGGGGCCTCAGTCCTTGTGTGGAGTCGGGGCCGGAACCTGAGGATTCCTCTCCAGTGTTGCCATGGATCTTGGGGTGCTTCTGAGTCTCCCCAGGGGAGTCAGGCCTCGTCTCGAGTGGGGGCATGCACGTGCGCTTTCCTCCCGAGCTGCAGCAGTAGTGTCACGCTTTCCTGTCACGTGGATCAAGGGATCTGTGGCTTTCCCTCGAGGCTGTCCCTCGAGGCTTTCCCACGAGGCTTTCCCACAGGGCTGTTCCACGTGCCACCTTGGTGTGAGTCGATCCTCGGCGTGAAAGACGAGCCGGTGAAGGGAAAAGCGGTTCCTCTGGAATGGACTGAGACATCTAGGGGACTCTTGGAATGGTGGCACGACCCTGGAGTTCCTCTCGCCGTTCCTGTTGAGAGGGCCTCCTCTTGAGATGCGACGGGAACGCCGGGAAATCTTTCCCGACGAAGCAGGGAAAGGATCCCTGATCTCGAGCTACGAGGCGGGAAACGGGGCTCGTCTGGATGTGGGCGGGACCCTCGTGATTCCTCTCGAGTGGAGACGGGTATGTCGGGGAACTTCTTGATTTGCAGCAAGGGTGTGAAGGACCCTTTCGAAGTTCCAGAGGGGAGGTGTGATCAGCCTCGAGACGCCTCAGCGGCACTGGGCCTCATCTCGCCTGGAGGGGAGAACCTCCTGGATTTTCTCGAGTTGCGGCAGGTCTTCTCGAGTTACGACGGGGACCTCAGGGACCCGCTCTGGTGGCCTCAGGAAAGGCCAGTCCCCATGCGAGTTGCTAGGGGACCTCTCGGGATTCCTCTCCCGTCCATGCCGGGGCCTCAGTCCTTGTGTGGAGTCGGGGCCGGAACCTGAGGATTCCTCTCCAGTGTTGCCATGGATCTTGGGGTGCTTCTGAGTCTCCCCAGGGGAGTCAGACCTCATCTCGAATTGGGGCATGCACGTGCGCTTTCCTCCCGAGCTGCAGCAGTAGTGTCACGCTTCCTGTCACGTGGATCAAGGGATCTGTGGCTTTCCCTCGAGGCTGTCCCTCGAGGCTTTCCCCCAGGGCTGTGCCACGTGCCACCTTGGTGTGAGTCGATCCTCGGCGTGAAAGACGAGCCGGTGAAGGGAAAAGAGGTTCCTCTGGAATGGACTGAGACATCTGGGGGACTCTTGGAATGGTGGCACGACCCTGGAGTTCCTCTCGCCGTTCCTGTTGAGAGGGCCTCCTCTTGAGATGCGGCGGGAACGCCGGGAACTCTTTCCCGACGAAGCAGGGAAAGGATCCCTCATCTCGAGCTACGAGGCGGAAACGGGGCTCCTCTGGATGTGGGCGGGACCCTCGTGATTCCTCTCGAGTGGAGACGGGTATGTCGGGGAACTTCTTGATTTGCAGCAAGGGTGTGAAGGACCCTTTCGAAGTTCCAGAGGGGAGGTATGATCAGCCCTGGAGACGCCTCAGCGGAAATGGGCCTCATCTCGCCTGGAGGGGAGAACCTCCTGGATTTTCTCGAGTTGCGACAGGTCTTCTCGAGGTACGACGGGGACCTCAGGGACCCGCTCTGGTGGCCTCAGGAAAGGCCAGTCCCCATGCGAATTGCTAGGGGACCTCTCGGGATTCCTCTCCCGTCCATGCCGGGGCCTCAGTCCTTGTGTGGAGTCGGGGCCGGAACCTGAGGATTCCTCTCCAGTGTTGCCATGGATCTTGGGGTGCTTCTGAGTCTCCCCAGGGGAGTCAGGCCTCGTCTCGAGTGGGGGCATGCACGTGCGCTTTCCTCCCGAGCTGCAGCAGTAGTGTCACGCTTCCTGTCACGTGGATCAAGGGATCTGTGGCTTTCCCTCGAGGCTGTCCCTCGAGGCTTTCCCACGAGGCTTTCCCACAGGGCTGTGCCACGTGCCACCTTGGTGTGAGTCGATCCTCGGCGTGAAAGACGAGCCGGTGAAGGGAAAAGAGGTCCTCTGGAATGGACTGAGACATCTGGGGGACTCTTGGAATGGTGGCACGACCCTGGAGTTCCTCTCGCCGTTCCTGTTGAGAGGGCCTCCTCTTGAGAAGCGACGGGAACGCCGGGAACTCTTTCCC